>NC_056736.1:133589859-133757359 GCF_019279795.1 Protopterus annectens
CTAGTTTGATACAATGTCGTACTGCTGTAGTGTAACTAAAGTAGTTAGGTAGGTGTTCTAATCCCAGACATGGCAAGTGTGTGTGTCTGATCCTGTCTATGTAGATAGCAATGCTTTTTTAAGGTACTCACACTGCTTACAATTCATATACTCTACTTTGGCAAGGTTGCTGATGTCACCCACCTAGAAATACACCTCTGGGAAGGTTGTAGCCAAGTAATCTCTATAATGCATTCTGTAACTGCATACTGCTGTAGTGTGAAAAAGTAGTTAGGTAGGTATTCTAATCCCAGACATGACAAGTGTGTCTGAATCTGTGTCAAAAGCAATACTTGTAAGAGTACTCACACACCTTATAGTTCATATACTCAACTTTGGCAAGGCTGCTGATGTCACCCACTTAGAAATACACGTCTAGGAAAGTTGTAGACCAGTAATCTCTGTAGTGTGTACCATAACATGTGTACTGCTGTAGTGTGGTTTAAAACTGTGGTAGGGTTCCATCCCTACCCATGGCAGGTCTGGATGTTTTGCGTGTGTTTCAATATCTGTGTATGGAGCAATGCATTATAGGCTAGTCACACTCAGTACATATCAAATGGTCTACTTTGTCAATCCTGCTGATGTCATTCATTGTGAAATATACCTTTGGTGAAGGAGTTCTCCAGTAATCGCTGTGGTTTGTCCTATAACAGCTCCATGTTGTAATGTGATATAGACATCTGTTAGGGTTTCTATACCCACCCATGTCAGTTGTGGATGTTTTGTGTGTGTGTCACTGTCTGTGTAGGGAGCAATGCATTTTAGTCTAGTCACACTCACTACAATTCAAATGGCCTACTTTGGCAATCCTGCTGATGTCATCCAATGTGATATACACCTTTGGGGAAGCAGTACTCTAGTAATCTCCTTGGCATGTACTATACCTGTGTAGTGCTGTAGTGTGATAAACTGGTTAGGTAGGGGTTCTACTCCCAGACATGACGTGTGTGTGTGTGTGTGTGTGTGTGTGTGTGTGTGTGTGTTTGTAACTCATATCCTGTGTGGTGGTGGTTGTGAGTGTATGACACGTGGCCAATGTGGAGTGGGTTTTGCATATTTGTTATATGGTGGCCCTACTCTATATCTCAATGTCCACTGTACAGGGATAACAGATGTAAATAGCTGAGAGGCTGGTGTGAAAGCCATACCCATACATGTGACATCAAGGCCAGGCAATCACAGTTAGCAACCACAGTATTACCCAGAGCACACTCTCATCCCATGTCTCATACACACACACATGCCTAGGCAACAGCCAATATGTGGGTAGTACACTGCATATTGGCCACTGATAGTAACTATGGGGTGATAGCTGTGGGCTACAGAGGGCATGGCACCCTGCACATATGTCCAATATGCACGTACATGCAGACAGTGCACCTTCCCCATGTTCCCCAATGGACACCTGCAACACCTGTGGTGCCATCACATGTGACCCACAAAGAACATAACATGCCCTGTATTGACAGATGCCATTGACACCAGGGAATGCCGTTAGCATGCTATCAATGTAGGTGCAGGGTATACCTGCTGCCCATTACCAGTTCCCACCACAGGTGGGCAACACTGGCACATCTGATGATAATCTGTGTTCACAACATGGGCCAGACACCCCAGGTACAGTTCCACATGTCACTGTACATGCATGTGGGAGGTGTGCACATCCCAGACACCATCCATGTCATTGACTAAGGAACACATACATGGCAAGCAATGCACAGCATTGGCCATACACAATAGTCACCCAGGTTGGAAAATGCAGACACTACAGCCCTGAGCCACATTGCAGACCATTATCATGTTGCCTGATGCCAAGGTATACCCATCACCTAGCCTTGTACAGCCATCTGGCACAGTTGACCACCACACACCTGCGCAGACATGCACCCATGCATGTCAGTACTGGCACCCTGTGTGTTTGTGTGGGTTGTATAGTGCGTAAGTTCACATCCACACTCCCTACAACCCCCATAGGCATACTGAAGCATGCTGCCTGATGTCAGACACCTCCTCATACCTTTTGCCCATACAACCCCCGTATGACCCGTGTGGTGCATGTGATACCTGCACAGTGATGTGTTGTGGTAATCCCACTACTGATGAGTTGTAATAATGGCACTGCCAAGTGTGTCAATGTGTATGCGTCCCTGTGAGAGTGTTTCTATGTTGATGTGGGCACGTTTTCATGCAGACAGGCATGTGTACATCACCTACAGTTTAGCTACCATATCCCTGTTGCAGATGTCAGTCACCATCACATATATGTTCTGAGGGTTACCAGCAGGTAACCCATGTGGCATATCCAATAACTGCATAGAACTGTGATAACACTACATAGTCATCAGGGGTTTGATTCTCTGTGTGATGTGGGCACGTGTTCATGCAGACAGGCATGTGTACATCACCTACAGTTTAGCTACCATATCCCTGTTGAAGATGTCAGTCACCATCACATATATGTTCTGAGGGTTACCAGCAGGTAACCCATGTGGCATATCCAATAACTGCATAGAACTGTGATAACACTACATAGTCATCAGGGGTTTGATTCTCTGTGCTGGTATGTGTGTGACACAAACATGCTTAGGTTTTACTCTCCCACCCCTCCCTGACTTGTCTTTGCCTCTGTCCACTTCTCCCACTCCCTCTCTGGTGGATGTGGAGACCTACACCTGCTTTGCTTAGCAGCAGCATGTGTATTTTGAGTGATGTTCATGATCAGCTGATGGCCTCTGCATGAATTGCAGCCCTCCCCTAGCAGATTGCATGTGGAACAGCTGTGGTAACATTCCCATAGCCAATTGCATGGAAACACTCCAATATCTACGAACATCATGCTGGTGATGGCCCTTTTTATTCACTGTGAGCAGGAACAAGATCAATTGTTTGGCAAACAGCATCTCAGATGGATTGGGGAGTTACCTCTAACAACATACACTGTGGAAACAGGGCAACACACAGGAGGGGGATGTGCCTGACATGACTACAGACTGTAAGTGCTGCTATACTGCATTTGGAGTACTGTTGGTTTATCAGTGTGTGCGTGGATATGACTGTCTTACATGTCTCAATACCTGCCATGTCAGTTTCATGTTTATGAGGAATCCCCATCTGCAGGGTCATCTGCAGACAGGGCAGTGTGTTGTGCATTTGGTTTCACATGTTACCATGGAGCATCTATCTGTGGACTGTGAGGGTTGGGAGGGTGGCCTAATGGTTAATGTGTTTGTCTTACAAACACAAGGTGCAGGGTTTGAGTCTCACAAGGGATAATTGGCTATGCTTAAAATGGCTCGCAAGGGCAGTTAGCCTAGTACTAACCTATGAACCTATGACTGCAGAAGGTAGTGTGAGGATTGCAGTCTGTAGATGATGAAAGCCATAACAGTTACTGGCTTTATATCTCTCATAGGACATATGTTGCAACAAACTCTGTTACAACAGTAAATGTATGAGGTTATCACAGCAACATGTCATTACTGGCCCTGTGTACGTGCTTCCAACCACAACTCTGTCAACCTGTGTACATATGTCGTGCATGAAGTGGTGCATATGTGCTGTACACCATAACTAGTGTCATCATATCTGATAAGCCAGTGAGATATCAGACTGCTGCACATGTTATGTACAGTAGAGGTTATATTTGCTGACATAACTTGGACATTCTGTGGATGTTTGTACAGTACTGAGGTCTGTGTACTTATGGTGAATGTTAACAGTATGTGTATTGTCAATATGTACTTTAGCCTGTGTACTGACTGTGGTAGATGTCATTGTTCTAGGTCCCGTCCAATCTGATGTTACATGCTGCTCCACTGTATGGTACCATATTGGCGTACATGTTTGTAGGGCCATACACACAAATGTCTCATACCACAGACAGCCATAAGACCAAACTGTGTAGCAGCCCAGTATATGTAGTCTGTGAGTGGCACATATGAGAATGGTGTTGAACAGATAGTCCATATACTGTAATATTATGCTAGCTTAACATATGTGGCTGTGCCCGTGTTCACATTGGCTGTGGATATGCACTTTCACACAGGTGTATCTTATCCTGTGCTGTGACATGCCTGTAGAGCCTGCTATATATGCAGGTACATGTGCATTCCCCATAGGAGATGTAGGCCAGTGTTGAGACAGTCTGCCTGTAGCCTGCACAGTGCATTGTTACATGACTAGCAGCTTAGTGTACTTACCCAGTGATATGTCATGTGCAGATACATGTCATATGTACTGTGCCAGGCCTCCCTTAACAGCCATGTATGTCAGACAGAGCAGTGGTATGCTGTACACATGTATGTCAATATCTAGTGGGTAGTATGTGGCCATGGCACCCCTGTACCAGCAGTCATTATGTGTCAGGCCAGACAGGGGTGTGTGAATGCATAACCTATGGTGGCAAATGTTTTCCAGTCGTTATGTGTTATACCCATCTACATGGCTATCTACATCCATATTGTCAGGCATGGTACACATGTTTAGCACTAAGGGGTTATGTGTATACCTCTGGACTGTACAGAATGTGTCAGAATCCACATATATTGACCAAAATCTCTGCTGCAGTCCACAGGGGCATTATGTGCTAGCAGCGGTACTTTACTATGAAGTCCTTAGGATGTCTGTCAGGAGCCAGTGGCACACATGTTAAAAGCAGATATGATCTCCAACACACACCATGTCTGTGAAGACAATCCCAATGACAGTAGCAACAATCTACTAATATACCTGCTCTACATACCTGACATCCCCTTGCACTACAACTGTGGGACTATAGTGGCTTGGGTGGGGCTACACTCCATATCCAGGACATATGGTGGAAATATATGTACATATTATTATCCAGTGTGTGTGTTGAGTGCTATAAGTACATGGCTACATCCATTTCTGTTTCTAATGTCAGTTCCCTGATTAAGGGTATGTTGCAGACTATCCTGTAACACATTATCCTGTCCCACAAGGCTCAGTTCTGGGATGCCTACTGTTCAGTTTGCCGATGACTGCAAACTGGGAGCCATAATTGACTCTCCAGCCGACACGGACATCCTCCAAAAAGGCCTTACTGAGACAGACACCTGGTGTCAGTCATGGCCTCAAGCTAAATGCCAAAAAATGCATAGTCATCCCATTTGGGGAAAAGAAAACACTCAAGAATTACCACATAGGAGGCAGCCCCCTTAATACAGAAGATCTGGGGACCCAGGTAGATAGTAATCTCTCCTTTGACAATCATATTGCCAAAGTAGTTAGGAAATCCTTCTATGTGGCCCATCTAATTACTAAGGGGTTCACATCTAGAAATAAAGAAGTTATAGTGCCCCTCTACTCGTTACTCATCAGACCCAGCATAGAGTACAATGCTCCATTTGGGATGTACCTCACAAGACACTTCCAACTGCTTGAAAGACCACAAAATCACCTCAGCAAGAGGATTACTGGCCTCAAACATATGTCCTATGCAGCCTGACTGAAACATCTCCCGCTGCACTCAGTGGCATATCGCTTACTCAGAGGTGATTTCTGCCTGACTTACAAATCATGTCCAACTCAGAATTGATGGACATGCTCCACCTAAAGAAATCCAAGTCACTGCGAGCCACGCGCTCTAGTGAGCTAAACCTCACCACAACAATAAATAGAACATGCTGGAGGGATAGATTCCTGTCACAGAGACTCCCCATGCTTTGGAACAAACTTCCAAACTACATTAGGCAGAGCCCCTCACTAACACTCTTCAAGAGAAGCCTTGACGAGTGGATGGGTAACAGAAAGTACACCCCTGGGATCACCTCATTGGCTCTGCTTGAGAGAGGCTCGGTTAATTAATCAATGGGGTGGCGAAAGCCGACACAATCTGGCTAGGCTTATAAATGCCCTCGGGCAGATAGCCTTGTACCCACCTATGAACCTATGAACACCAGCAACTTGCTTAGTGTATGGCAACAGTTTTCCACATTTATGCCTGTGTTCCAGCCTCTGTCCTCCACCTACATACCAAGCTTTGCAGATATGACATGCTGTCGGGGGTTGTTCTGTAGTGAGCTGTGAGTATATGACACTGCCATTGCTGCCATCAGTCTACTGCTGTTATATCGCCACACATACGGTGGGACTGGGGCCATATATGTGTGGGCATCACCTACACAATACATGTGTGCTCTTATTCACTACAGAGGCCAGTGTATGTAACAGTGGTATATGGCCCTGTATTATTGATTCCGGGGGGGGCACCATACACGACCTAGGCTGTTATAAAATGTGGGGGTATCAGGGGTGAGCTGCCTTAAGGTATCTGGATGCACAGTACCATATACTTCACCTATATTTACATTACGTACATAAACTGGATTAATGCAAGCCTACTGCCTCCTGCCATACAGACTGTTCTGTTTGTCAGTGTGCTTGTGATGGTGTCAGTTATGCCTTGCTATATCTATATAACAGTTACAACACATTTGGTCACATGATGTCTTTACCACCTAGTGATTTTGTACAGAGTGTAGATAGAGGCTGCTGATCTATACACCTGTATTACATACTGTTGATTGTTTGGTATCCTGTGGCCCAGTCTGTCGTCACCATGGTACAATTTGAAGGGCTTGGCCTGGACAGCAACAGTTGTGAACCTTTCCAGACTACTGTATTAGTATAACTGTTTCACAGTTGCATTACTCCATTTATATGGATGTCAGTGTCTGAACAGCTATATGACTTGGTGTATAGAACTGTAATAGTACACAACTAAAGGTTTTCCATTTCTGCAAACCTGTGGGTGGTATTTTTTCCTATGACCTCTCTGTGGGTATATGTTACAGGCAGTGATTGTCACTTGTATAGGTGGCCCATACAGTGTCCACTTGTTCAGGTGTTAACTGTAGGCATAGTGACTCTTCCATATTGTGTGCACTTTCTACATATGTATCTTACTGTACATATATCTGCATGTGTATGTGTAGTCACATGTATCTCTCTCTCTCTCTCTCTCTCTATATATATATATATATATATATATATATATATGCATATCTCCATATCTGTGTCTGTGTATCTGTATCCTGGGGATATTGACGGCTTCCACATTTTACATTTCCTATGGGAGGCAGACTGCACTGCATGATATGTTACCAATACCAGCCTGACATCATACAGTTGGGATGTGGTACTGTTAACATCTTGTGTCCATGTCTTTTGAGGTCCTGGTTATGGGATCTGCAACACTTGGTAGTGTATTGCAGGGTGGACATGTTTGGCTTTGGGGGTGGGATGCCTATTCGTATGAGACATGCAGTGTGTGGGGCCTCTCGTCCCCATTAACGGTGCATGTGGACATATGTGTTTTTGTTAATCTGACATTGCTATCTACAGATGTATGGCCATATATACCTATATATATCTGCTTACATATATATAACTATGTCATATATACATACATAGATATATATCTGCATACACATATGTAACTTGCTGTGTATATGTAGACATATAGGTGTAAACACATATGTGTCGATGTAGACATTTGCATGTATATATGTTCACATATATTAATATATATGTATATATCTTAGAAATATATATATATATATATATATATATATATATATATATATATATATATATATATATATATATGTTGTATCTGTTTAGATATTAATATATTTACACATACATTCATCTAGATGTTGGTATACATTCTCTGTACTGTTGCATGTCTGGGCTGGAGGATATGTTTCTGAAAACATCAGATTTATTTATATCTGGCATAACTTAGTGGTAAATCACTTTGTCTATGGTGTGCAGGGTCCTGGGTTCGAGCCTTGCAGAGGCTGTTTATTTTGTTGCTGGGCAGAACACGGGCCGTTGGATACAGAGTGATTAAGGCACTTTTAAGTACTTGTAAGTGGGTTTGCGCTGGTTTCTGTGGAGGTAAACACTGCTAACTTCCAGTTACAGCTTCTTACACTCAGTTAGCTTCTACATTGCTTACCGCCGCACAAACAGGCTTAAGCCACCTTACTGCTACTTAAAATGCTTAATTCCACTTATCCCTGCGCTAATTTCTTTAAAAGAAAAGAAAAAGGAAGTCGCAAGCCCATGACCCTCAAATGGAAACAGTGGGACTGAGGTCCCCACCCATGGGCAGTCACCACTGCACCTTCACAGCCCCAAAGGTGGCTGTGCTGGGGGCTGGTTAGGAGGGGCAGGCTCACCCTCTAATTGTGATACACGACCCTCAAGCTGGCATAGCTGGTCTTGAATCTCCTTGTTGAAGTCCGTACACACCACGGCCAGGACCTGATGGCGGGTGACAGGTATCTCTCTGCCCCTGCTCCCGGGGGGGGGGCTGAGCCCCATCCCCCTATGGCGGTTACATCCAAAGGTGGTGCAGGACCAATGGAAGAGGAGGTCCCAGGCTAGGCCCTAGATGTGCTGGTGCCCAGTGCCATGGCCAGCTGAGGAGGGACAGCTGGGTCCGCTGGGACCGGCCTTCCCATACGAGCTATGATGCAGTTTTATGAAATATATCAGTTACTCATAGTCAACAGCATTCAAGATTAGTTATAAAAGCATGCATATGTATTCCCATTAACCCAAGACACCAGTTTACAACAGTTGCAGATCAAGCAGAACACATGCATATATGGAACAACTGTGGCCATTACAACAGCATGCAAGTTTCATTGATGGCAACAGGTCACCAGTATCAGAGTATTTTAACATGACACATGCATAGAACCAAATGTGAATATTGATAAACCAAAAGGATACATGTCCCATCAATAGTTTGGAGTGTACACGTACCCATCGTGGTGTGTAATAAGGTTATTGTTGCACATATGGAGGGGGTGAGAGAGAAAGGTCAACTAACAAATAATATATCCCTGTAGTTTTCACAACTTTCTTCTTCACTGCAGTGATCTGTCCCTTACATGTATTATTACACTACCCAATGTCCTTACTTTGTACAACGGTATGTTTGTAGATTAGTATATGCGTGGACTGTCTCTTATGTATAGTCTACACCTCTTATTTGTTATACTTGTTGAGAAAATCATTGTTAACACTACCTGATAATTTCTGCACACTGATTTGTCAGGGGAACAGGTTACCAGGCAGCAAATTTGTGCCATTAATCTGGACATGCTGGGCAAATCAGAACAGCTGAGGGGTATGACTATGCATACAGCTTACTACCTGAACATTCTGCCACAGTCTGTACAGTTGATGGTACTATTTGAATATTCTAGCAAAGTCTACACATTTGTTGCGTCTAATTATGCATACAGCTTTCTATCTGAACATTCTCACAAAATCTGTACAATTGTGAGGTATGATTATGCATACAACTTACTATCACTCCCGGGATTCGAACCCCTACTGTGTGTGGTAAAAATGTTATAGTTGACATCACAGTACACTGTGCTATCAGGGAATTGGTGTAAAGCATTCCAATGGTTTCTGTCTAAGTCGCCCTCAGTTGTTCTATAGGACTGCCCTCTTGGGACTTCCAACATTGTTATACTGAAATTCCTACACATTTTAACTGCATTCAACAGTGTGGGAGCACTGCTTAATACACCAGTACTATTTATAGAATGCAACACTACAAAAACATATGAAAGCAGGATGTACACAAGCACTCCAGAGGTTATAATTTTATTCACAAGATATTACACCTTTATTTCCACGCAACCTATATGACAGTCTTCCATATTGTCTGGTTTATTCAGTACATCCCATACACAATACACTTCTTTACTGGTACAACACTTTCCAGAACTGTTATATTTATTTGTTATGACAGTGCATGCATACATTACTAACCTGCCTCACGACGCAGGCTTTGCAGCCTAGCAGCATGGACTTGCTGGTCCACAGCCCACTCATCTGCATCTGTCAGAGAAATGCAGTGATATTTAGCCATTACGTATCCATAGTATACACAAGTGTCAAAGGAAAAATATACTTTAAAAATGATCAAAACATGGTAGGTTCAGGCTAAGGCACTTTAATCTTGCAGCAATGAGACAAAACTTTGCTAATACAGAGTTTGTCTAACTAGAAACAGGAAATACTTTCATTTTATACACTTTCTAATAAGACATTGCCTACCAAGCTGACGTAACAAATCACAAGTCTTTTCATCATCATTGCACTCATGAAATTCTGCCGATTTATCAATTTTTGTGAGAAACTTCCTAAGGAAAACAACGTGGCCTTGGTTAACACCGGTTAGATACATGCAATTTTACCATTCAAGGTACTATGGATAATTCAAGCACAAAGCAAGCAGTTGATTTCTCTAATAATCCTTTGTCTACATTATCTCTAAGTTTCTGCAGCTGCACATGTTCTCATACTTCGAACAGAGATGATTGTTTGAAATCATTACATTTACAGGATATAGCATTGTTCATTCATTCTCTCCTGACCTAGCAGATAAGCACCAGCTTCTCAAGTACATTTCCAAAAGGCATAAAACATGAATATTGCTGTGCTAGCAATTACTAGGTCAGAGGGCATCTTGCAGGTTTCAGAAAGCACACTGCAGTTTCAAAAAGCATCTTTTCAGTCTCATATGAAACTCAATGTATATATATATATATATATATATATATATAACAGTGCATATAAAATAGAATGAAAAACGTGTTAACTTATTTAGCTTCTAATTAGCATTAAGCTTACACACATTAATACATATTTTTCTGACATTTCCCCCCCCTGTTAATACTTTTTAATTCTATTTTTCAAAAAGAATAAACAGTTTGCTTCTTTTCCTAAACTCTTCCATTCAGGATTTGCAGTTAAGAAAGTCATACAGTTTAAAACTTTATGAAAGTGTTTCACATTCTAGCAGCTCTTAAAATTCAGTACTTTGATACATAATCTCAGAAACTGATATATCTATGAATTCTTTGATTACTTTCTTCATGCAGGGGATTCCACAACAAACACAAGCTCCTGTCAGGAGTAATCCCACACAAATGGCAATCAAAATGTTCATTAGGAAGGAACCCCACCCCCCCCAAACAAATTCTGGAAAAAGTCCGTCAGAGGGTTTGGTCATGGCCGACACTTGCTGTATCACCTCAAGGTGGTCATTAATTTCTTGCTGATGATCTGGTATATATGCACAGCATTCTTCTTTGATTAAAGCGCACGTACCACCCCTTTCCGCTAGTGTGAAGTCAAGAGCCATTCGGTTCTGAAGCACTACAGTTCTCATAGCATTCAGTTCATCATTTATCAGTTCAATAGCAGAGAAAGTTGCATTACTCATTACTTCGAGAAGTTTAGACAGTTTTCGCAGCTCCCAAATCGATTTAACTGCACCATATGCAGGTAATATGCCTGCCCACGATATAACAGCATCACTCAAGTCCATAAAGGCCAATTTGGTACCCACAGTATGATGGTCTTTCCAGCCCGCCTCGATCTGTCCCACTGGATTTTCAGGCTTTTTAACTGCTTTCTTGGCCACATCTAGGGTATTTCGAATATTTCCCTGAGGCAAGACTGAAGTGTGTCGTATGGCCGGGACCAGGTACCCCAAAAAACAACTGCCGGACCAATTATCAGGTAACCATTTATATGCTTTTTTTACCACACACAAAATAACAATCCTCTACTTTAGTGGTTACTCTGTTATGAAATGACTGCCCTGCATGAAACATTTTCCTATCTGTTACAGATAACTGTTTAAAAAGTATAGGATTACGTTGCACTTGATCAAGAGTCTTATGCATGGATTTAAGAAACGAGTTATAATCTGAACTACAAGATCCACCCAAATTGTTTGCTTTAGTATAACATTTATACTGTACAGTCACATTACATTTACTCCAACCCACTTGGATTGTGTCATTCTTGTAGAAACATACAATTCCTTTTTGTGTCACAGGCAAATACAGTGCTACCTTATCATATGCTTTAATAGATACTGTGTCAAAAAACAGATTTTTCCCAGGTCTTGTTGACCCCTAGGGGGATAGCAGTCATTAATAACCCCCCCGTATGCTGTTGGTATGGCTGTACAGATCCAGCAGTTCAAAACATTAAAAGTCTCAGCATACACACGTGTAATTGCCTGATAAGTGTTAAAGTTCGGGTGCCAGTCTATGTTTGGTTCATTACGTTTAATCAGTTCAACTTTTGTGGCAGGAAAAAGGAAAGGCCACAACAAAAAGAACAATGTTATTAGCATGGTTATCAGAATAATCATGCAAGTTTTCTGAGGTTGTTCAGTGTCTCTATTTGCTCTGTACCTGGTAATTTTGCTCTCGTTGTACAACAGTAACAAGGTTTCTGTCCAGTTCAAAGTTCTTAACCAGTTTACAGTGTGTCAAATGAATCCAGGATGCTCGCTCCATGATCTTGACTGCAGTGGGTGTCGACAGTAGTACCTGGTATGGCCCTTCCCATTTCGGAGCACTCCAATTCTTTCTTTTCACTATCTTCACCCAGACCCAGGTGCCTGGGGCTACGGCTGCTTCCGATTTCATCTGCTCTTTATCTGAAACAGAATTTAACTGCAAAAGCTTGTTATTCAAAAATCGCCTCATAAACCCTGCAAGTGAACTGTCAGCCTCCTGCTCTGCAGACATAAGAGGTTTCCATTGAGGTGTATAATATGCCCTCCCAAACAAAACTTCAAAAGGAGTTAATCCTTTTGCATTTGGAACAGTTCTCATGCTCAACAGTGCCAGAGGTAAACAGTGCACCCGGTTCTTTTGTGTCTCACTAATCAATTTTCTAAGTTTACTCTTCAACACCCCATTATGCCTCTCTACTAATCCTGCAGATTGGGGGTGGTACGCACAATGTTTTTTTAACGATATCCCAAAATAGCGACTAAGTTGTTGTATTGTTTGATTCACAAAGTGTGTGCCATTGTCACTATAAATCTTTTCCGGTATGCCAAATCTAGGAATAATTTATTTAACAAGGACCTTTGCAACAGTAGCTGTTTCTGGATTTTTAGTTGGAAAAGTTTCCACCCATTTGGAAAACATATCTATAATGACAAGGCAGTACTTCTTATTTTCGCATTTGTTCAGTTCTATAAAATCCATGCAAATAGTATGAAACGGATACAGTGGTGTAGGGAAACTCCCTTGCTTAGGTTTCAATGCATGATGCTTGTTACAAACATGGCATGCTGCACAAAAATGTTTTGTGTAATTAGTAAATCCATACGTTGTAAACACTCGATTCACTAACTGTACCATCCCCCCTGTTGAGACATGGCTCTGCCCATGGCTCAACAAAGCTGCATATCTAAACAAGTTAGATGGTAGAATTGGTTTCTTCTCTTTGGAGATGTACAGTCCCTTCTCAAGGATTGCTCCTCGTTTTATCCACTTTTGTTTTTCTACATTTGTAGTAAGTGTCTGCATTGTTTTTAACATTTCTAAATCTAAAATCTCAGAAGGTTGTAATTCCTCGCTCAAAAGGAAAACTTTTGAAGCTGAAGCTGCCTGTTTTGCAGCTGTATCAGCCCTTGCATTACCTTTTGACATTCTATCCTGTTTGGTATGAGCTACGCATTTGCGAATAGCTACTTTCTGAGGTAACTGAATAGAGGCTAAAGTCTAAAATAAATTGCGCATGGTTAGTTGGTTTACCAGTAGATGTTATCATTCCTCTATTTTTCCACTGCTGCGCAAAAACATGTACAGTAGAAAAAGCATACTGACCGTCAGTAAAAATATTCACTTTCTTACCTTTTGCTAAGGTACATGCCCTCGTCAAGGCAATCAATTCTGCTGCTTGTTCAAATAAGTTGTGTGGTAAAGACTTTGCTTCTAAAATCTCGGTATCAGAAACTACTGCATATCCCACTAGGTTCTCTCCTGTAGGACCCCTCCTGCACGAGCCGTCCATATAGTATGTCACTTCGGCATCGTCCAAGGGAACATCTGTAAGGTCTTTTCTAGGTAGTGTCTTTTGCTCAATCTCCTTCAGGCAGCAGTGTGGTTTGCCATCTGCAGGGGTTGGGAGCAAGGTTGACGGGTTCAAAGTTGTGCATCGTTCAATTGTCATATGAGGTTGGCTGAACAGTATAGTCATACAGGAAAGATGTCTAGCTGGGGAAAGATATGCTACTTTTTCTTGCAGTAAAATAATTGCGACTGCATGAGGCACTCTCAATGTGAGAGGGTGGAACAACACTACTGAGGCTGAAGCCTGCACTGCTATTGCAGCTGCAACTACTGCTTGTACACAGTGGGGCAAGGATCGCGCCCCTGGGTCTAACTGTGATGAATAGTAAGCTATGGGGCGTTGCTTGTCCCCATGCTGTTGCGTTAACACTGATGTCATATAACCTTGCTTACAGTCTACAGTTTGGAAAAATCATTTAGGATAGTTTGGTAGTCCTAAAACTAAGAAAGATGCTATTAGTTTCAGTTTGCAGAAAGCTGATTCTGCTTCTGGTGTCCACTGTAATAAATCCTGTGCTGCCATCGGCTTCTTGAATATCAAATTAGTCAGTGGAGCAGATTCCAAAGCATAATTTGTTATCCAACTCCGACAAAAGTTAGTAGTTCCCAGGAAGGACATCATTTCCTTCTTGGTAGTTGGTCTAGGTGCTTGTAATATTGCTGTTTTTTTGTCTTCATCTAATATTCTACCTTCTTTGGATATTACATATCCCAGGTATTTAACCTGTTTTCCCCAAAGTTGCAGTTTGTTTTTATTTACCTTGTGTCCCTGAGTAGCTAAAAATTGTAATAATGCTATGGTATCCTATCTGCATTCTTGCTGGGTGGGGGCTGCCAGCAGAATGTCATCTACACAAAGTAAGATCTGACTACCTTTCGGTGGGACAAATCCCGCCAGGTTACTTGCCATTTCCTGTGCAAATATCATTGGACTTTCACAATATCCCTGCGGTAGTCTCATATATGTATATAGTCTCATATATGTATACCGTTTCCCCTGAAATGTAAATGCAAACCAATGTTGGCTGTCTGGGTGTATCGGTATCGAGAAAAATGCATTGCTGATATCTACCACAGAAAAATACTTCTGTTGAGGTTTCAAATCATTCAATAAGGTATGTGGATCTGGCACCGTTGGTGCCCTGGGTATAACTGCGTCATTCACAGCTTGTAAATCTTGGACTATACGCCATTCCCTGTTTGCTTTCCTTACAGGAAATAAGGGTGTATTACATGGTGAATCAGGAGATTCTATTAAGACTCCTTCCTTAAGTAAGGCTGCTATTATAGGTTTGATCCCTATCTCTGCATCCTTTCTTAAGGGATACTGTCTTTTCTGAGGTCTAAATGCTGATTTTGGTGTAATAGTAACTGGTCCTGCTATACGAATAAGTCCTGCATCTGATTTCCCTGTTGACCAGAGAGTCTCTGGTATGTCTCGTAAAGCTTTTTCCTCTTCCTCCAGTAGGAGTAATACTCAGCTATCCTCACTCACCTGTGAGTGCACAGCTGGGTGTGTCTGTGTTATCCAATTCAACTTCTGCTTTTGTACTCCCTGTTCAGAGAGTTCTAACTCTGTCTGTTTTTTTCCACCTTGTGACTTTTTCTCCTAAGTCTGCCAACTTCAAATTTCTATTTTTAGTTGTACTTACATGTGGTAATCAATTAGATTTGTAGAGTGCTAAAAATTCCTGGGGCAATGAACAGCTTATTACACTGTTTCCTTCTGTGTCCCAGTACAAATTTCGTAATACTAACCTATTAGCATGGTTTTTAAACAACTCTTGCTCATATTCCTTATCAGGTCCTGGTCTGTTACAGTAATACAAGTACAATGCAACAAATGCTGTTTGTCAGCGTCAAGGGAGGGGGATTTACTCATGGCTACATTCATCAGTTCTTCGGTTACTGCCCCTGGACCAGTCGTAACTAAGTCCTGGCTGTACCAATAATATGTTTCATCCTCCGGTCGCACTAAAAAAGTATCCATTTGTCGCTGTGCTTCCATATCCTGCATGGTTGGAACTACGGCTATGCCAAACATCTGCATCAAGTCTCTGCCCAAAAGATTTACTGAGCATTTTGCAGAAACAACAATTTTGCTTTTCTGGGTCATTCCTGAAGCGGGGTCAGTTATTGTTATGTCATGGGAGAGTGGCTCCCGATACAGCTGTCCATTATCTGCTTTCACTAGTATGTAATCTGGTGATTCCGAATCTTCTGGTAGTTTGGAAGGATGTATCAGGGTCCGTGAAGCCCCTGAGTCACACAGAAATTTGACTTCCCTCCCCTCTACCAGAAGCATAACTTCCGGTTTTGTGTCTGCTAAGTAGAGCTCCAAGCTCAATAATGCTAAGTCTAAAATTTCATTTTCTTCATCGTCTATGAATTCATGTGCATCCTTTATCCGTTCTGTCACATCCTCTACCCTTGCTACCACATTTGCATTCGTCTTTTCCTGTCTATTCTTATCCAGTGATTCCTGACTATCATATAGTCATTCTTCACCCTCCTTATCTTCTGTAGTTACCTTCTTATTTAGCCTGCAATCCCTTGCCACATGTCCCTTTTCCCACATTTAAAACATTCACCCATTTTCTTTCTCTCTTCAAAGTCTTCTGATCATTTATCAGATTGTTTGTTTCCCTGGGTATTTTTCCTACCCTTCTTCCCAGTTTGTACTACAAAAACTTCTGACCCATCTTCTACTGCAAATACTTGAGCTTTCTTTTTCTTTTTACTATTAAAATGCCTTTTGGCATGTCTTGCATATTCATGTAATGACTGTAATCTACTCGTACGATGATCTACCATGTGCTTTGTAATGAAGCTGCTAGTGGGAGTAATACTGCCTTTTAAGAATGCATTCTTTAGCTGTTGTTCATATGGGGAATCATGTGTTTGATCTTCAGGTACCTGCATTCCGCAATGGTTATTAAAACATTCTAACAATCTAGCATAATATCTATCAACAGTTTCACCTTCTTGTTGTATGCACTGATTAATGCAAGTCCAATCAGCCCTAGGCTTCCATTTCTCAAGAGATTCGGTCCGTTAGACCTTTCACTCTGTTGTCCAGTTCTGCATTACTATGTGGGAGTGGTCTAAGCTCTGCGTCACGGGGATTCCAGTTGCCACTGATCATGTGCCAATCTGGACCTACAATTTGTCCAACTACTTTTTCTACTTCTTCTCCATTCAAATGATAACTTAACCTCATGCCCTGTAAGTCTTATAAGAATTTTCTAAAATTAACTTTTGGATGGGAAATTCCCTCTGTGGCTTTCCAGATATCTTCCGTTGTCCACGGTATATAAACTAGAAGAGTCGGATCCTGTCCTGCCTGTGGATTAGGAACCTCTATGAGTGGACATATCTCTTCCTCACTCATAGCTCATGAATTTCTATTTATTTCATATAATTCAATATCCCCTCTCAAGTTACGTGCTGGAGACCTAGTCTCGATAGGATCCCTGACAAAGTTTTTGATTTTGCAGGAACAACTGGGTATAGCGGAGATGGATCAGCTTGTCCACTCGCTTCATATTCTGGTAAGGGAACCGGAGGGGGTGGAGGATGGGTTGTTGCTATTACCAAGTTATTATCTTCTTTGTCTAAGAACATTGCTTTTGAATTTTTAATTTTATGCTCCCTACGATTTGCTTCCTCAAGCCACCTGTGTGCCTGAGGGACTCCTAAATGACGTTACTTATTTAGCTGACCTTTCGTGTCTGTTTTAAGTTGTCTGACAAGTTTAATAAGTGAAGATTTATCTAAATCACCATCAAATTTGTATTTATCAACCCATTTTGTAAAATACTTAACATTATCGGCACGCTGTAACTGCATAAACTTTGCGTCTTCGGTTAGGGGCGGGTCTTGGGAACTTTTCGTGCACTGATTTCCCATGTTGCCTTAGCTGAGCTAAAAGTTGTTATGTAGCCCTTCTTATCACAGTTTATTTAGAATAACTGTCTACCTATTCTGTTTCCCTGATCTATGACAAGACAGTAATCTTTTTTGGCCCTGATCTGCGCATGCAAATCTCCCTGACAAAACAGTTCTGTAACTAGTCCCTGATCTAAAACAGAAAAAAGGTAAATTCCTCCTTACCTGACCCTCAGTGAGTTCATCCACCGGAACGTTGACTCGTCCTTCCATCCCAGATCAGAAACAGTGGCTGGCCTCTTTCGAACGACAATTCAGTCGGAGGTCTTTCAGAACAGAAGAGCCAATGTGGCCACTTCTCCGTACAGGTACATGCCACCGGGCCCAATTCTGACCTAGGCCTAGAGTGAAAGGTACTTTCCTGTCCAAAGGACCAAACTGTCAAAAGAAAAATATACTTTAAAAATGATCAAGACACAGTAGGTTCAGGTTAAGGCACTTTAATCTTGCAGCAAGAAGACAAAAACTTGCTAATACAGAGTTTGTCTAACTAGAAACAGGAAATACTTTCATTTTTATACACTTTCTAATAAGACATTGCCTAACAAGCTGACGTAACAAATCACAAGTCTTTTCATCATCATTGCTCTCATGAAATTCTGCTGATTTATCATTTTTTGTGAGAAACTTCCTAAGGAAAACAACGTAGCCTTGGTTACCACCGGTTAGATACATGCAATGTTACCATTCAAGGTACTATGGTCAATTCAAGCACAAAGCAAGCAGTTCATTTCTCTAATAATCCTTTGTCTACATTATCTCCAAGTTTCTGCAGCTGCACATGTTCTCATACTTCGAACAGAGATGATTGTTTGAAATCATTACATTTACAGGATATAGCATTGTTCATTCATTCTCTCCTGACCTAGGAGATAAGCACCTGCTTCTCAAGTACATTTCGAAAAGGCATAAACATGAATATTGCTGTGCTAGCAATTACTAGGTCAGAGGGCATCTTGCAGGTTTCAGAAAGCAAACTGCAGTTTCAAAAAGCATATTTTCAGTCTCCTATGAAACTCAATTTATATATATAAAACAGTGCATATAAAATAGAATGAAAAACGTGTTAACTTATTTAGCTTCTAATTAGCATTAAGCATACACACATTAATACATATTTTTCTGACAACAAGCTTGGCAATCATTAACTACGTAGAAGAATGGGTACTTACTCAGTGCTGAGGCATCGGCCATCTGTCTTGCTTCTTAGATCCACTGGTCCAAGAGATCACCCCTCTTCCGCTTCAGGTCAGCATGGTGATGCCTGACCTGCTCACCAGTCCAGGGGATACCAGTGGCACTGATGAGATCATGGGCAGGACTGTCCCAGGCCTCCACTTTATACTGAAAGCCCTGGTACTGGCCCTGCAGTAGTCTTTCCTCATGGTGTTATTTTTACCAGGAGCCATACCATGAATCCGGACTCCTGGATGCCCCAGAGCTGCACTCTAAATTGACTGCCTTCCCCAATGCCAGACATTCTGCCTACCATAGGGAACTGCAACCAGTTATGGGAATTATTGGTGGCTGTGGGGTTTAAATATGCCCAACTTCCTGCACTTTCCCATGATTGGATGGTTTTGAAAAGGCTAAGCTATGGGCACACCTGCTTACCTAATGTTGGCATTGCTTAAAGGGGCATACCACTGGGCAGATTGAGTTAGCCGGCCTACACATTTCTTACCCCCAATTAAACTGAGCTGTGCAATGCTTAGCATTGCTTAATATTTCATTTGTATTATATTTTCCTTTTGTCATTGATTTATTATTTGTTACATGCTATATATGTGTCTGGTATCCATGATACATGTGTACATACACTGTACGGGGTCCTGGGGACTTCAACACTTTATTACAATAACACAGCACATCTGTCCTTACTGCAGTACTCCAGTTCACATATTTATGTTATGTAGCAGGTTATACATCACACTGTACATAGATTCCTTTGACATGTTCAGTTTGATTTCCTATGGTGAGGATTTGTTTGTTGAAACCTCACTGTAATGTACTGCTATGATGGCTTATTGGTTACCTACTGTGACTGTAGTGTACAGGGTCTTGGGTTCAAGCCTTGCAGAGGCTGTTTATTTTTTTGCCGGAAAGAACATGGGCCATTGGATGCAGAGTGGTTAAGGCACTTTAAAGCAGTTGTAAGCAGGTTTGCACGGAGCTAAGCAGTACTTACTTCCAGTTACAGTTTCTTACACTCATTTAGCTTCTACTTTGTTTAATCTGTGTAGGCGTAGGCAATGCACTTAAACACGCTTACTAGTGCATACATATGCATACGACTGCTTATTTGAGCTTAAACCTGCTTATTAGTACCTTATTCATTATGACACTGACACTTCACATGTGCATTTCCTGCAGTACTCCAGTTCATAAATATATGTTTTTTCGTAGGTTTTGCAACATAAAAATTCATCATAATGTGCCTTGCCATGTAACATAGACTGGGCTGCAGTGGGACTCAAACTGGGAATGCCTGCTCATTAGTCGAATGCTCTACCCACTACATTATTGCTGTGCTGCTTCCTTTGCATATATCTTCCTTGCTATCCTTTTTAGCCTTTTAAGCTGCTATAACCATAGCTAAGCAATGGGCACACCTGCGCACCTACGGTGAGCTGTACTCGGATTTTAAAAAATAAATAAAAGGGTTTCTTCTTTTAATTTATATGTAATGTTGTGGTTGAACACATGGGGGACTGTTGGAGAGGATATGCGGACATCTATGAGTGATCTCGCTCATTTCTTAACACCTTCTACTGTTCTACATTGCAGGGGCATGTTTATTCAGAGAGCTCTGCTCTCAGACAAGCCCTTGTACTCGTACACACTCTGTGTAAGCCTAGGAGCTCGGGCAGTGTGCCTTGTTAATATGCATAGCATGCTGCCATCCTGCTCCTAAACTGCGCTTCCGTGCAGGACCAAGCTAATCCTGCATGGAAGATTAGTGAATCTGGGGGTATGACTGACAGTATTTTGGAACTGATCCAATGACTAAATGGAAGACAGATTTCTGTAGTCTGTGTAAACTGTTAATGTTAAAGGTGAACTTACATTCCAAAGGTGTAAGTTGTGTACAGTTTTGAATATGACTGGATATAAACCTACATCTGACAAGCCTGTAAATGTCAAAATTGTACATGTTCCTTTACTGGAGGAATATTTTGAAGCAAATATGTATTCCTGTGGAATAGTTTCCATTGCACTGATTTATGTAATATACTCAGTACTAACCAATGCACCATGAGGGCAAACATATTTGTACGATCAATGGCAAAGTTTTAGTGCATGCATCATGATCTTCTGAGTTTCTATAATAAGACATGGAATGCCACTTCTCTACAGGCATTCCTGTATGCTGTCAGTGCTCCATGCCAACTGCAGTGCAAAGAGTACTAAACAAAATTTATAATTTTATATTTTATAATTATTGACCTTATTTGATGATATGCAGTTTTCATTTAAATAATGATGCATTTATGTTATAACACATACTATTGAAGGCTTCATGCAATGTTTACAGGAGGTGATGTTTTATACAGAATGTACAAGAGCAACGTATACTTGGGACAATGAAAATTATTTTTTAATGAAACCATGTTTATTGATACTTTTGAAGGTGTGTAGCTGTGAGTCTCATATTTCTTCTAATGCATTATCTAGTTAACAGGTGTCTTGCTAATTTTAGTAGAATTTTCAACATTCACGTCATGCATGTAGAAGTATGTTGTTTCTATAATCAGTTATATAAGTACTTCAGGTGACAAAGATCACATTTACCTTATTTTATAGCCATTAAACGTAGCTCTGTTGCAATATTCATCTTTTACTTTGCATGTGTAGTTCAGCTTCAGAAAAACAAATAACAACATATGTATATTATAACCATGAAGGTAAACTATCCTTAATATAGATTCAAACCCTTTACATCTTGCGCTGTTATTCAGAACATACTTCAATACTACTTTCAGCCATTGACAAAGTTGCATACTAGATGTATTTTCTATATTCAGTACTGTCCAAATTGCTGACTAAGGTGTACCACCACCACAACCAGTTTCATTTGTCTGACTGACAGATAAGTCTTTGCTCAAGTTAAACTACATTTTGTGTTTTTGCTATAGGAAGTGAACTGTCATTCACTGAAGGGCATCTTTGATGGGCTCCAATGTGTAATGTCAACCACTGTGCAAACAACAAAGCCAAAAAATATATTTAATCTTAAATCAGTTTGATGATCTATCAACTATGTGGTCTTTTACAAGTAAAATGTTGACAGCAAGGGTCCCTACTTTCACAGAGGCATCACCCTTCTCTAGATTTGAACCCTGCATCTATGGCTTTACAAGGAAACATTGACAAGATTAGAAGTTTTTGCCACCTGAATATTTACAAACCATGTTAGAGAAAGTCAAACATATGTGGTCACCATTCTACTTCTGGTTTGTAGGTGAATACTAGGCTAACTGTCCTGAAGGGTCATTATAAGGTTATCTAATAATCTGAGGTCAGAATCAAACCTTGTACCTTTTATCTATGAGGAGAAGACCTTAGCCATTATGCAAAACCCACCCCCAAAACATGCATGTACATAGTTCTGGCATATACATTTAGACTGGACTGTACCCGTGTTATCACACAGTTATCCCACAGTTGTCATTTGTCCAGTTATAGTAAAATTTTGTATGAATATGATCCTTGCCAAAGTGAGGATAGTAAAACATGAGAGACTGCAAACAGATGTCTACAAGAGAAGATTCTTATTTCCTTTTGTGTGCAGTACTTCACTGTAATCCATTTGTACCATGAATGTATGGCATTCTGCCACAGTTGTGACATTTTTAAGTTGTATGTATGCTACAATTTACAGACACATATTCGTCTTACAAAATGTTAGCTGAAGTGGATATCAAGATTCATTCCTAGATCAGTAAATGTAACTGAAATCTTCTCAGTAAGGTGTTTCTATCCAACACATCCTCTATTAAGTATACTAATGACAAGTCATTGAACATACAGAACTACTAGAAGGTCACACTTGCAAGGTATTACTTATACAAATGCAGAACCAAAACAGGAGCTGCTGAGTAGGAGCATGGAGTATAACAAACAAACAGAACAAATGGAAAAGAAAGACTCCAGGCTGCCACGGCTTCCGAAACTTAAAACTTTAATGTAAACGGTGAGCATTTTGACCATGTCCAATAGTCCAGTACTGCTTCAACAGACCAATATAAAACAAAGTAAACAGACAAAGTTTAAATAACATAAAATCCAACCAAACTCTAAAATTAAAATCACATGCTTCAAATTAAAAAGCATTAATTCACTTCTTTTGGCCAATCAGGAAACATTAACATCACCAACAGAATCACTTATATAAACCTAACCCCCAAAATCAATAACATGATTGGTGTAACATCAGCCAGTCACATAACAAAAATATCACCAATGAAATCACTTCTAAGTGCCAAGCCCCCAAAAGTAATGCTATAATGGGCGTGATTTCAAGACAAACTTCAGTGATACCCTATCATTCAATCCTGGTTCGGCAAACATCTTCAGCAATAAAATCCATCTTTGCTCTGCACATTCAGTTTTATTTTTCAAATCACCTTCTCTATCACTTGCATAAACAATTTCCAGTATGAGAAACCTAAAAACGTGCTATGCACCACACTCCAATACATGTTTTGCTAGGGCGTTCATCTTTTTCCCATTCGATATATCATTATGATGTTCTAAATTTCTGTCTATAAAAGCTCGGTTTGTTTTACAGATATAAAATGCATTACAGAGTGAACATGTTGCATAGTAAACTATATTTTTGGTCCTACAATTGGAAAAGAAATCCAGCATAATCTCAAAGCCATTTGTTTTATGTGTAAAGAAGTACAAGTTAGAATATAATTACACACTGAACTTGAATTACATTTAAATATACACTTACATTCTGAAATAGAGTAGATATCCTTCCACTGATTCCTGTAACACAACTGTCATTTTAAAGGTAAATTATTCATGAATGTAAATCTAGGTTGTATATCAACAACTGTCCTAATATCTAGGTCAGCTATTTATATCCTGTCTGTGCTTGTTAACACGTGCAGAGTTTCATTATTTTTTCATAGACAAGTAGGGTTTCCTCTAATCCTTCCTAGTTTTTAAGACTTCTTCTATACAGCGTTCAACAGGTCTATATTACAAAGTCGAACTAAGACAAGTCCAAATGTTGTAATATTGAACCCTAAAGTCCAAAAGTGGAAAATAGCAAATCCATGACACATCGACTTTTTTCCCCAGGGAAAAAAATAGGTGGGCCATTTTCAGGGCTTTGCTATTTCCTCCATTGTGGTGCGATCTTGGAGTTGGTATATTTAAGTAGGGGTTGTGTGGGGGGCACAGCTCCCCACATTAGGGGGTGTGGTGGGCAAAGCCCCCCACTTCAGTTTAAGATTTTTTTTGTCACAGAACAGTGAATTTTTCCCTGGGAAAAAAACGCTGTTCTGTGCTTTTGGTTTTGTTGGGTTTCGGACATAAGGGTTCGATATTGCAACAATCAAACTTTTGTAAGTTCAACATTGTGATATAGACCATGTTCAACTTATATGGTACTATAATCCCCATCTACAAACTCAGCTTTAAGATTAAAAAAAAAAAATATGTATATATATATATATATATATATATATATATATATATATATATATATATATATATATATAACATATTAGTTTGTTTAATTCTGTAGTCATATATTTTATCCATTTTTAGGGGGAAGCATATGGGGATTTTAGAGGTCCTAAACTGATCTAATTTGTTTTTTTACATTTTAAACAGGGATGCCTGCATAATGAGTTGCTTCTTTTCACTATTAAATCAGCCTGTAACCACCCTAACCCTCTGGTGTGTTGGTTATGTCTGATATACTTCTTTGTTCTTTCTATCACAACAGGAATATGTCACCAAAATCAAGAAAAAATAACGAGTCCCATGAAATCCACTATTCTCAGATCCTGAGAATAAGGTCATAGTCCAACTTAATGGAGGATGTCTCCAAGATAATCTTTCAGCTGACAAGCCCTTTTGTGTTCATGCTTGGCAGCACAAAGTTGATGTTGTGAATTCTATCGTTGGCCAGGGCCATGACTTCAAGAGTATCAGACATAAGGTCAGTGATATGCTTAGAAAGGCTAATGACAGAGCCAAAACTGTGACACAGACGTGAAGAGCTACTTGAGGTGGGACTTCTACCTGTCACTAAGACAGACAGAGGAGTTCATATCAACTGTAAGGGATCCAGGCATCTCAGAAGAGTTCTGTAGTGCTGTTATAGATGTTGGGGCAGAGGTGGAGAGCAACCACAGGATTTCAGCTAGTGATGACCTGGGTACCACTATCAATTGAAATTTGTGTGACTTGGGACAAGAGGCATTGAGGTACAATGACCACCTGCACATGTTATGGGCATATGTTTTTTTTTCTTTATCTGTCTATGTATCTGTCTATATATCGAATGATCAGCATAAAACTCTAAAGGTTATTTGCATTTGCAGTTTGCAGATGCTGTTCCTGTTTAATCATTTTTGTATTTCTTCCATTGTTTCTGTTTTCTCGTGTATTCATAGGCGAGGCTGGAATCAACACAGGGGGACCTTCGTATATCTGATGTTGGAGGATCCATAGCATCTGACAATGATGGCAGTGATGAACACACACAACTGGGGGTAGCAGAAGGTATGCCTAACATGGAGAGTGTAAGTCGCACATCGCCCCTGCAGTCTGGACACGGTTATTATGCCTACATGTACCCAGGACACAGAACCATCTGATAGTGGATAGGTTGATCGGGACATGGTTGATCAGGGTACTGTGGTTGCCCCAGTTACAGAGCTAGCAGAGTCTCCCCATGGCCTTCTCGTGGGTGAAATACCACACAGGGGTGTTGCTAGGGTCCCTCACAGAATGCATGCATATTGTCCTGGGTCTATATTAGGTCGCTGAAATGGCATTCCAGTGAACACCTATTCAGCAACCCGTAATCAGCAAAAATCACTTCAGGGATTTGCTAAATTCATTAAGGCCAATGAAATAGTTGCCTGAATCACAACTGACAACCACAGAACTTTGCTCTTTTCTCCACTGTAGTGAGAAGGGGCAGTATGGGCCCCACTTGGGTGGGTTTGAGACAAGTAAAAGTTGGTCCGTTGTGCTTCAGGCAACTATTTCATGACCCTTAGTAAATTCAGTGAATCACTGATGCAATTTTCACTGGTTAGGGGTTGCTGAATAGGTGTTCACTGAAATACCATTTCAGCAAACTAATATAGACCCATTGTTCTTCCCCTGATGTTAATGTGTCAGTATCTTCCCCCAATGTATATGAATAGCTATTGTGGAGAAACAGGCAAATTCCATCAGGGCCTTGGAAGAGATAGAGTACTACATGTTTTGCATTCTAACTCACAAGACTGCATAAACTGTATGTTTGACTTCTTGGGCAGGGTAAATAACACATTAGACTATACAATGTCTGTTATGGAACATCTGCTGAGGGAAAGGCAGCATTCATGAGGACAAACAACTGGCACGTCATCAAATGTTAGATGAAGTGGTCATAAATGTGTGAGATCCCACTCCCACAGCTGTACTACTTCCACTGCTCCAACAGTATTGGATGTGTCCACACCCAGTTGTGGTCAGCCACATGGTTATGGATGTAGCTATACTGACAGCTTGTCCAGCAGACAACAAGCAATGCATCTCCTGGCAGAGGTAGTTCACACGGTTGCAGTTGTCAGTGATGAACTAGATCGTCTACCATGCAAGGCTTAACCCAGTCCAGGACGCCAAGGCATAGTGCTAGCACAGATGCTGTGGCTGTATTCCTGCAGTGCATCAGACAGTACACCTCACGTTAGCCATGACACCTCAAGCACAATCAAAATATTCTTCAAAACTGACTTAATCTCTTCTGCACATACTGACCATGACAAGCACACAAACTTCTTTTGTGTCAGGCTTACCCTCATGTAAACCACCACCCATAAACACACACACATACACACACACACACACACACACACACTGTGCAAGTAATGATGATTGTCCTTTGCACAATTTTGTGATTTAGCATTGCCTATGTCTGATGCACAGAGTGGCCAGCTAATGCTTGTTTAGTCAAATGAACATTTTCATCAGGATATGTAAAAATATTCAGTTTGGAGTTTAGCTTGCTTAACTTCAATAGTGTCATTAGTTGTAGTGGTCATAATTGTAGTAGTAGTAGTACTAGCAGTAGTGGCATTAGTAACAGTAGCAGTACTAGTAGCAGCAGCCATAGTAGTATTAGTAGTAGAAATAGAAGCAGTAGTAGTGGTGAAAATAGTAGTAATATTAGTATCAGTAGTAGTAGTAGTAGTTGTAGCAGTCATAGTAGTATTAGTAACAGTAGTAAAAGTAGTAGTACTTGTAGTAGCCATAGTGGTAGAAGCAATATTAGTAGAAGGGCTAGTGGTAAAAGTAGTAGTATTAGCAGTATTAGTATCAGTATTAGTAAGAGTAGAAATAGTAGTAGTAATATTGCCTAGGTAGAACACTTGCTCAGCCCTTTGTGCAGATGTTGCTGACCCTTGTTGGGTGTCTGATTTGGGTTGCTTATGCCTAATTTACAATAGAGAACAGGTCATTCCCGTTTTGGGGAAATGACTTTTTTGTTTGCACTTTTTGATTGCAACTTTTCATTTATGTCCTAACTAACTCTCTTTTCATTTGTAGTCATAAGGTTTCTATAGATATGTTTAATCATCTACGTGTGCATATGATGATAACATTGCACTGCCCCATGTGGATTTGTTTGACATGGGGATGTTTATGCTTGATGCATAGGTTGGAAACATAATACATATGCAAACAAAAATATTTTTATTCATTTAAAAGCTGCATAGTTGGATTGGTCTGTATTTGTTGCATGTATCAGTCATAGATAGTACTTATGACATTCCTGTATAGATGATCATAGATGGTTCTTAATACCTAAACAAAGGTAACCATTATCTATTCATTAGAGTTTCATCATTCAGCTTTGTTACTGCTGCCAAGAATGCTGTAGCCTGGGTTTTTCTATATTTGATGCTCACAATAGCCAGACATTGCATGGATAAATAAAGGTTGGTATGCTGGCATGCATCATTGTTACTGTTTCTATGTGTTCAGCTCTCTTTTTTTTTTTTTTTTTATTAAGTGGTGAGTGTGTCTGCTATCTGTTGCCTGTTGGCCAGTACCATGGAATATCATGCATCCCTACTTCTGCCATGATCACCCCAGCTGCAGGTTCCTCATCTGAGTCCACTGGCCATGTCTATGGTGCTGGGAACTGTGGTCATTGTCCTGGGTCACCAAGCTGTAGTTGTTCTCTAAGTATAATGTCATGTAAGATGGCACAGACAGTCAGTATTTTGGCAGAGGTGGCAGGTTCTGTTGTGGGGCACCTCCAGATGTATCTAGACAGCAAGCCTGTGAGCCCAAATACATACTCTATGATATTTCAAGTCTGTGCATGCTCAGTGTTGTAACCCTGTTCAGTGGGGGTTGTCTTGGTTTCTCAAAGGAGTCATGATCCAAGGTTCTAGTGAATATCCTGCATCCCTCTCTAGATGTCCTTGAGGAAAGTCACCCTTTGAAATCCTTAGGTATAGTTCGCCGATGTGCCATATGTGTGAGTCATGGAAACTGCCAGGGTGACTTGCAAACATATTATAGATTATACCTTGTGCATTACAGACCACCTGACAATTAATGATGTGATAACCTTTTCAGTATATGCACCTGCTTCCCAGTTCACTAGGTGGGGCTATTATTGCAACGTGGGAGCAGTCTATGGCCTCCAGAATCACAAGAAAATGTGCTATGGCATAGAGTTTTTGCATGGTGTATCTCTTTCCTCTGAGTTATAAGGCAACCAGATATGATTCCCTGCATGTTGCAATGTTGCATCATTGTACTCAGGAGATGGAGTTTTTTTCAAGCAGAGGCATGTGAAACCCTAATGTGTCCACAGTGTGTCAGTGAAAAGTCCCTGTAGCTAGTATATATAAAGCTACACACACAATTATTCTATGAAACATATAGACAACCAGCTCACCAGGCTGAATAAGTAGAAAAGCATGGTCAGTTGTCTATTTTGGGCCAGTATCTGCCAAATCACCCACACACTCGAGTCATTAGACCACAAGTACCAGTATGACTCACTCATAGGTTGTGTGGGTATAAATGACCTTAAATGTACCTCCTTGGACTATATGAAGAGGAAACATTATGGAGCTCTCAGACTACATGTCCCAGGCTGGTATCTCACAACTTTGAGCTGCATTATTCTTTCACCAAGGATGATGGAACAGTATGAACAAAAGATGACTGACTCCAATAATTGGTTTAATTTCTGGTCTGAATTCAAGGGATTACAGTATCTGTCAGCATGGAAGGATATAGCCAACAGACCACATTGCTTTGCCCAGAAACATCTACACCTGTCTCCACTAGGTGTTTGAATATTGGCTAAAACATTGTCTGCCCCATAATGCCTTTTTGGCAATGCCAAACTAGCAAACATTCTAATGTAGTAAAACCAGTCCAAGGAAATCTAATCATGTCACTGCTCTGTGCCAAGAGCCAAAACAAGAAAAGTACAGTTTTGTACCTACCATAAATGTAGATGTTTGAAGATCCACATTGCTGCAGTCCTTACACTTGGGTAGTCCGCTGTCCTCGGTCGGCCCGAATATTAAAGTATAAGGCTGACGTCGGTCAAGGCACATTTGACTGACATCAGGACGTCAGGGTACAAATGCGCATGACCGACGTCATATCCTCAGTCTTTTCTTGCCCCAGATGTCAGAAGACCCTAAAAATAAAGGTCAAAACCAAAAGACAGCAAACAACCAACCAACCACCCTTGCACTAACTATATGTACAATATATACAATATACACAATATGTACAACCCAACCCACACAACCACCTCTAACTACAGAGGGAAGGAGGGAGGGATTGGACTGCAGCAATGTGGATCTTCGAACATCTACATTTATGGTAGGTACAAAACTGTACTATGTTCTTCATCTCACATTGCTGCAGTCCTTAGACTTGGGTAGAATCCCAAAGCAGAGGTAAGGGAGGATGGCTAACTACAAGGAAGCAGGAGCTGCCAAAATGCCCTGCAAAACAGCAGTGGCAAAACCAGCCCTGGATTTAGAGTAAAGTGGCAGGTGATAATGCCTAGAGAAAGTATGCACTGAACTCCAAGTAGCTGCCTCCAAAATATCCTTGGTTGCCACTCCCTCAAAAAGCTGTTGAAGTGGCAGTAGCCCTAGTGGAATGAGGCCTAATCCCAGCTGGAACCTCCTTGCCATGATGGGAATAACAGAAAGCAATGCAAAACCCAATCCACTTAGAAATAGTTTGTTTTGACACAGGCTTGCCCTGAGAACTCAAAGCAAAAGAAACAAACAACTGCTGAGACTGCCTGAACCCTTTAGTTCTGTCCAAATAATAACGCAACTGCCTGTGTACATCTAAAGTGTGCAAAATCTGTTCCCTTTATTTTGGGGATTTGCATAAAAAGTAGGCAAATGAATAGTTTGGTTTAAAGCCACACTAGAAACCACCTTAGGCATAAAGGAAGGATTAGTACGTAATGATACCCTATCCTTATGGAAAATTAAGAAAGGCTCAACCGCCATAAGGGCCTGCAATTCAGAAACCCTTCTTGCAGAGGTAATGGCCAACAAAAAAGCAGTCTTCCATGACAAATATTTCAACTCAGAAGTAGCTGCAGGCTCAAAAGGTTATAGAGTGAGTTTCTCCAACACAAAATTGAGATCCCAAGCAGGAGTAGGAGCTCTACGTGGGGGTCTTATATTCTTTGCCCCTCTAAGAAATTGCTTGAACAAAGGATGAGAAAACAAAGGTGGGTCGCAATCATAGTGAGCTGAAATTGCTGCAGCATGAACTTCAATAGAAGAGAAAGACAAACCTTTGTCCAGTAACTCAGTAAGATATTGCAGAGCCACACACAGATTAGGCTCAGAAACATCAAAATCTTTTGCTGCACTCCAAAATAAAAATCTCTTCCATTTGTCTGCGTACACTTTCCTTGTACTAGGCCTTCTAGCTTCCAAAATAACATTCAAAACTTGCTGAGGAAGTGGAGGCCCACTACGGTTCAAAACAGAATATGCCAGGCTGTTAGGTGCAGAGAGTGAAGCTTGACATTGAGCAAATGGCTGTCCTCCTGTGACAACAGGTGTGGAATCGAAGGCAAAGGCCATGGAGGCTTCCATACCAGACTTCTCAGTAATGGGTACCAGTGCTGTCGAGGCCAATCCGGAGCTATTAAAATCATCCTTGGCTTGTCCTGTCTGACCTTTAGAAGTACCTTTGGGAGGAGAGGCAGAGGTGGAAAGGCATACACATGAAGATTGCTCCAATTGAAAGAAAGAGCATCCACTCTCCAAGCTGTGGGATGAAACCTTTTTGTGCAAAACTTTGGCAGCTGATGGTTTATTGGAGAAGCGAACAGATCTATGTCTGGAGTTCCCCATGACACTGTCAATTTTAGAAATACATGAGGATCCAATTTCCACTCGTGGGGATCCATAATTTGTCTGCTCAACACATCTGCTAAGGAGTTCTGTGCTCCTGGCAGAAACCTTGCCTGAAGATTGAGCTGTAAACTGAGAGCAGTCTCCCACAAAATCATTGCTTGCCTGCATAGAGGATAAGAATGCGTTCCCCCTTGCTTGTTGATGTACCACATGACAGTTGTGTTGTCTGTTAGAATCAACACCTGCCCTGGAAGAAGTAATTCCTTGAAAGCTATCAATGCAAACTGGACTGCTAACATCTCCTTCATGTTGATATGTAGATGTTGTAGTCTGGCAGGCCACTTGTCTTGTATCCACTTTCCATTTAGATGAGCTCCCAAGCTATGTCTGAGGCATCTGTCGTTAAAATCTGACTCGCCTCTGGCCGGGTCACAGAGAGTCCCTTGTTTAGGTGACATTCCTGAGCCCACCACAAAAATTCCTTTTGAATGCAAGGTATTATTTGAATGACAGTGTCCAGATCTTGGCAGTGCTGTGTCCATACATTTTTGAGATACCATTGCAGCTTCCTCATATGCAGTTTGGCATTGGGAAGCACCAGAATACAAGATGCCATGAACCCTAAGGCTTGAAGGACTGTCCTTGCAGTCAGCCCGGACTGATGAGATAGTTGATGGAAGTAAAGGGATAGACTCTTTTGTTTGTCCGGGGTTAAAAAGGCCATCTGGGACGCTGTATTCAGTCTCACACCCAGAAAGCACATGTCTTGAGAGGGTACTAGACTGGACTTTATTTCGTTCACAGAATACCCCAGGCATCTTAGCACTGCTATCACATATTCCAAATGATGAAGAAGCTCTTCCCTTCCTTGAGCCAGAATCAGGCAGTCGTCCAAATAAGGATAGATCTGTATTCCTTTTAGCCTGAAGAAAGCTATCACTGGAGCCAGAACTTTTGTGAACACTCTGGGCGCAGTAGATAAGCCAAAGGGCAATGCAGAGAACTGATAGTGAGAAGTCCCAGCTCGAAAACGCAGATACTTCCTGCAACTTAGTCTGATAGGAACATGAAGGTAAGCCTCCTTGAGATCCAAAGTAACCATCCAATGATCTTTGCCCAGCAGAGGTAAAAGCTGCTGCAACGTCAACATTTTGAACTTGGGAATGTCCAGATAAGTGTTGAGGATAGATAAATCCAGAATTGGTCTCCACGTGTTCCCCTTCTTTGGTACTAGGAACAGGTGAGAATAAAATCCTAGGCCCACTTCTGGCATAGGGACCGGCTGTATGGCCCCTATTTGGAGCAACAGAGAAACCTGCTTGTGAGCCTCTATTCTTTGTTGAGGAGGAACGTCTGGCATGCCTTTGAAAGGAGGCAAGGTATGGAAATAAAACCTGTAGCCGTGGTGTATGATATCCAATACCCATCTGTCTTGGGTAATTAAACTCCAATTTTCTTTGAAAAGTGCCAACCTTCCTCCCAAAGGTGCTGCCAGACAAGAAGGCTCTGGCAGCTGAAAAGGTAGGTCATTGGGTCTGTTTACGAAAGGACTGACCCCTGCCCTCACCCGAAGACTGTGCAGGAGAACTCCCTGTTCTAGACCTGAAAGAGCCCTGAGCTCTGCCCCTACCACGTCTAGATCTACCCCTAGACTGGGAATCATAAGAAGGATACGTCCACCCCTTAATAGGCCAATTTCTACTAAACTTTGGAGGCTGGACCTGCAAAAAATCTTTAACAGTCTGCATAGACTTAGCCTTGTCTTCCATTTTCTTTAAAACTGCCTCAACAGGAGGACCAAACAACACGTCAGATTGTAAAGGAGCATCTAAAATCCTTGTTTTAACATGTTCAGACAAATTTTGATCCCTTAGCCAGGCTTGCCTGCGAAGAACTGACCCAGTGGCAGCCACCCTAGACAAGGCCTGTACAGCATCAAAACCACATTGCAAAGAATGCTTACCCACCTGTTCAGAAACATGTACTAAATCTTGCAACTCTTTACAATCAATACCTACTGCCAGAGCATCAACCTTAGACTTCAATTGTGAAAGGAGATAGTTTTGGTATTTCAGCATGTGAAACTGGCAATTCAAAGCCCTCATAGCAAGAGTGGAAGAAGTATAGACTTTCTTTCCCCATCTATCCAAGGCCCTAACCTCTTTGTCTGCAGGAACCGGATTCTTAACAACAGAAGCCTTAACACCTTTAGGCCCCTGGCTAACAGTTTCTGGGTCTGCCCTAGGACTCTTAAAAAGATACTTATGAGCTTCAGGCACCCTGCAATACCTATCCGGTTTAACAGGAGCAGGAGGCAAAGAATCAGGATTAAGAGAAGCCTCTGTAAAAACATCTTCCACTACATCCAAAACAGGAGGTATAGCCAAAGGCCTATGCTGGGGTAAAAACAAAAATTCCCTAAGCCTTTTCCTGGAATCAGAGAAGTCCTGACCTTCCCACTTAAAATGCTCCCTCATGGAATGAAGAGTTTCTGAAAATGAAAAATCCTCAGGAGGAGAAGCAGAAGGAGTAGAATCATCCACATCAGAATCAGAATAAGGAGAGTACTCCTGCAAGTCTTCAGCCGAAGACTCTGAAACATCTGAAGCCTGCTCAAAACCCCCCAGCTCAGGCTCCATCCTAGGTCTCTTATCAGGAGGGGGCATAGAACCCCTAATCAAAGTAATCAAATCTTCTGCCATTTTAAGCATATGCTTCTTGGGCACAGTTCCTGAAGAGCTAGGGGTAACACCAACTGAAGCTAAACCTGGCCTGCCCCAGGGAGAAGCCTTTGAAACAGAAGGAGAGGGCCTAGCCACCCTAGGAAGGGAGGGGAGTATAGTAACCTGAGAAGCCCCCTCAGCCTGACTTGCCTCCTGAGAGACCACATCTTGCAATAATAAAGTCTCACCCTGGGAACACAAAGAAACCTCCGGTGGAGCCACCGGCTCCACCGACACCTCTAAAGAACCGGCGTCCGGTACAGACGGTTCTTCTAGCCTAGGCTTAACTGCTTTGTCCTTGCGCTTCTTCGAAGAAGCGGGCGTCGGAGCATCCGACGGCATTTTATAATTGCACCGCTTCCCAAAGACTAACCTTGCACAATCCAACCTTCTCTTTATAGTGCGTTTATTAAATCTAGCACAAGAGCGACAGCCAACAACGTCATGCTCAGGCCCTAAGCAAGGAATACACAAAGTATGATAATCTCTATGCGGTATCTGTTTCCCACAAGAAATGCAATTATTGACTTTTTCTGACATCCGGAAATCACAGAGGCAAGAAAAACTAAAATATTCCCCAACGGGGTACTTAGCCAACTTTGAACTCGGTCTGAAACTTCGAAATCGAAAAATCTCAGAACGCCAACCGGCACTTGCAATGCTGCTTCTGCATCGGACCATGCGGCAAAAAAGACTGAGGATATGACGTCGGTCATGCGCATTTGTACCCTGACGTCCTGATGTCAGTCAAATGCGCCTTGACCGACGTCAGCCTTATACTTTGATATTCGGGCCGACCGAGGACAGCGGACTACCCAAGTGTAAGGACTGCAGCAATGTGAGATGAAGAACATCCACACATCCTCTAAGCTCTCCTCACTCTACAGAATGTGAACATCTGTACAGTTACTCAGACATGGTATAAAATCAAGGAGAGCACCCCTGAAGTGCAGGGCTGCAATGCCTTCCACACATAAAGGCCAGATACTGCACGGCAGGAACCAAAGGTGGAGTAGTCTCTAAATCAGCAACAAACTCACCTCAAGACTAGTCAAACAAGATGATGCATTTAAGCATATCCATGTTCATATTCCAAAATGCAAAATCCCATATCATATCCTTGCAAGTTACAAATCACAGTCTATGAACCAAGAAACACAAAACTCATACTTCCATACATACAAACATACATACAGATATTTAAAGCACAGGCATTAATGTCCTTCTAGCCTACTAAAATATCAAAACACTTGTTCCCATAATAAATGCTGTTCTTAACAATATCTAAATTATTATTTGCTTTAATGTAATCCAGTAGTCTGTCCCATGCATTAGCTACTCTCTCAGAGAACCAGTTACTACACTTCTTATTCCTATAGAATCTTGTTTTAATTTCTCCAAGTCTTTTGGGTTTCTAATGCCATGACAGGAACGGACCCCATTCCTAAGTGAAAGTACGATTAAAGTTCATGAAATTAGTAGTTTTGCTCTTTGATGTCAGCCAGTAGTGCTCTTTGCAGCACCCGCAATGTGCCCAGTAATGACTCCTGTAATTTGTATAGAGTTACATGGATTGGTAACATATCTAAATATGACTGCAGACTCTTTTTTATAAGACTTGTTGCTCCTACTACTATTGGAACTGTCTGAGTATCTTTCTTCCACATTCCTCTCCTTTCTGCCTGCAAATCCTGATATTTTGTGACTTTGTGTCTCTCTGTACGCAGGACACTGTAGTCTCTGGGTGTGGCAGTTTTAATGATCAATGCTACTTTTGTCTTCTTTCCTGTACTACGATATCTGGTTTTCTAGCATCTATCTTTTGAACTGTTGGTAATGGATGATCCGATGTGATGTAGACTTCATTTTCTATGAAGCTTTGTGGCTCATGTTTCAAGTGTTTTTCAGCCATTTCAATACCATAATGTTTGCACAATCCCCAATGCAATAGTCTTGCCACATTATTATGCCTTTCAGTATATAGTACTTCTGCCATTAGTAAGTCACAACCAGCAATGAGGTGTGCAACAGTTTCTAATTCAGTTTTACAAAACCTACAATTGTCCGTTTCTCCCACATGATCAATGGACTTTGTAAACCAACGTGTATGCAGCCCACTATCTTGGGCTGCCAATATTACCTTTCATCTCTTGGTTTGAATTCACCTCTCCTTAACCATTTCTGCATTCATTCCTGATCAACATGAGGTTCTTCCAGAAGTTTTCTATACTTGCAACTATATTTATGCATTTTCCACGTCTTGCCTTCTCATCTGATCCTTCACCTTATATTCTTTCTTTTGTTTTTTGGTACATTCAGTTGCTGCCTGATTTGTATCTACTTCTGGTTTGATTTCCATTCTTGATTGACACTGATATGCTTCTGCTAGATTAAGCAAGTCATTTTAGATTTATTCCCTTCATGTTTAAAAACTTTCACTACATTTGAGTCTTGTGAGATTTGCAGATATGTATGGAGTCCCACGATTGCAGATCTATACATGTAATCAGTTTCAAGGAGGCCCATCCATCCTTCAGAACAGGGAATATTTTATCTTGGTATGCACTGATTTTTATAAATCATTTGGTAAGCATAAAGCATAGGTTCATAGGTAGGTACTAGGCTATCTGCCCGAAGGCATTTATAAGCATAGCCAGAATGTGTTGGCTTTCGCCGCCCCCATATATTAGTTCTCTGTGCCTCTGTCCAGCAGAGCCAATGAAGTGATCCCTGAGGTAAACTTTCTGTTTCCCATCCACTCGTCAAGGTTTCTTTTGAAGAGTGTTAGCGAGGTGCTCTGCCTGATGTAGATTGGGATCTTGTTCCAAAGCATAGGAAGTCTCTGGGACAGGAATCTATCCCTCCAGCATGTCCTATTTATTGTTGTGGTGAAGTTTAGATCCTTAGAGCGTGTGGCTTGCAGGGATAAGGTTTTCTTTAGGTGGAGCATGTCCATCAATTCTGGGTTGGACATGGCCTTGTATGTCAGGCAGAGATCACCTCTGAGTAGGCAGTATGCAAGCGAGTACAGCTGTAATTTCTTCAGTCGGGCTGCATAGGGCATCTGTTTCAGGCCAGTGATCCTCTTGGTAAGGTACTTCTGTGGTCTTTACAGCTGGTGCAGGTGTCTTGTAAGGTACATCCCAAATGGGGCATTGTATTCTATGATGGGTCCGATGAGTGATGATTAGAGGGATACAATGACCTCTTTTGATCTGGATGCAAACCATTTTGTGATTAGGTGGGCCACGTAGAAGGATTTTCTAACCACTTTGGCAATGTGATTAGCAAAGGTGAGATTACTATCTACTTGGGTCCCCAGATTCCTTATTACGTCTTCAGAATTTATGGGACTACCACCTATGTGGTAGTTTGTGGGTACTTTGTATTTTCCAAAGGGGATGACTATACACTTTTTGGCATTTAGCTTGAGGCCATGATTTTGACACCAGTTATCCGTCTCAGTGAGACCCTTTTGAAGGATGTCTGTCTCAGCCGGAGAGTCAATTATAGCCCCTAGTTTGCAAGTAGTCTGCGAACATGGTCAGCCATAGTCCTCCTGTGCTTGCCTGTGCCTCTAAGAAGTATATGCCGAACAGGAGGGGTCCTAGGACTGAGCCCTGGGGAACTCCACTTGTAACCAATTTAGAGTCGGACCTAGCTCCAACAACTCTCACCATGTGGGTTTTGTCCGTGAGCCAGTTAGCAACCCATCTTGTGACGTAGGGGTTTATGCTCAGGCTGTTGAGCTTGTCTATAATACCAGAATGGGGAATGGTGTTGAAGGCCTTTGTAAGGTCTAGGTAGGCTGTGTATACCACCTTTCCCTCATCTATAGCCTTGGTAACTGTCTCAACGAAGTCCACCAGGTTCAGGAGGCATGATCTGCCCTTAGCAAAGCCAAAATGGGTAGTGTCCAGTGTTTGGAGGTTCCCAATGTCTCTGTTAATGAGTTTCATGATGATGCGCTCCATAGCCTTGCAGACCAAGCTAGTCAGGCTTATAGGGCGATAGTTCCCGGGGTCTGTTGTGGCTCCACCTTTGTGGAGCAGAATAACCACTGCTGTGCACCACTCTATAGGTATGCAGCCTGTGGAAAGGCTGAGTTTGAACAGTGTGTTTAGATGAGGGGTTAGTTCATCTTTGAGCTTGTGTAGGATGCAGCGTGAGACACGATCCGGTTCAATTGATGCTGTGTTTTTGGCTTTGGAGAGGGCTGTTTTAACCTGAGTGTCTGTGATTTCAGGGAATCTACATTCTTCTGGTATGGTTATGGGCCCTCTTGGGGGTGAGAGGGGGGTGAAGTTTGCATTGAACCTGTCTGCCAGGATGTTGGTGATATCGAACAGTTCAGTGATCTGAGTATTGCCACTTAGATTCTTGACATAGCTAAAGAATGCCTTGTGGGTATCTTTGGAGTCCTTGGCAATTTTTCTTTCAAAGCTCGCCTTGGATGATTTTACGATGGATCATGGTTTCATGCTGATACTGATCAGGGATGTCTTCCCTTCTTGGGATTTTACTCTTTTCTGTACTAGTTTCCTCCTTCTATTGTACAGCTTGTTTATGGCAGGAGTCCACCAGACTGGTTTCCTTTTCTTGGTGGAGTGAGTCTTGGTTATACTTGGGATGGCATGATCCATGCATTCTTGTAGGTGCCCATAGAATGCATTAGTAAAGATTTTTGGATCTTGGGCAACGTTATTCTTCAGCATGGGGGCTTTGAAACTTTCCACCTCGGTCTTAAGTAACGTGAAGTTTGCTTTCGAAAAGTTTTTCACAATGGTTTTCTTGTCCAGGGGTGGGGGCAGAATGTGGATATCCAAAGTGATTTGTTTATGGTCAGATCTAACCAGCGAGGGGTTGACCTCCGGTGTGGAACACCGGTCACCCATGTTGGTGATGACCAGGTCCAATATGTTGTCAACTCTGGTGGGAGTGTTGACCAGTTGAACCAGGGTATTTGAGTTTATAAATTCTAGGAAATGTTGGGCAAGGGACTTAGTACTTGAGTGGTTCTCGCAGTTAATATTTGGATAATTGAAATCACCCAATATTAGGGTGTTTGGTAGGACCTTTATGTTTCCCAGTGTTTCCAGGAACATGGAATGGGGGTCCTGGGACATGATGGGTGATCTGTAGCAAGCTACAATTTGAATTGCAGTTTTGCCCATTGTTAGTTGCACGTGGATGATCTCTGAAGCATCGTGCTGTGCCACTAACCTGGAGGTGTGGGTATCCTTGATGAATATGGATATGCCCCACCTTTTGTATTTCAGTTTGGGTTCTGTGGCCAAAATGTACGGTATGAGTTGTAGCCTGGTAGTGCTAGGGTGCTCTCTGGAGCCTTAAACCAGGTTTCTGTTACTGCACATATATCGATTTTGTCCATACTGAGGAGTGCCTTGAGTGCATGTATTTTGAGGTTCAGACTTCTGGCATTGAGTAGCACTACCCTCAGTTTTTTGTTACTTGTGCTATTTACACCAGTAGATTTGTCTTTTGAGGCTTGCCTAAAAAAAGCACTATGGGGGTGGCAAAAGCCTTGGCCAGTATTTGAAAGCCTAAGGGTGACAGGTGCAAGCCGTCTCTAGCAAAGCAGCATGGCTTGTCGAGCATGTCATCCCAGGTGGACAGACACTGAATTCCCTTTGAATGACACCAGAAACTTAGCCGATTGTTGAAATTGAGAATTTTTTCTTTATACCGTGGTATCATTCTTGGTGAGGGCGGGATGCTACTCAGGGTCTGGGTCATACTGGCCTGGGCTATGTGATCATAGAGCTCTTCCATGTCTCTTTTCATGTAGTCCAAAGATGTACTGCTCAGGTCATTCACACCAACATGGACTATGACAGAGTCATATTTGTACTTGTTCTGTAGTGACCTGAGTGCTTGTGTTATGTGGCGGATCCTGGTGCCCGACAGGCAGCTAACAGTAACATTCTCCTTATTCAGCCTAGTGAGTGGGATGTCAGTATGCATGACTATAGAGTCACCTATTACTGGTATGTTGGGTATGTTATTTTGCCTTAAGGGCTGTGATTGCATGGCACACTGGTTTTGTGAAGTATGTGTTTCATGGTTTGTGTTGGGGGGTGGAGGTTGCTTGGATGTTTGCTTTGGAGGTCTCAGTTGTTTTTTCAGATTTTTATTTAGAGCCTACGAGTATGTTTTTATGTATTTATGTGTGTTTTTTTCCAGTGCTGCTTTAATGGGTTTATGTGAGACTGGTAGTATGATACAAGTATTTCCCTTCTCCTCTTGACTGTTTGATCCAGTCTTGGGTTGAGAGAGCTTAGCCTCCAGTTTGGCTGTATAACTGCATCTCTCACATGTATTAGTGTTTGGTGGTAGGAGGAGGGGGTTGTCTGTGTACATGAGGCAGTTGTAACATTGCCTCAAAATGCCCAGATTCATCAGTTGGACTGGAGAGTACACCTGAAACTGTCCTTTGGACATGCCTGGATAGGTACAGTGAACTGTTTTACTGGATGGCTGGTAAGGTCGAATAGAGAGCCTTGTCCTTCTGTACAGTACAGGAGGGTCGAGTGCTACGGTTTATAAGTGCTTGCTATAAGTTTTGAGTAAGTGCCAGGCTGAGAAATGAGTGGCTTGGAAGTTTGTCTAGTTCCAAGGGAAAAATTGAACAGGAGACTTTGTGGAGCCGGGAATAGTTTAACCTAGCTAACCAGCGCTGCCCAGCATGCAAAACCGGGCAAATATGGTATTTATAGCAGGGAAATGAAAGAGATAGAAATTAGGCCAAAATGGCCAATAAGCTACTAATTTCTGGGCTGAAACCACTCCTTCAGAGACAGACAGGCTGCTCAAAGCTTCCCTCTCTCACAGGTGAACAGAGAACTTCCTTCTATCCAAGTAAGGTGTGGGCAAACACAGAGATTTGTAACACAGCCCTGAATTCAGCACTAACCTGAAAACTAGACTATACTAGCTTAATAAGATGGGAAACAAGTATATATATATATATATATATATATATATATATATATATATATATATATATTTTTTTTTTTTTAGAAAATAAAGCAGATACACTCAAAAAACACTTTAAATGCACAGAAAAGGACAATTATTGTTATATATTGCAGATCAGAGTTGTAGTCAATGCCACTAGTAATAAAGTAGGAAGGAAAGCAAATACAGTAAAAGCAGATGAATAAAGTACAAATTATATATATATATATATATATATATATATATATATATATATATATACACACAAATATAAAACAATAGAAAACGAACAAACTGATTTAAACAAGTTACCCAATTAACCAGAAAAAAAGCTCAAAACTGAGCCCTGTTCCAGCAGTCTTCAATCAGACAAGTTCTAACTGCACATCCCTGCTTACGTGGGTAAAGGGGAACCTTCTCCAAAAAAGATGTCCTGGATCAGTGCTCAAGTTATACAAACAAAGCTAGATTCAGCAGTCCTGAATCTGGTCCCACACCAATTTCAGAAAGAAACAGTTCAAATAAGCAGTGTGACCATACTGCGGTGGTGGTGCTGCAGTTGCGTTGTCGCCTCACAGTCCTGTTCGATTCTCAGCTAGAGCATCTTCTGTGTGGAGACATGCGTGAATGGGCGGACCTGCATTGAAGGTTGTGTGTCAGGGCTGGCAACTCGGCACGTAAAAATCTACTGCCAATCATTAGCGGACCGGAGTTCCACTCTGGCGACCCCTAACCAGGAAAAGCCGAATGACACAACAATAAGCCTGTGACCAGATATTCCCAGCTCAGAAGGGCAGAATCCAGCCTCTCCTCCCACAAGAGTGCAGGCCACAAACCTTCTTAACGTAGAATAACTGGCCTGAAGCCCAAGTGCTTAAGCCAGCACTAATACACTTTTAGAATAGCAGACACTAGGCCTTCAATCAGCAATTCCCAGCTGAGAAGGATGTAAGCTACCTGTCCTGCCACAACAGTGCACACCACAAACCTTCTTAATGTAAAACAGCCTGTATGAAGCCCAAGTGCTTAAACCAAAAGACTTAGAATAGCAGTTACAATTTAATCAGGCTACTACCAAGCAGTAATAAATGCAGCAGAATAAATAAAATTGAGTACTTTTAAGAAAAGCAAAATAAAGTAGGAGGAAAGACAAATACAGTAAAAGCAAATGAAAATATTTTTTTGTTTTGGGCCTTCTCAAATCAACTCTCTGTATTAAGAAGAGTGAACACTAGACTCAGAATATGATCTCACTGTACTTGGCTAAGTGAGCAAATGAGATGGACCCAGGAGGAGTAGTCCAATACAGACTTACAGGAGGGGCGGGCAATTCCAGAGCCAGAAACATTAATACCAACACAAGAACAGGGAGAGAGGGTGGGAAACTAACTGCAGAGAGAGACAGAGCACACTGTTCAGAAACACACAATTAGGAAAAAGAAAAAAAGAAAATACAGTACTTTTAAAACTGCAAGTTTGTACATAACAGAATATTAAATGCACTACTGCAAGTTTCACTTAGCTTCAGCTTCTAATGCAGATGTTTGTAGCCAAGCAAGTCTCTCAGGAGTTGAGCATAAAATGACTTCTCAAACTTTGTGGCTATCACTTGAAGTACAGAGGAATCCCTCTAGGCTATTAAATATCAGATAACAAAGAAGTGATAACACCACCCTCTCTAACACACTTTTCAGAAACACACAATTAGGAAACAGAAAAAAGAAAATACAGTACTTTTAAAACTGAAAGTTTGTACTTAACAGAATATTAAATGCACTACTGCAAGTTTCACTTAGCTTCAGCTTCTAATGCAGATGTTTGCAGCCAAGCAAGTCTCTCAGGAGTTGAGCAGAAAATGAATCCTTCTTGCATCCTTCTTGATTTCCTATCTAATCTATCCAACAAATTTTCGGCTAGTCAATCACTCCAAAACTGGAAGTTAGGACAGGAAGAGCAAACTGGTTTATAGCTTGGATTTTGTTCCTAGATGGCAGTGCTGTTTTCAGGATTAATTTAAATCTTCTGAAGTATTCCTTACCACATTTTTCATGTTTTATTGTTGATTCTTCATCAATTTCCAAATATTTATACACTCCTTCTTGTTCAATTTCTTTTATATCACATTCTTGCCCTAAACTGATGTTTTCCTGGTGTTTTAGCTTTCCTGCTTTAAAGGTTACTTTTATACAGTTATCAAGACCAAATGACATTCTTATATCATCTGAAAAAGTTTTAACAACTTGCAGTTGTGCTTTCAGTACCTCGTCTGATGAACTATACAGTTTTAAATAATCAACAAAGAGAAGATGAGAAGTCTTTACACTTTGTTGTTTTGTTGGAGGCAGATTATAGCCATGACTTAAGCTGTTAAGTAGTTTTTAATATATCTGTCTATGTCTCCTAAATCAAACAACTCTTCTCTTAACTCATTTTCTTCCAAATTGAGGGCACACCCCTTGTTTTCCAATTGCTGTGGGCATTCTATAGAAGATTCTATAGCATCTTCCTGCGGCACATTCTCTTCAATTTCATCCTGTACCATCCGTTGCTCTATCATTTGGGAATTCACTGGCCTATCACTCTTCACCATTGACTGCATCAGAGTTTCCACAGTTTCCTGTTCCTTCCCTTGTTGTTCAGCTTCAAGTGAAGGTTTCCTGTGGATGGCTCCAAATTATCTTCATATGGCACCTGACGAATTGCTTCCTGTTACACTGGTTTCCCTTAATTTGCATATCCATTACACTATCCTGTTGTGGTGCTTTCTGTATTAGATTGTCTACACTAAAGTCTTCACTTTCCAGGCACTCCATAGCCTCAGTTTCTGTTTCTTTAACTTCTCCATTACTAATCTCCTTTTCTACTTTTCTTCTTTATCTTATTTATTTTTTTTTTAGTGTAAAGTTTTCCATGTCCAGATTCCTTTGCCTGTATTTCTCTACAAATATCTTTGGTGCTGATTTTTTGTATCAGTTAGTTTTGATTTCCCCTTTGCATAAATATTACACCATATTAAATCTCTTTTTGTTTCCCATGTCCATATTTCTTCTTCAGGTGTTTCCTGATTCTGCTTTGGGGATTCACTCTATCCTTCTGTGATGTAACCTGTATTAGACCTTCTACACCAAATCCTACACTTCTCAGGCATTCCATAACTTCAACTTCAATTTTTTTAACTTCTACTTTACTAATCTTGTTTTCTACATTCCATCTTTGTGATATTATTTTTTGTGTGTAAAACTTTCCATATCTGGATGCCTTAGCCTGCATTTCTCTTGAAATATCTTTGGGGATGCCTTCTTTACATTGATTAATTTGGCTTTTTACCTTTGCATAAACATTACACCATATCAAATCTCTTTCTTTTCCATGTCCATATTTCTTTTTTATACTTTTCAGCTATCTCTTGGTTTTGTTGTTTATATATTCACACGTCCTCAGATGCTTCTTTTTCCAAACAGATCAATATTTTTTGATCATTATACTATTTTTCACAAATTTGTTGCATTAATAAACACAAATTTTCATTTGATGCTTCTGACAGTTTTTCTTGTGGAAGTATTTTTCTTTCCTCTAATTTCTCTCTTAATCATTTTGTATATCTTGTGTCTTGAAATTCTGGGCTTTTTGAATAATAGTAACAATACATAATTCCTTTCTTACCTGCAATAGTACACTTAATCGTCTTTATGGCTCTTCTTTGGTTTATCAACTTTTGTGATTTTCATGGACTGCTACTTCTTCTACAACAGGGGATGGGGGTAGGCATCCTGCCCCTTGGTCTGGCCTGGCTCCATTGTAATAATGTTTCCGTATTTTTAGGATTCTACACTGTCATCTTTTCCAGTCCTGGCACCAGTGCACCTACCAGGATTGGGCACTTTTTTTTATCATGGATCTTGTGCACCCAACTATCTTTTTTAGTTTTTGACCTACTTCTGTCTATGATATATGCTATATAAATACAGTCTATATACCATTGTTGCCTTAGTGAAATTTTGTGAAAACATGGTCCTCCTTGTGAAGGTACTCACCAAGACTTGAGAATGAATTCAATTTCAGCACTACTACTCTCCTTTTCTTGCTGACTTTTCATCTCTCCATCCAGACCCCAAATCTCTCTATTCAGATCCCATTCTCTCAACATAGGTTAGTTATCTGATGATTCCCTAGTACTTTTTGATACCCCAAACATTTGCAGAGATAGTTGTCTCTAAATGTCCTATATACCTGAATAAGATCTCATCTTAGATATTCATAAGAGATACTGTACAAGTTCAGCTATTTTAGTTTTTCATAATAACTTACATTTTCACATCCCTGGATGCCCTTGGTATATTTTTGCTGTACTCTTTCCAGTGTACACATGCTTGTTTTCTTATAAGATTTTCCAGAAGGTTATTCTACACTCAGATTTGGGTCTAATGTAACTAACAAACAATGACTTCATAATTACTGATTTCCTAGACTTTACAGATTGTTTTATACAACCTATATGTCTATAAATATCATTAACCAATTGGTTGAATGATTAGAAAAACTCAAAGCTGGGTCTACCTATTTACCAGGTCCTTAAATGAATCTACACTTTCAATCACTGTGTCCTACATTAAATATTCATATTTCAAGTTTATGTCTCCTATATCTTATATGCTTAGCTTTTTATGTATTTATCAGCATGTTATTTTCCTGTACCCAAAAGGGTCAATTTAGTCAAGTTATTTTGCAGACAGTAACACTTGTAATCAGTTTACTCAATTTCAGGCCATCTGCATATAGACTGCAGAAAAAGTTAGGTCTGAAAGATACAATCTAAACAAATAATGGCCTACAACAATACCCTGTGGGACACCCTGACTGTAACCAAGAATTTCTCCTTTCCAATTGTTGCATGTTGCTTGCCATGTCATATTTGTAAGCCATGCAGCTATCCATCTTGTCAGATAAATTAGAACAACTAGGTATCAATATATCAGTTTTCTGTGCATGTTCCTGTCAAATGCTGAAGTTAAATATATATAAATTACATCAAACCACGAATTTTCATTCATTTCTTCTGTTATATTGTTATAGAACATCGTGTTACAGGTGGTTGTTGTATCTTTCCGCTTTTCCCGGTTAGGGGTCGCCACAGCGGAACACCGGTCCGCTAATAATTGGCAGTAGATTTTGACGCACAACCTTCAACGAAAGTACACCCATCCACGCATGTCTCCACATAGAAGACGCTGTGTTACAGGTGGTAATAGATCTATTTTCAACATATGCATACTGATATATGGTTTTGAGTCGCAATCTTTGCAATTCTGACAATAACTTATCCAATATTACCTTCACCATCATTTTCCACAACATGAAAGTACAGTTACGATTCTATATGACTCTGGGTTTGTACTACACCCCTTTCCCTAAAAGACAGGTTCAATAAGTGCATGTTTCTAGTCTTGAGGAATCTCCCCATATTTATAGAACTAGTTAATAATAGATATCATAGTACTGAAAGTTCTTGCTGAAGTGTTCTCAGGTCATTATTACTAATTCTGTTTCCTCCCTGTGCCTTGTTTGGATCCTGTTTTGCGTAGTTCTTTCTCCAAATAATCTAATTTGATTCCAGTTTCTGCAGTTATCTGTCAGTATGACAATTTATCATCCCCTTTGCGGAGCCAAACTGTTTTGCATAAGATTATTGTGTCTGTGAATAAATTTTAGAATCTACACACAGTTTATCAATTTGTATATCTTTACTTTTTCCATGTCTTATGTGTCTGTAAAAAGGTTTTCTATTATGCCCAATATTTTTACATACATTTTCTCCATAATTTTCTTGATGTTGTCTCACTCTATGCTTAATTTGTTTGTCCAGCTTGTTTATTTCAGTTTTCAAAGTTGTAGTTCAACCTTTCTTCAGTTTCTTATATTTTTTTGTCTCTCACCTTAATCGGGTATCTTATTCTTATGGAAATATATCCCCCTGATGCTGTATGCCTAGATCCTGATGTCAAATATATTATATATATATATATATATATATATATATATATATATATATATATATATATATATATATCACATTTGGGTTATCTGCTTGCAGTAGTCCTCAGTCAGCCTGATTAACAAAGTCTTGGGTCCTGTGTCAGCTGCTGTACCTTCTTCCATGATGCAGAAGCAGTTCGCAAGTGCTGGTCGGCCGACTCCTGAAATTTCTGTTTTCGAGTTTCAGAATTGAAGTCTTCAACTAAAAGCTAAGTAACCCATTGGGGAAACTTTTCCTTGCTCTAAACTGAGGTCAGTAAAAGTAAATAATTGTATTACTTGTGGAAAGCAAATACCTCAAAGATTTTCATTCGTATTGTATTCCTTGCCTAGGCCCTGACCACCACGTACCTTGCTGTCGGTTTTGTGCCTTATTTAAATCACGAACTGTCCATCATTGGTGTATTTTTTGCTGCTAAATATTTTGGTGCTCATTTCAATTATCCTGATATGTCTTCGGTAAGCCATCCGACTACCGACATTCCAAAAAAACGTAAGGATAAAGACATAGACAGGTATTCTAGGTCCAAAGCTGCCGACGACACTTGTCCTAAGCAAGTCGCCAGTTCGCCGGTACTCCAGTGAGGCGCTTTCGCAGCCCGATACCTGCTACTTCAGATTTGCAGGACTTTACTGAGACCTATTCAGAATCAGGTATGCCGCAAGATGTTTCAACTGTGGAACCTGCGGATGTCTCTACCTTGGATGGGTCCAAAGCCGCTGTGCAGGCATCTACTTCTGAGGGTGTATTCAGGCCTACTGACTTGTGTATTAAACCAATGCCATATTCTTCTTCAAGGCCTAAAACTCGAACCATGCCTAGAAAACTGATGGCCAGATCACATGGTCAGGCCTCTATGCCTAAAAAACAAATAAGAATGGCTGAAGACCTTATTATTTTAATCAGGGGAAGCCAGCCTTCCCCCTCTAAGAGACCTAGGACTGAGTTTGCTTATGATACGTCTGACCAGGATTCTCAATTTTCTGTTTCCTCTGATGACCAAGATTTACCCCTATCTACTTATGAGGATTCTGATGCTGAGGACTCTATTCCCTCTGCTTCCTCCCCAGAGGATTTCTCTTTTGGTGAAACCTTGCATGCTCTCAGGGAGCATTTTCGTTGGGACAGTCAGGATTTCTCTGATTCTAAAAATAGGCTTAGGGATTTCTTACTCCTGCCCCAGCACAGGCCTTTAGCCATACCTCCTGTACTAGACATTGTTGATGATGCCTTTTTAGAATCTAGCTTGGCCCCTGATTCTTTACCTCCTGCTCCCAGAAAACCTGACAGATATTACAGGGTCCCTGACTCTCACAAGTTCCTTTTTAAAAATTCTACTGCGGATCCTGAGACCATTTCCCAGGGACCCAAGGGCATTAAAGCTACTACTGCCAAAAATCCTACCCCCTCTGGTAGAGATCCCAGGGTGCTGGATAGATGGGGTAAGAAGGTATACACTTCTGCAACTTTGGCCATTAGGGCCTTAAACTGTCAGTTTCATATGGTAAAAGTATCAGCAGCATATTATTGGATTGCTTAAACAGAAAATGGTGTTGATTCCTGATTGTGCTGAAAATAAGGATTTACAGGATTTACTGCACTCAGCTGAACAAGTTGGAAAACGTACTTTGCAATGTGGTTTTGATTCACTAGAGGCATCTTGCAGGGCTGCTGTGACTGGGTCTGTACTTAGAAGGCAAGCTTGGCTTAAGGAGCAATCCTTGCCAGATCATGTTAAAGCAAAATTACTGGATCCTCCCTTAAATCAGAACTGCCTGTTTGGCAACAAGGAAGAATAAGTTTTTAAAAAGATGGAGGAAAAAGCTAAATCTATGCAAACTGTTAAAGATTTTTTACAAGTATAACCTCCAAGCTTTAGTAGGCATTGACCATCCAAGAACTGGTCTTTTTCTGCCTCTTCCAGACCTTCTCAGTTCAAACTCAGATCCAGCAGAGCTCCAAGGCTTCAGTCTCAGGGTACGCACAGGACTAAGCAGTGGGGAGCCTCCACTTCCAAATATGGGAGTAATAAAACTCCCCCGATGGTAAATTGTCTCAATGACTTCTTTTTAAAACTTCCAAGCATTTCTCAACTGACTGCCCCCTTGTGGGGAAAGATTGCTCTTCATGCAAAGAACTGGGAACTCATTACCCAGGACAAATGGGTTTTAAAAATAGTGTCTCAGGGATACAGATTTCACTTCCACAAGTTACCAACACCAAGCGGGTGGCCAGATCTACCCACAAATCAGTGGGCAGAGGCCCAAAAGCAAGTACTTTCTCTCTTAAGCATGGGGGCTATTCAGTTGGTACCAGAAGAGGAAGAGGGACAAGGTTTCTACTTGACACTTTTCCTGGTACCCAGAAAAGACAATTCATGGTGTCCTATCCTGGACCTGTCTACTCTAAACACCTTTTTGGTGATTCCAAGATTCAAGATGCTGACTCTTCACCAGTTGCTCCTTATGCTAGGCAAAGACGCCTGGTTGGCAACACTAGATTTAAAGGAAGCATACCTGCACATCCCAATCAGGGAATCTTGCAAAAGATACCTAAGCTTCAAAGCAGGCTACATACACTATCAGTTCTCTGCACTGCCCTTTGGCTTATCTACTGTGCCCAGAGTATTCACAAAGTGCCTAGCTCCAGTTATTGCATTTTGCAGGCAAAGAAATATTCAAATATACCCATACCTGGACGATTGTCTAATTCAGGCAGAAAGCCAGGACATACTTTTGAATCATCTGGCTTTTGTACAAAGGTTGCTAACTTGGCTGGGCTACACAATAAACTAAAAGAAATCAAACCTGGTACCCTGTCAACAAATTATACTCATGGGAGCAAGCTTGAATACAACTTCCCAGATGGCTTACCTTACGCCAGAGAAACAAATTCATTTGACAACCTACTTCAAACAAGTGGCCATAAAAACCCTGCTATCTGCAAGGCAAATACTACAAGCCTTGGGGTTCATGGCCTCCTACATTTTTCTAATTCCATATGCAAGACTGCATATGAGGAAATTACAATGGTATCTAAAAAGCCTATGGTGTCAACATTCTCAGTATCTAGAAGCAATGATTCCTATCATACCTTGCCTGTGCCTAGAGTTCCTTTGGTGGGCAGAGGCCTGCCACCAAAACAAGGGACTACCATTCACACTACCCCCTGCCACCCAAATCCTAACAACAGACACATCAGACTATGCATGGGGGGGCTCACCTGGCAGGGAGGTGCATTCAGGGCAAATGGAACCCAAGTCAAATGCACTTGCATATCAATCAAAAAGAAATGTTAGCTATACAGAATGCTATGACAGCCTTCAGGGACCACATTCTTCCAGGACAATTAATGGTAAAGATGGACAACACCACTGTTATGTGAAACATAAACAAGCAGGGGGGTACACATTCTTACCCCCTCTGCAGATTAGCCATGGCATTGTGGAACACAGCCCTGAGCTACCAAGTGCATCTACAAGCTCAATTCCTGCCAGGAAATCTACATACACTGGCAGACGAACTAAGCAGAAACTTCATGGACCCACACGAGTGGAATCTGGAACCAAGGATTTTCAACATGTTGACAAGCAAATGGGAAAGCCCAGATATAGACTTGTTTGCCTCCCCCCAGAATGATCAATTGGACGAATTTTGCACAAGGACTCCACACAAACAAGCTTAGAAAGTGAATGTTCTGTCCTTCAGCTGGAAAAACTTTCAGTTTATGCCTTCCCTCCTCTGTCTCTGTTCTCCAAAGTATCACCAAAGATCAAGCAAGACAAACCAAGGATGATTTTGATTGCACCAGACTGGCCACACCAGCATTGGTATCCCCTCTTGTGCAGTGTGTCACCGTTGGCCCCATGGTACCTGCTTCAGACTCCTACCCTATTGTCTCAGCAGGAAAACCAGATTCTGCACCCTCAGCTTCAAACAATGAACCTAGTAGCCTGGCTAATTACCTAATCTCTCCTTTACCATCCCTCAGTAAACTAGTGATGGACATAATTTTAGAGGCAAGGAGGCCTGTTACTAGAAAATTTTATGCTGAAAAATGGAAAAGATTATGTGTCTGGAACCATTCTCAAGGGATGAGCACAGCAGTGCCCAATTTACCTCAGATTTTACAATACTTAACTGAGATGCTTCACAAGGGCCTGTCTTTCTCCTCCATCAAAATTTACACTTCAGCCATTTCAGCTCATTATAACACAGAACCTCCCCTCTTCTCTCATCCATTGCTCAAGCAGTTCCTCATAGGGGCCAAAAATTTACGACCATCCAGCAGAGCTCCAACCCCAGCCTGTGACCTTAACTTTGTATTGGAGAAACTCACTCTTCCTCCTTTCGAGCCAGCTGCTACTGCAGACTTAAAATTCCTTTCTTGGAAAACAGCTTTCCTTTTAGCAATCACATCAGCAAGAAGGGTATCTGAAGTACAGGCCCTTATGGCAGTGGAGCCTTTCATCATCTGCCATGCGGACATGGTGTCCCTCAGGACCAATCCCTCCTTCATGCCCAAGGTGGTATCCAGTGTGGCCCTTAATCAGTCCATTCATTTGCCAACCTTCTTTCCTAATCCACAGAACAAAGGGGAACAGATACTGCACTCCTTAGATGTGCACAGACAACTTAGATTCTACTTGGACAGAACTGAACCTCGAAGGAAATCTGATCAACTGCTGGTGGCATTTGCTGCAGGGGCAGAGGGGAAGGCTATTTCAAAGCAACACATTTCCAAATGGATAGGCCATTGCATTCATTTCTGCTGCAAGCACCATGGAAAACCTATTCCACAGGGGATCAGACCCCACTCAACCAGGGTTGCATCTACCTCTACAGCCTTTCTCAGAGGCATCCCTACCAGGGACATCCTAGAAGCTGCTACCTGGAGTTCTGTACATACTTTCACCAGGCATTACCATCTGCCAATTTTCTCTAAATCCAGAGCTGGTTTTGCCACTGCAGTCTTGCAGGGCCTTATAGCTGGTCCTAATGCTATCTAAATTCCTCCTCCCATCCTTAGCTTTGGGAATCTACCCAAATGTGATGACTGCAACAATGAAACATGAAGAACATAGTACAGTTGTGTACACTTACCATAAATGTAGATGTTCAAGTGTATTCACTGTTGCAGTCCTGATTACCCTCCCCTCCAGCCCCCTTACTTCTTTTGACTATACCGCTACTCTCCTTTACTATGCTCAAAAGCTTTTTGGTGTATTTGCATTTTTGTTGGAGGTATAACCTTATATATTTATAGATTTAATTGCTTCCCATTAGGTTAGGTGGGCACCTGACATCTGGGGCAAGAAAAAACTGATGTAATGGCATTGGCTGCATGTTTTATTCCCCTGATGACCTGATGTCACGGAAGAAGGAACAGCAACTGATGCAGGACCCAAGACTTTGTTAATCAGGCCGACTGAGGGCTACTGCAAGCAGATGACTTATACAGTGATTACACTCGAACATCTTCATTTATGGTAAGTGTACACAACTGTACTTTAGCTTTACATAGTGACTGTTTTGCTTCCATGTAATCTATACTTAATATTCTGTGAATTGGTTTAGATTTCAGTTTGGCAGAAATATTTAGCAGCACATTAACCTTATAACCCCATCATCACTGCACATCAGCGATGGTAAAACTTAACATGAAGACAGTAAGTTATTTAGGAGCACAAAGAACATCTAGTATGTTCCATCCACTGGTAGTGTTTTTTTTTACAGTCTGAAGCAATTGTTTCTAAACAAGCATTGCGAATAATTTCCTTACTAATGTTGTTGAATCAACATTATTCCAATCTTTTTCTAGTAAATTTAAGCCACTAACTAATATTATTCTTCCCTTCTGTTTCATGCAAGAAATGTATGAATTCCTCTAGGTCATTAGCACTTCACTTTGGTGGCCTATACACTCCAACAAGTGTGTGTTCCAGGGTTGTCTTTATTGTCATGGTTACACATTCTAAACCATTGGAGTTATCACTGTGCGTGTAATAATCACAGGTCTCATAATTATCTTTAATCCTATCATAACACCTGCACCTGCTTTTTTGTTAGAATGTCTGTTACAATAAAAACATTTATACCTGACAGAAATGGTTTCCAATCATTGCTCTTTAACCATGTTTCACAAAGAATAATTGCATCAGTCTTGTGGAAATGTAGCAAATTTTCCAATAACGGAACTTTATTATTAATTCTCCTAGCATTAGCAACCATCAGAAATGCATAAAATGCTGCTGTGTTAAATTTTCGACCTGCCAAAAATCTTGCATAGTGTTTGTCAAATCGCAAAATATCTGCTGCAAAATTATTTTCTCTTTTCTTGACAAATGCATGCCATCCTGTCTGAACACATGTGCCAAAACTAGGCTTGGATGCTCTACACATTTCCATTTTTAAAACGGGATATTTTTTCCATGTACTGTAGGTATTTACCCAAAAAATCTTTTCATTCTCAGTGACCTGACTATCCTTTCTATATGTGATCTGTGAAAAATATGTCCTAACACCAGTACAATCTATACTGTCTAGGAGGGCTGAAAGTTCCCTACGAACAGTCAGAGAGTTCTTGTGGATGAGATCATTTCTACCAACATGAATGAAAACAGATCCATACTTAATTACATCAATGCATTCCAAGGATTGTCTCACACCTTCCATTTTTGCTCCTGAGAAGCATAGCACTATTCAGTATTCATTATCTTCTCTGCAAATGTAAGTATCAATTCACATTTGGACTTACTAGAAGCTCTCACCATTCACCCCAATGCCATACTTATGGACGACTTCAATATTCCACTGGAAACTGGGATATCTAAGTGACCCCAGTCTTCCAGGCACAGAGATTCCTGGACTTTCCAAACACAAATACCTTGGACCAGATAATCAATAAGCATAATAAGGATGCAAATATACTCAACCTGGTACTCATAAACATGGCAGAATGCTGTACCTTGCTACCAGTGTAATGTCCTCTGCTGTAAGGCCAGACCACAAGAGCTGTCTCATATAGAACAAAAATCAATTTGGTGGCCCCAGCAAACCGCATCAAGAACTATTCTATGACAAAATTCGTACTACTTAGCGATACCCTGTCACAATTTCAAGCCTTCTAAACCCTGAGAACACAGTTACCTATGAAGAATTGTTCACAGAAACCCTGTACAGTCATATCAATAAATGAGAAAAACAGCTGTGCTACCAGAAATAAGTTTAGAACTAACTCAAACAACCTACCCTGGTGGAATCCATACATAAACAGGTTGTACAGAAAAAAAAGTCATAGTCAAGATGAGGCAGTGCTACAACCAGCAAGATACATACACTATAAACAATCAAAACAAAGCAATTAAGAGGATGAATTAAGTCTACTAAATCAAATTTGAGGTGAAGAAAGTCTGCCAGGCAAAAGCCAGTGAGAGGTCTTTCTTCAGCTATGTCCAAGACCTAAAGGGCAGCACACTGCTGTTCAGAACTGATTATAAATGGAGCCACCTACACTGAGCCAGAAGATATATCAAATCAGATGGCCAACAAATTTAGCTCCAATTTTTCCACCTCTGACCCCCCCCAATAAATAACATAAAACAACCCCCCCCAACTATGTATAGGGGCTAGGTTCTACATGTGTTCTCTAAAGCCAAATAAACTGAATCTTTGGGCCCCAATACCCTCCCATGATGCCTCATAAGTAGCCTGAAACATGACCTATCAGAATTACTGAAGCAAGTTTAATTGTAGCCTCTAAGCAAGCTTTGAGAACTGCAGCAGTCGTTCCTCTACACAAGGGATGGTCCATGAATGGACCATATGAACTACATACTCAAAAGTCTGACTAGTCTCATTTGCAAAGTTATGGAAAGAATTATGGAAATGATTAATAATGACATAAAAAACCCTCAAAACACTGGACCCTGCCAAGTTTGGTTTCAGCAAGGGCAACTCAACCTGGTGGATTTCTTTGAAAAGGCCATCTAAGCAATGGAGGAGGGCAAAAGGTACTGGCTGTGTCGATCTGGCTAGGGCATTTTATACAATACCGCATTCTGGGATTGCAAACAAATTCATGGATATAGGCATAACCCCACCCCCCACCACCACCACCATGTTACACACTGCATAGGATAGGATAGGGGAGATCACCTCCATAAAGAATCCAGTTACTAGCAGAGTTTCTCAGGGCTATGTGCTGGATCTGCTCCTTTTTGCCATCTACTTCTTGGTAGTAAATGCCAATGTCAAGAGTGCCTGACAAAGTCTACCGATGATTGTAAGCTAGGTGCAGTCATAGAATCCTCCCAAGACACTAATATCCTGTAGGAAGGAATAACAGACAAATGGCTGGTGCCAAACCACAGCTTAAAATTCAGTGCCAAGAAATATGTAACAGTACCCTTTGGGAAGTCAGCTACCCTAGAAAATTATCTCATTGGTAGCACATCCTTAAGAGTAGAACCAATAATCAGGAATCTGGGAATGCATGTAGATAGTAACTTGACTTTTGACCAATATGTTACTAAGGTTGTAAGGAAATCATTCTATGCTGCTCAACATACAAGCAATTACATGGCATCTAAGGCCAAGGAAGTAATTGTTCCACTGTATTCAGCCTTCATCATGTCCAGCAATGAGTACAACACCCCAATTGCTATGTACCTGACGAGGCACATACAACAACTTGCACATCCACAGATGTTCCTCACAAAAGGAATACAGAGCATAATCAGCATATCCTATGCAGATTACCTCAAAGCCCCGTCTCCATTTCCTACAGACTGTTTAAAGGTGATCTATGGCTGTCATACAAGGCCTCCTAGGATCCCACTCTTATGGACCTTTTGTATATTCACAAAATGAATAGCATCAGAATTATTTGATCTATGGATTAGAACTTTGCTTGTGACATAAATAGGACATATTGGAGGCACGGGTATGTGTCTCAGAGAATTCCCCTTCTCTGGAACAGGCTTACCAACTATGTGGAGTAGAGCTCTTCCCAAACCCTATTCAAGAGAAACTCTGGACCAGTGGATGGCAAATCAGGTATCTACCTCTCCCTTTAAATAACCTCTAAGGCACATAAACTTGTAGGAAATGACTGGAATACTTGGCTAGGCTTATAAAGTCCCCAGTGCTCATTAGATTAGTATATCCCTATGATTCTATGAACCATAGTTTCCACTGAGATAGGTTCTCCATAATTCCCATGGGGTCTCAGGTGATAATGACAGATGCTCACTATTTATTCTATAGTATCCTTGTCTACTCCTCTTCTTCTTTGGCTGTTCCCATTAGAGGTTGCCACAGCAGATCATATATTTCCATTTCTTCCTGTCCTCTGCATCTTGCTCTGTCACACCAACAACCTGCATGCCCTCTCTCACATCAATAAACCTTATCTTAGGCCTTCCTTTTTTCCTCTTACCTGGCAGCATCATCCTTAGCATCCTTTTCCCAATATACCCAGCATTTCTCCTCAGCACATGTACAAACCAATGCAATCTCGCCTCTCTGGCTTTGTCTCCAAACCATCCAACTTGAGCTGACCCTCAAATATACTGATTCCTAATCCTGTCCCTTCTCATTACACCCAATGCAAATCTTAACATCTTTAACTCTTCCACCTCCAGCTCTGACTCCTGTCTTTTTGTCAATGCCACCCTCTCCAACCCATATAACATAGTGGATCTCACTATCTTCTTGTAGACCTTCCCTTTTACTTTTACTGGTACACGTCAGTCACAAATCACTCCTGATGCTCTTCTCCACCCACTCCACCCTGCCTGTACTCTCTCCTTCACCTCTCTTCAGCACTCACCATTACTCTGAACTGTTGATCCCAAGTATTTAAACTCATGCACCTTCACCAACTCTACTCCATGCATCCTCACCATTCTTCTATCCTCCCTCTCATTCACACACACATATTTTGTCTTAGTCTTGCTGACCTTAATTCCTCTCCTGTCCAGAGCATATCTCCACCTCTCCAGGGTCATTTCAACCTGTTCCATACTCTCACTACAGATTACAATGTCATCGGCAAACATCATAATCCACAGGGACTCCTGTCTGAGCTCATCTGTCAACCTGCCCATCACCATTGCAAATAAGAAAGGACTCAGCACTGATCCTTGATGTAATCCCACCTCCACCTTGATGTATCCGTCATTCCTATTGCAGACCTCACCACTGTCACACTACCCTCGTACATATCCTGTACCATTTTTAAACACTTCTTTGCCATTTCCAATTTCCTCATACAAGACCACAACTCCTCTCTAGGCACCATGTCATACGATTTCTGTAAGTCCACAAAGACACAATGCAGTGCCTTCTGACCTTCTCTATACTTCTCTATCAACACCCTCAGAGCAGACATTGCATCTGTAGTGCTCTTTCCTGGCATGAAACGATACTGCTGCTCACTAATCATCACCTTCCTTCTTAATCTAGCTTCCACTACTCTTTACCATAACTTCATGTGATGACTGATCAGTTTTATCCATCTGTAGTTACTACAGCTCTGCACATCACCCTTATTCTTAAAAGTCTGTACCAATACACTTCTTCTCCACTCCTCAGGCATCCTCTCACTTTCCAAGATTTCATTAAACAATTTGGTTAAAAAAACTCCACTGCTGCCGCTCCTAAACACCTCCATGCCTCCACAAGTATGTCACCTGGACCAACAGCATTTCCATTCTTTATCATCTTCATAGCTGTCCTTACTTTCTCCTTTCTAATCCATTGCACTTCTTGATTTACTATCCCCACATCATCCAACCAACTCTCTCTCTCTCTCTCTCTCTCTCTCATTCGCTTCATTCAGCAGCCCCTCAAGGTAATCTTTCCATCTGCTCAACACTCTCATTCCTTGTGAATATGCTTCCCTCATTATCCTTTATCACCCTTACCTGCTGCACATCTATCCCAGCTTGGTCCCTCTGTCTAGCCAATCTGTACATGTCTTTTTTCTCCCTCCTTAGTGTCCAGACTTTCATTCAACTCTCCATATGCCTTATCCTTGGCCTTCAACACTTCTCTCTTCACCATATGCCTCATCTCCATATACTGCTGTCTACTTTCTTCATCTCTCTAACAATCCCAAGTTTTCTTCGCCAACCTATTTATCTGTATACTCTCCTGTACTTCCTTGTTCCACTATCAGATCTCCTTGCCCTCCTTCCTCTGTCCAGATGTCACACCAAGCACTTCCCTAGCTGTCTCCCTTACCAGCTGTGCTGTAGCTACCCAGCTATTCAGTAACTCTACACTGCCACCCAGTGCCTGTTGTAACTCTTACCTAAACTCCACCTCAAAATCATCTTTTTTTCAACTTACACCATTTGATCCTTGGCAGTGCTGTCATTCTCCTTCTCCTGTTCTTTATCATCACCATCATCCTACAGACCGCCATCCTATGCTGCCTGACTACACATTCCCCTGTCACCACTTCACAGTCTCCAATCTCCTTCAGACTGGCCCTCTTACATAGGATATAATCCACCTGTGTGCATATTTCTCCACTTGTGTATGGCACCCTATACTCATCCCTCTTTTTAAAATACGTATTCACCACAACCATGCCCATCCTTTTCAAAAAATCCACTACCATCTGATGTTCTGCATTCCTCTCCTTAACACCATACCTACCCATCACTTCCTCATCCCTTCTGTCCCCTTCACCAGCATGCCCATTGAAATCCACTACAATCACTCTCTCACCCTTGGGTACTCTCACCACCACTTCATCCAACTCATTCCAAAACTTTTCTTACTATTCCATCACACTAACAACATTCATCACCACACCATCAGCTTCTGGCTTCATAAACATCGCTCTGTCTGAGCCTCTTTCCACCTCCAAAACACTCTTGGCATACTGTTCTTTCAGGATAATCCCTACCCCATTTCTCCTCCCATCCACACCATGATAGAACAATTTGAACCCACTTCTGATACACCTGGCCTTACTCCCCTTCCATCTGGTCTCTTGTAAGCACAATCTATCAACATTCCTTATCTCCATCATATCAGCTAGCTCTCTACCTATAAAAGTCATACTGCCAACATTCAAAGTTCCTACCCCACCACATTCCTAACCTTCCTCCCCTCTTCCTGATTTTGGGCATGCATTTCCCCCACTTCTTCTTCTCCTTCGGCCAACAGTAGCCCAATTTCCACCAACACCCTGTTGGCTAACAGTACTGGTGGTGGTTGTTCTTAACCTGTGCTTCAACCGATCCAGGATTAAAATCTGTATTATTGCGTCAGTTCTGTATCACTCATTTCTATTTCATGTAGTCCATGGTAGGTTAAATGTGGTCTGAACACCCTATGTCTTCTAGGCTAAGGTCTGGCAGCAGCCGAAGCAGCTGCACCTCGTATGAGAGCCTATTGCACATATAGATTTATTATGGCTATAGCAACCCCTAACATTTTCCATCAGTTTTTCTGTGCCTGTATTCCAGCATGTTTTGGGATCCAGAGCTAAAGCAACTTTGACATGCTCACACTTGATTTATACATTTCTGAACCACTTTACCTTGCTTTTTTACTTCATTAGCTTCTATCTCAGCTATTAATATGCCATTAGCATATTCAGCTGCTAACCTTTGCTTTGCAGCTGACCAAGATGTCAACTGCTGATTCCTGAATCAGAAACTGCTCAGTCTTCACTACTCATCATGCACGTGAGTTTAACAGGACAAGCAGGCATTCATGAAGCCTGGCCATAAAGTATGTCACATAATGTGAAGCTGATTCAAACTCTTGTATTTAGATTCATAGGCCTTCTATTATCCATGCTAATATCATATTTTTAGAAACATTAAGACCATCTATGTAGAAGAATGCATAAAGGGATGTATATACCCATAAAATAATGATCCATAGGTTACTAAACAGGTTTTTGCACAAGTTGCTGTGCAATGTGTTTGATGGTTTATCTACAAGTGACCAAAGCATGCTCATTCATCTCACAAGTGTCCAAAAACAAACATGAAAATTGGTAAATTGGAAACATAGAAAATGTGACTGCGGTGGTGGTGCTGTGGCAGCGTTGTCGCCTCACAGTCAGATGTTGTCCTGTTCGATTCTCAGCGAAAGCATCTTCTGTGTGGAGACATGCGTGAATGGGCGTACCTTCGTTGAAAGTTGTGCGTCAGGGCCGGCAACTCGGCATGTAAAAATCTACTGCCAATCATTAGTGGACCGGAGTTCCGCTGTGGCGACCCCTAACCGGGAAAAGCCAAAAGACACAACAACATAAAATAAAAGAAAAATCATTTTTTTCAGGGGGACTCCCTCTATTTCCTGTGTGGGAAGCAGAGTTTCTCACTCCCCTAATTTATGTATATCAGTAAAGGTAAAAAATCCCCCAAAAGTACTTGTTTGGCTCTCATAATACAAACATTGCAGCGAAACTCACAATAATATTAAATGTCCATACTAAAGCCACTCAGTCACCAGTGTGCTGAACACCTGTAACCATGCTGTATGAAATAGAAGCCTTCTACAGTACAACACTGTGAAGACATATAATGTGTGGAAATATTTTACACCATGATGATATAACTGGCAACATAACTCATAAAAGAAAGCAAATACATTTTTAGCATATATATTTTGAAAACATTCTAAAAACATGGTTTTGTAATCCAGATCATTATTGAGTATGCATATTTGCTCTGCATCAGTCATGCTTTGTTCCACTTATAAGGCGAAAGAAAAACCTGCTGATTCTCAAAGGACTTACTATAGGTAAAGTGTGCATCATGTCAATACACAGCAGCAACTCAACAACAATGTACTTCAGTTATATAGTCAGAACGCATACACTGCTTGTACTCAATGCATGCAAATTAGTAACAGGAACACACACACATATATATATATATATATATATACATATATATATATATATATATATATATATATATATATATATCTATATACACACACACACACACATACACTCTGTGTTTATATGTGAACTCTGAAAAGAACACTGCTGTTTTACTAATGAGTGTGAAATATAATTGCATTGTGTGGCAATTTACAGTTCCACACATTCAATTTTGTTTCATTCCACTACCCAATATAAAAAGAAAAAGAGAATGCAACTCCAGACTGAATTTTTTTATGTGTTTATTAGAACCTGAAATGTCCAACTGTGTTGTAACATTTTCATTAATCATATTTCAACTTTTGACAGATTCAGCACAATTCTCACAACACTCTCCCTGTAGTTACTGCTAATTTCTGGCAAGTGCAATACAATTCTCAGAACACTACTCATGCAATCACGGTTAGTTCTGTTAAATGCAATTCCTTACAGCAAAAAAAGTGCTTCCAATAAATGAAATTTTATTCTCATTGCACTTTTCAAGCAATCATCACCCTGTTATTGTACCATTTATCATAGCATTTTCTCATACTAGTATTTTAGACAGAATCATCTCTAAGGGCATTTGTGTTTATTGTTAATATCATCCAAAATGGACGGCATTTACATCTGTCTTCTATTTTTAGTATTATATTATATTGTTGAAGACCTGCATTGTTTTAAAAACAAGTCCAGGATTATTTGTTTCTTAGCTTTTTTGACTCACTTATATCATTTACTTCCTTAAATTCACACAGCTAAGGTGATTCACCACACCTTTATTAATAAATGATTCATGATAGAACACAGATAATTCTTCTTAATGGTTCAATTTCTCTGGCTATCATCACATACAGGTAAATGGTCTGCTTAGATTCCTGATAGCCTTCCATATTTAATATTTCATGCCATAAAATTTCTTAAACAAAACTGGGAGAAAGGATATCTTATGAGAAACACCATTAGTAAATTGTAACAATTTCATTTTTATTTGTATTTCATATTCATTTTTTCCTCTGTTTTTGTTGTTGTCCATTGAGAAGTTCTATAGTTTTTCAGTTTAAATGCATTTTATTGCTTCTGTGCCATTCATCCCCACCAAGAACACTTTGAGTCATAACATACAGTTCAGTCATATGTTGTCATACCTTTGGCATTCACAATTTATTGCAATATTTCACTGCCTTTTTCCTCTACAGGTTTAAAAGTAGACATAAAGGCTGACAGTATCATTTTAATACAATCCACAATTAGAAGTCAGACTTTCCTGGGACATCATATATATAGCTGCACTGTTTTCATCCTCTAGACAGTAAAGCAGAACACATAAGTATATATTAATTTTATTGTCATGGAACGGTTTAATAATAGTTTTCTTAAAATGAAAATATGTTAACTTCATTTGTGAAAAACAATATAAAAAGTGAAACAGAAAACAAAAACAGCAGTCTTTCCATATGAAATAACTGTTCTATTTATACTCAAGCTACATGTTAAGTTACGTCTATGACTAACCATAAGGTTGTCTTTCATTGGAACTAATGCTGATAAAAAGAATGATGGTAGCGTTGTCGCCTCACAGTAAGACGCTGTCCAGTTCGACTCTCAGTTAGAGCATCTTTTGCGTTGAGACATGCGTGAATGGGGGTACCTTCGTTGAAGGTTGTGTGTCAGGGCTGGCAACTCGGTACATAAAAATCAACTGCCAATCATTAGCGGACCGGAGTTCCGCTGTGGCGACCCCTAACTGGGAAAAGCAGAAAGTCGCAACGACAACACTTTGTTGACTGGGAAAAAAGTTGAAAAATGTAGATATAGATAGCAACTAGACAAACTTTCCACTTAAGCATTCATGCCATTCATTTCTCAGTCCAGCACTTGCTCAAAACTTATAGCAAGCACTTATAAACCCTAGCACTAGACCCTCCTGTACTGTACAGAAGGACAAGGCTGTCTATTCGACCTTAGCAGCCATCCAATAAAACAGTTCACTGTACCTATCCAGGCATATCAAAAGGACAGTTTCAGGTGTACTCTCCAGTCCAGCTGGTGAATCTTGGCATTTTGAGACAATGTTACAACTGCCTCATGTACGCAGACAACCCTCTCCTCCTACCACCAAACACTAATACATGTGAGAGATGCAATTATACAGCCAAACTGGAGGTTTAAGTTCTCTCAACCTGAGACTGGATCAAACAGTCAAGAGGAGAAGGGAAATAATTGCATCACACCACCAGTCTCACATAGACCCATTAAACCAGCACTGACAAAAAACACACATAAATACATGAAAACATACTCGGAGGCTCTAAATAAAAATCTGCAAAAGCAACAGAGACCTCCAAAGCAAACATCAAAGAAACCTCCACCCCCCACCCAACACAAACCATGAAACACATACTTCACAAAACCAGTGTGCCATGCAATCACAGCCCTTACGACAAAATAACATACCCAACATACTAGTAATAGGAGATTCTATAGTCAGGCACACTGACGTAGCACTGACTAGGCTGAATAAGGAGAAGGTTACTGTTAGCTGCCTGTTGGGTGCCAGGATCCGCCACATAACACAAGCACTCAGGTCACTCCAGAACAAGTACAAATATGACTCTGTCATTGTCCATGTTGGTGTGAATGATCTGAGTGGTACCTCCCTGGAATACATGAAGAGAGACCTGGAAGAGCTCTCTGATCACGTAGCCCAGGCCGATATGACGCTGACTCTGAGTAGCATCCTGCCCTCACCAAGAATGATACCACAGTATATAAAAAAAATCTTGATTTCAACAATTGGCTAAGTTTCTGGTGTCATTCAAAGGGGATCCAATGTCTGTCCACCTGGGATGACATGCTCGACAAGCCACGCTGATCTGCTAGAGGCGGCTTGCACCTGTCACCCTTAGGCTTTCAAATACTGGCCAAGCCTCTTGCAACCCACATAGTGCCTTTTTTAGGCAAGGCTCAAAAGACAAACCCACCGCCATAAATAGCACAAGTAAAAAACTGCGGGTAATGCTACTCAATGTCAGAAGTCTAAACCTCAAAATGCACGCACTTGAGGCACTCCTCAGTATGGAGAAAAATCGATATATGTTCAGTAACAGAAACCTGGTTTAAGGCTCCAGAGAGCACCCCAGCACTACCAGGCTACAACTTATACCATACATTTCGGACACAGAACCCGTACCAAAATACAAAAGGTGGGGGCGTATCCATATTCATCAAGGATATCCACACCTCCAGGTTAGTGGCACAGCACGATGATTCAGAGATCATCCATGTGCAACTAACAATGGGCAAAACTGCAATTCAAATTGTAGCTTGCTACTGATCACCCACCATGTCCCAGGACCCCTATTCGCATTTCTGGAAACAGTGGGAAACATAAAGGTCCTACCAAACACCCTAATATTGGGTGATTTCAATTACCCAAATATTAACTGGAAGAACTACTCAAGTACTAACTCCCTTGCCCAACATTTCCTAGAATTTATAAACTCAAACACCCTGGTACTCCTGGTCAACACTCCCACTAGAGGTGACAACATATTGGACCTGGTCAATACTAACATGGTTGACCAGTGTTCCACACCGGAGGTCAACCCCCCGCTCGTTAGATCTGACCATAAACAAATCACTTTGGATATCCACATTCTGCCGCCACCCCCGGACAAGGAAACCACCGTGAAAAACTTTTCAAAAGCAAACTTCACGTTAATTAAGACCGAGGATGAAAGTTTCAAATCCTCCATGCTAAAGAATAACACTGTCCAAGCTGCAAAATCCTTCACTAATGCATTCTACGGGCACCTACAAGAATGCATGGATCATGCCATCCCAAGCAAAACCAAGGCTCACTCCTCCAAGAAAAGGAAACCAGTCTGGCAGACTCCTGCCAAAAACAAGCAATACAATAGAAGGAGGAAACTAGTACAGAAAATAGTAAAATCCCAAGAAGGGATGACATCCCTCATCAGTATCAGCAAGAAACTATGATCCCTCATAAAATCATCCAAGGCAAGCTTCAAAAGAAAAATTGCCAAGGACTCCAAAGATAACCACAAGGCATTCTTTAGCTATGTCAAGAATCTAAGTGACAATGCTCAGATCTGCTCAGAGTTAGTGCAGAATGGCACAAAATATACTGAACCGACCGATATCCCCAACGTCCTGGCAGACAGGTTCAGTACAAACTTCACCCCACTCTCATGCCCAAAAGGGCCCGTAACCATGCCAGAAGAATGTCAAGACCCTGAAATCAGACACTTAGGATAAACAGCCTTCTCCAAAGCAAAAAACACAGCATTAATGGGACCGGATGGTGCCCCAGACTGCATCCTACACAAGCTCAAAGACAAACTAACCCCTCACCTAAACACACTGTTCAAACTCAGCCTTTCCACAGGCTACATACCCATAGAGTGGTGCACAGCAATGGTTATTCTGCTCTTCAAAGGTGGAGCCACAACAGACCCCAGGAACTATTGCCCTATAAGCCTGACTAGATTGTCTGCAAGGCTATGGAGCACATCATCATGGAACTCATTAACACAGACATTGGGAACCTCCAAACACTGGACCCTACCCAGTTCGGCTTTGTTAAGGGCAGATCATGCCTCCAAAACCTGGTGGACTTCTTTGAGACAGTTGCTAAGACTATAGATGAGGGAAAGTTGATACACACAGCCTAGCTAGACATCGCAAAGGCCTTCAACACCATTCCCCATTCTGGTATTATAGACAAGCGCACCAACCTGAACATAAACCCCTACATCACAAGATGGGTTGCCAACTGGCTCACGGACAGAACCCACATAGTGAGAGTTGCAGGAGCAAGGTCCTACTCTAAACCGATTACAAGTGGCATTCCCCAGGGCTCATTACTAGGACCCCTCCTGTTCAGCATATACTTCTCAATGGTACAGGCAAGAACAGGAGGACTATGGCTGACCATGTCCACAGACGACTGCAAACTAGGGACTATAATTGACTCTCCAGCTGACACAGACATCCTCCAAAAGGGTCTCACTGAGACGGATACTTGGTGTCAAAATTATGACCTCAAGCTAAATGCCAAAAAGTGCATAGTCATCCCCTTTGGAAAAAGCAAAGTACCACAAACTGCCACATAGGTGGTAGTTCCCTAAATATCGAAGATGTAATAGGAGATCTGGGGACCCAAGTAGATAGTAATCTCACCTTTGCTAATCACATTGCCAAAGTGGTTAGAAAATCCTTTACGTGGCCCACCTAATCACAAAAGGGTTCGCATCCAGATCAAAAGAGGTCATTGTGCCCCTCTACTCATCACTCATCAGACCCATCATAGAGTACAACACCCCATTTGGGATGTACCTTACAAGACACCTGCAACAGCTGGAAAGATCACAGAAGTACCTCACTAAGAGGATCACTGGCCTCAAACAGATGCCCTATGCAGCTCAACTGAAGAAACTCCAGCTGTACTCGGTTGCATACCGCCTACTCAGAGGTGATCTCTGCCTGACATACAAGGCCATGTCCAAACCAGAATTGATGGACATGCTCCACCTAAAGAAAACGTTATCCCTTCGAGCCACACACTCTAGGGATCTAAACCTCACCACAACAATAAATAGGATGTGCTGGAGGGATAGATTCCTGTCCCAGAGACTTGCCATGCTTGGGAACAAGATTCCAATCTACATTAGGCAGAGCTCCTTGCTAACACTCTTCAAAATAAACCTTGACAAGTGGATGGGAAACAGAAAGTTTACCCCAGGATCACTTCAGTGGCTCTGCTGGACAGAGGCACAGGGAACTAACTTAAGGGTGCGGCGAAAGCGAACACATTCTGGCTAGGCTTATAAATGCCTTTGGGCAGATAGCCTAGTACCTACCTATGAACCTGGATATAGATATAGATACAGATACAGATACAGATACATTTTTTTCAGTAGGGCAGACCGCACAGCATCTTCCTACCTCTCTCCACCTCTTAACAGTTGCTCCAAGATAACACAATACTGAGGTAAGGAAAAACATCCTTACCCTGCTTCTCATATGATCATGCAATCTTCAGTGGGCAGTTATTGTTGTAATATGGTAATTGACAAAAATATTCAACAATTCCCATGTCACTATAACACTTGTCAACAAACAGCATGACTTCTGTTTACAAAACTTGTTCAGCAGTTGCAGTGGAGTGTAATACAGATGTTACATCACAAATGCTGACCAACATTTGAAGAATTATCCAATTTCAGTGCACAGTGTTCATTGTACATGAATGAGGTAAATTATTTCAATATTTCAGTATTCATCCATTTAAGCCAGCACCATTGGTAGAGATGGACAAAGTCTCTCAATTATGTGTTTGACCTATGTTTGATTTAGTGAAAAGGGCACCTGCTGGAGTTGCTGAGGAGAGGATGGATGTGCCCATCCTCATGTGGAGGAGTGGACCAGAACAATGCTAGGTTACAATCACATTGTATCACGACAGCAACATTTGGAAGCATACCTGGGATATGCATTTGTCTCAGCAATCTCTGAATATGTTCGACTTCCTCAATGGGTAACTAGAAGTACACATTGATACAAAGAGAGATAGTGAGCCTGACAATGATGCAGGTCAAAAGTAACCTGTCTTTGGAGTTTGCAGATGTGGACCCACTATGTGTTTTTTTTTCCAGTGGGATTCATTTATGTGGCTGGCACTGGATTCGACTTTTTTTAATTTATACCGATCATTTCTTCTTCAAGAAAGTTTAAGAACTAACAGGAGTAGCTGTTGTGGTCCAGTAAGTAAGTTAATAAACTTTATGATGTATAATAGAACAGAACACAAATGATAATACTACTACTACTACTGCTGCTAATAACAATAAAATATTATATATATATATATATATATATATATATATATATATATATATATATATATATATATATAGAGAGAGAGAGAGAGAGAGAGTAACTTTAGATGCATTAGTGATGTAATGTATTTGAAGAATGCAGTCATTTTATATTGTTCTACATCTGACCAGCTGATGGACTACCTGAGTGGCCAGAGATACACAACAAAAATTATGAGCATGGCCAGGAAAGGGATCAGGAGAGCAGGCCTCATATCCCAGCCTTGGGAATGGTCTCTTCTTCTCTGCTATTCCCCCTTCTTTTCCTGGGCCACTTGGTCATGACCATGACGGGTCCTTGAGTGCTACACAATGCTGTGTTAGAACGATTCTGATGGTTTCCCAAGGACACTTTGGTAAAACACTTGACTTGGGGACTAGACAAGTAGATCAGTGTGGGCAGTATGGTACTCTGTCTTGCAAAATGCAGTCCAGCCCTCTGAGGCCTCAGGGATTGAATTAACATACTTAATGAATAAGTTTATCTAGGATTGTTTATTGGCTGTAAGATTCCTGTCTGTGCAGATGTATAGAATGGTGGTTTCATGTAATAAACTAGTCACACTGGTTTTATGTGGGAGAACATCGTATTTAGGGTGCAGGCCAGGGGAAAATGAGTGTGTTCCTTTGCAATACAAAAAGGGGACATATCACCTTCATAGGCACGGTGAGGGGTATTTATTTATAGCAGTGGGAAAAGGGTTCTACAGACCACTAGAATGCCTGCCTTAAGCCCTTCCCTCCCTCCGTTCCTTCCTTTCCTCTTTTTCCTGTGGGAGCAGTCACTGGATGTAATTCACATTTTATACAATCCCTTCCTTTCCTGGGTCACTTGCTCATAATTATGATGGGACATTGAGTGGTACATAATTCAAACCTAAAGTGATTCTCATGGTAGCGGATGGGCATTGTGGCAAGCCACTTAACATGAGGACTGGACAAGAAGACCATTATGGGTGGTATGCTATGGTGCCTGACAAAGGGCTGTCCCTCATACTGTGATCTCAGAGGTTGCATTTGCAGTCTTTATGAATAAGTTTATGGGTGATTGTTTATTGGCTGTGATGGTCTTGTTGATTTAGAGTTATGGAATAGTGGTGGCATGTTATAAAATGATTAGATTTATGTGTCATCACATCTTAATTGAGGTGCAGACCAGGGGACAAATACACATTACCCAGATAGATAATGATCATCTTTTCTGCATGCAATGCATCAGCATCTTGCACTCGCCAAGCCTGAGTTATTGCAGGTATCTGGTTAGCAAAACATAAAGCATGCAGTATTTGTGCAATGTAGCAGAAATGCAGAAAGTGGACAATAGAGAGTCGATTATCTGAACAACAATTATCCTAAACGTCAATTATCAGAATGCAGCCATCCAAACTTTTTGGGTAGGAAAAATCATAAAGTCTGAATATATAAACATTATATGTATTCACTTGTACATATTTTTTGAGCTTATAGACCACTTGTGTATGAAAAATATTCTTTATTGTCCACTGGAATCACTGAATGGTTGAAAGGTGTATTAGAAGTTTTTATCTGGTTCAGTTATATGTTTGGTTATCTGAACAGTTTGATTATCTGAACTACCCTAGGTCCCAATTAGTTTGGATAATCGACTCTCTATGATACATGCATAGTTTAGAACATGCATACTTATTCATTTATACATGCATACTTTAGAAGTTGTGTTAAACTTTAACTAAACACTAAGCAACTGTACAACTCACAGTCTTAACCTGCTTACAACTTACTGTACAAACTCTAACCTGTTTATAATTTACTGTGTAAAGTTTACAACTTACTGTATAAAGTCTCTGAATCATTCTTGTTGGAAAATTCCTTTGCACATATACCCAATTGTCTAAATGTCTAACACTTACTACACTTACTTGTATAGTCTCCAAAACCTTCTTTCTGGAAAATTCTAATCTATCTTGTTTATATACCTATTTGTTAAATGTATAACTGTGGAGCTTTTCTCCCCAGGCCTCTGCTGAAAATGGGTTACCCAACCCAGTCAGACTATCCCGGTCAAACAAATGTCAAATAAATAAATAAATAATAGTGTTTGACTGTAGCATTCCAGCAATGGCTAATTTGAATAAATCACACACTGAAGAGAAACTTTGGTCCCCTGATATTTATTTATATTTTAGTGTGAACACCTTAGTGTACATTCACAGCACATGATGCTGAACCTGTTTTATGTGCCTGGAAATATATATGCACAAGAAGCCATGCAAATTAGTCTTACAGACTGGAAAGAACATTATGGGGCACAAGGTATAAAAAATATTGTGATAGGTTAAGATGAAAAAGTAGCATCATGAAGAAAGTGTCACTAATAATGAGCTTCAAGAGATTGTGCATAACACAAAGACTTCAGTGTTTATACTGAAAAGATACATTTTGTAATGAATTGTTTGGGAGCATGGATTAATGATTTTAATGATCATACAATATGTTTTATAGTAATGTATACACATTCTAAAATGTAATAAAGGAATATATTATTAGTGAAATACTACAAACACAAGATAAAGTAAAAAATAGGTATTAAAGCAAAGTGTTTACCCCTCTACGGTACTTATCAATGATTAGATGTTACAATAAATCAGTGCACAGTGAACCTGATTACAATAACAATAGAGGAAAATGTTAACTGGATTCTGAGGCAATACAACAGTCCACGTATGTTGTGCTGATGAGGTAATAAGAAGGCCAAAACATTCATGTCCACAGCTGGCCTTGTTTGGCTTTATTGGCCTGCATGTGTCCATAAAAACGTAAAAAGAAAAAGTAGAGAGTCATGGACATTCAGAAGCCATATAGCTGAAAAACTTGATGTCCTTAAGGGGTTATTTGCATATACCCCATGGGCCTCTATTACAGGAGGTGTAAGGTATCACACAGTGAAAACTTCATCTTAGCTAGGCGTTTTGTAATTTGGGTTGGGAGATTGGCATGATAGTTAAGGTACTTAACTTATAGACACAAGGTGCAGGGTCTGATTCTTGCATGTGGAAATTAGCTAGGATTAAAATTTACCACAAGGGCAGTTAGCCTTAAACTACTCTACAAACCTATCATATTAATGGTCGTATAGTATATAGTATAGGTTAAAACTATGAAGAGACAAAAAACATAATGAGATGTATGAAAGTATAAAATATCTGTGTTAAGGATTTTATACAACTATTGCAGTTAAAGACATCACATAATGATCAAGTTTAAAACTGATAAGGTTAAATTTTAACTAATCAATCACATTATGGTATATAAGGATCATAAGTAATTTTGGCATATTAGTGATTTTTTTTTATTTTGTGGTATTGCTTAATAAGCTATGAGTGCTTAAATAAAACTGTACTAAGTATGCCAAAGTAAAAGAACCTATTAGTTTTGTACAAGTGGACAGAAGATTATTCCCATACTAAGTGAACATTAAGATACGCGACAGTCATTTGCCTTCAGAAAGGTTTGTAGAGCAAAGTATAGGGCCAGTGTCCAAACTGGTTCCCTTGTACGGACCACTGACTAGCTGAAAATAAATAAAGGACAGAGAGAGAATAGGTCAAGACAGCACTTGATATAAGGTAGATAAAGGAGAAAAAGTCTCCAGAAGGTCAGGATCCTTCTGAAAGATGCCACAAATAAGCCACCAGACAATGCAGAATAATAAGAAAGTGTTAAGTATTACAATGTTATACTGCAGAACATTTGTTATTGCACAGATGCTATGGATGAGTCACTGAGAGGTACACCTGCTGGGGAGAGAAACAGTGCATGGTCTAAGAATGTATACTAACAACAATATGAATAATTACACTTCAACATGGAACACTCCATAAACATCCTCACACTGAATGTGTTACCAAATCATTCATTGTCTGAGAAGAAGGTGAGATAAATCAATGCAAAGTATTTCTGGAATAATGGTGTAAAATTTTTGTAATTAGAATTTTCATACCAAATACCACCCCCCCCCCCCACACACAAATAAAACATAAATGGGTCCTAATGTATAACATGAATATATTAACTCAAGTTCTCAACTCTGCAGCAGTAAAAACCAACACAACTATCTGACTACCTCCTTCACACATGCAAAAATATGTTGTTCAGCAACACAAATTATGTAGATCATAACATTAGTATATGTCATTCATGTTCTCACATCTGAATGGATTGGTTATCACTTGATAATGGTGTTCTTTACTGAGGTCTGGTTAAATCAGAGGTTGGCTGTCATATATCATGGCTTAATTTAACAAGAAAATGTATTTAGCAGTGGGTAATGTAGGGAATGAAAGCATGATTTAATATCAAGGATAAAAATTGCATTTCCTTCAACATAAAATTGTTCCAATAAAAAAGTAACACTTCTGAATTCAAAATAAAACAACGAGCATTGGGTTTTGTTTTTTTTGTTTTTTTTAAAGTCACTGCATCTGTTAAGATACTTTTTTTCTTTCAGCATTTATGATTTGTGTGATAGTAATATTTCAGTAATGATTGGTTTGAAAATATCATTTTGTCATATCTCTTTCAGGTTTGGCACATTTTTATTAAAGTCATTGCTGTTTGTGACACAAAGATATAATTGAAATTGTCCTTGCAATTATTGCATTAAATAAAGGCTGTGTTCTGTATTCGGATTAACACTAAAGCTGAATATTATTGTAAAATGAGTTATGGATTCCCATATTGTTGGATAGAAAACATCTGAATTGTTTTTTTATTAGATTGCCATTTATAAATACAACACTGCTATCTAATTGTTTTTTTTTTAATAAGTATCATATCATTTTGCAAATTGTTTATGGCAAATGCAATATTAAAGATAATGAGGTTCAAAGGGTATTCCAGTTGTGAATCCTTATTTAACTATATTTACCCAATATACAAACATCTGACTCTGCCTAAATACAGGACTTTTTTATCAGCTTGTTGAGTGCATTGGTTTGTTGCCTCAGAAAGTCTATGAAAAACTTTAAAATGATAGCAGATCTAGGATTCATGTCAGCTCTCTCAAGGCAATGACAAGGCATGAGTATACTGTGAAAGGGTGTCCTTGGGAGCAACCAACAGAGAACCATGAACACAGTTTGAAGTTTTTTTTATTAAATATAGGCAGGCTTACCTGTACCCCTAGGTGAGAAGACAACCTCCACAACCCCAAAACTAATATATGCCAACTCACTTATCACTCATCTGTGAAGAAAAGGGAAAAGTCAATGTAGACAGGAAATGTATTTCTATGAAATTATTTCATGTTTTTGACACTTGTTGAAAGAATCATCGTACTCTTATGATCCTATCCAACTACAAAGCAACAAATGTCTTTTCAAAGCAAATGTTCATGAGAGAGACATGATGATCTTTTTGGTTGTAAGTCATACTAAATACTGTTAAATTCTATGTCATGCTATCCTACCCTTGCAGTGAACTGTTGTATCTGAAGTAGTTAACTTCATTTGTTCATCAACCTGTGGGTATGGAATCCATATCGGATCCAAGCCGACAGCTTCACACAGCTAAGATCCGAGCTCCAAGCTCCTCCCCCTTACCCATAATCCCCTGCCATCCCTCTCTGACCTCAGATCTCGTTTGCCGTGGTTGAATCAATAGCTTTGAACGAGTTCCAGGAGTGGGAGTTAGTAGGTCAGTGAGAAAAATGTTATTTTCTCTAACTTTTTCTTGTAACTAATATTGCTTGTTGTGTGTGTTGCTCCCTAGTGTTAAAAACCCTTTAGTTATAAAATTATTTTTGTTATTATTTTAGTGTAGTTTATTCCTCTCCGTGTGTGTGAAGGCATGTGTGATGGGCCTTGTGTTGTTTTTAGTTAGACTATATCTGAGGCTCCAAAAAACTTTTTCTCTAAATGCACCAAGTGTGGCCACAAGCTATCCCCAGCGGATGGCCACACTTGAGGTGTTATTTGCCTTGGGGTTGAACCACCTTTCCTCAGGCTGCACTATTTGTGCAGCCTTCAAACCCAGGTCTCTAAAGGACAGGAGGTCGAAGTTGATTCTGGCGGGACTTTTGCCCCCGGCTTCAGCTACGGCCTCCTCTCCCTCCGTGGCACCTGCTACGGCCACGGCAGTGCCTCCTTCCATCTCTGCTCCCCTGGCCGGGACTCAACATCCCACCTTAGGCCAGGAGGAGAGGGAAGCTAGGCAAGAGAAGAAAAAAGACAGACACCACAAGCGGCGGGCCGAGTCTTCCTCCTCGGCTCCACCAGCTAAACAAGCAGCCTCTCCCAGGGCTTCTGGGCCTTCTCCTTCCTGGCTCCATTCACCTCGCTTCTCCCTGGAGCCGGAGGAGGAGACCCAGTCACCTTTGAGGTCATCGAGGTGGCACTCCCGGCCCGCCTCAGTGGCCTCTTCTAGGTCCAACCGAACCTTGTCAGATGCAGATATGGACCGGATGATGCATAGGTTCCTCCAGGTCCAGCTGCAGATGGGAGTGCTCCTGCCTCCCCCCTTTTTCACCCCAATTGCTCCTTTTCTGACCCACTTCCGGGGTTCAGAGCCTTCGGATCCAGGTTGCATAGGAGCTGGGGGAGGTTTGGCGCCAATAGTGCCTCGTACTTCGGCTCCGACCGCACCCTCGAGTTTGTCGGGTCTTTGTCGTGGTAGCAAGAGGAAGACCCAACCAGTTTCTAATCTTAAACAGGCTGAAAATTATCTGTTGACCGAATTAAGTAATGACCCGTTGTTGAGAGTTATGGAACCCGACAAAGGTGGCGGTACTGTCATCATGGATCAAATTATGTATGAAACCAAAATGTATAGTATTTTACAGGACACCAAGAAATACACTACTGCTTCACTTAATGAGGTGCACCTTTCATATAAAAAAATTGACCTGGCAGTCAAAGACCTCTTGGACCAGGAAATTATTGAATTTGATCTTTTTACATATCTGGACAACCCCAACCCCAGAATACCCACCGTTTTTGGTGTGCCCAAAATACACAAAAACATGCATGACCCCCCTCTTAGACCTATCGTAGCTGCTCAGGGTTCTAAAACCCACAACCTTTCCAAATTTTTGGATTGGAAATTGAAACAGCTATGGGGGAGACAGGACCAGTTACTCAAGGATTCCTGGCAATTTTTACGGGGCATAACCAATGACTTACACAGGTCCGACCTAATTTTTGTTACCATCGATGTGGTTGACCTGTTTTCTGTGATTCCACATACGACAGGCCAGAAATGGATTGAGGAGTCCCTCTGGGAGTGTAAGGGGGTTACTAACAACGATGTCCATTTGATTTTGGAATTATTGGACTTGGTCCTGAACAACAACTATATTTACTTTTGTGGAGAATACTTCCAGCAGATTTCGGGTGTCTCCATCGGAGCAAATTGTGCCCCCACTTATGCCGACATGACCTTGGCAGTATGGGAGAACAAATTCGTCCTTAACTGTGAGTTTTCTAAACACTGGATACACTACACCAGGTTTTTGGATGACATATGTATATTCTGGACAGGTCCGAGGCAGTTTATTGATGACTTTGTCACCTATTTACATTCCACAACAACCTTTTTACAGTTTACATACAACATATCAACAGACCAGGTCAATTACTTAGATGTCACCTTGGTTAAAGAAGTTGATGGCTTCAGTTCATGTGTATACAGGAAACCAAGTTTTTCTAATAGTTATCTACACTACAACAGTTCGCACCCCAAATTTCAGAAGAGGTCCATACTAAAGGGTCAATTCGTTAGGGCTTCCCGCATGACCTCGGACGAACTTAATTTTTATAAAGAGGGTGACAAGCTTACGTCCCTGTTTTTGGCCAGGGGATACCCCATTGCATTGATTAATTCAGTAAGGGAAGCGGTTCAGTCAGCTAGGGGTTCTAGATTTAGTCCTATTCTAGGTATGAAAAAAACAGTGAACAACGTAGACTCTACCCACAGTTCTCTTACCCCATTTGGCTCTAGTCAGGTATTTGTTACAGAACACAATCTTGACGTGGGGGATATTAGAAACATTATTCAAAAGGAATTAAAATCCTTTGTGGATTTTACCGATTTGAACAACTTAAAAGGCTTGACCTGTAAATTTGTATACAGAAGGGGTCTAAACATCAAGAGAATTTTGGAACAGAACACCAACCACAGTAATATTGAACAGCGTAGGAAAGGTACGTTCCGTTGTGATAGGTGTCCACAGTGTAAACATGTTATAAAACAGGAGTATATTTACTTGGAGAGTAGAAACAGGAAGATTTGTCCCATCATTTCTACAACTGTAATTCTACCAGCATAGTTTACTTGGTTATCTGTACATGTTGCCAAGCATTCTATGTCGGTAAGACAGAAAGGCAACTTAAAAGACGTATCTATGAGCATCTCTATGAAATACAGAAACAATGCACTACCAATGCACTTTATAGACATGCAGTTGTATGTGAGTCTGCATCTTTTAAATTCTTTGTGTTGGAAGCAGTTACTAAATGTAACAGGGGAGGACATTGGGCAGCACGTCTTTCTCACAGGGAAACGCACTGGCAGATTTTGTTGCAAGCCAACAAATTTCCAGGCCTGAACGAATCTATTTCTATCATGCCCTATTTAAGGTTAAGGGCAGATCAGTTGTAAGACTGGACATATTATTACTAACATTATTTTTATTATGTCTATGTATTTAAACATTTTATTATATTTTTTTAACAATTTTTAAACATTGAATTTAATGGGCATTGAATGTGGATCTGCACAGAATTTACCTACAGATAATGACTATTTATTTTTAATTTTATACAATTTTAAACTTCCCATTGTAAGATAGAGCAATATCTGCATTTAAGGTATGAATGTAACAATTTTTGTTCTGTTTTTTGTCCATTGTGATTTAATATTTTTATTACAATTATTTACATTACCTGTGACCTATATTGTAAATATGGGTTTTGTTTTTTACTGCAAGATACAGCATGTTGTTTGAAGTATATATATATATATATATATATATATATATATATATATATATATATATATATATATATATATATTTTTTTTTTTTTACATGTAACTGGTAGTAAAAAGCAGCATTTTGTAGTAGTTTTTTCTTTAAACAAAAGAATAGGTTTGTGATTAATTATTCAATTACTGCATCAATTTATCAATTAGTTGTGTATAAAAAGTAGGGATACAACTGATTGTTTCCATCTGATGAAGTTGCATTGTCGACGAAAACGTTTTAGTACATTTGTGGTGTTAAAACAATAAAGGTGCTTGTGGAGTTCATTGTTTGGAGGTGTTCTTTCTACTGTGTTTTGTCCTTATCGAGTGGTTGGCTCTTCTGGGCAGCTGTTCCTGGCCTGCTTGCTGGTTTTTTTTTTTTTTTTTTTTTTTTCCGTGGAATTTGTTAATCTTGCTTTCTTTTTTGGCTTGGTTTGTCGGGTCCCTTCTTGGATCCAAGCTCTCAGAGCAGAGAGCTGAGCTTCGGATCCGGAGGAGTCAATGTGTCTTCAGCTCCATCTCGGTTGAAGCATATTGGCCCTTTGGATCAGATTGCTATGGCGCCAGCCCTGATCCACATATCGGATCTGAGGGGGCTGCTCTCAGATCCAAGAGAGAGCAGTTCTCCCTCAGCGTTCAATGTTGTGGACAGGGTATTGTCGAGGGATTTGAGGCCCCAGGCTCCTACTATGGTTCCACCCTGCACTCTCTCTCAGACGGGTCTACCTTCCCTCACCCGGCCCCATGGACAGCCTGCACCTACGTCCCAGATGGTTCCCTTAGACGAACAAGATGTGGTTGGTGAGGCCTCTTCGGACAGTCCTCCCGAGTAGGTCCCTCACAAACGTAAGTGCAAGGGGAGGCACTTGGACTCACCTGAGTCCTTGACAGAAGACATGGACTTAGAGGAAGGGGAAGGTTCCGCAAGGTCACCCCCCCCCCAAGGATGTCTCCTTCAGAGACATTATAGAAATGCTTCAAATTAGAGGGGGGTGGTCAGCCCAAAAACCTTCCTTGGATGAGTCTGTGTATCTGGAGGTGTTTGACACAGGCCCATCTATCTCTTGGGTGTCCCCTCCCGCCGATCCCCTGGTAGATCTCATTAATACCAGGGCATGGAAGGAACCAGACACTGTTGAGCCCATTCCAAAGAGCCCAGATAAAATCCTCAGTCCCCCCACTGATAGGACAGTATGGAGCAAGGGTGCTCCAGTAGATGCCATGTTGGTGGCAGCTGCCACCAAGAGGGAACTAGCCCAGGAGAGTTCCTCGGTCCATCCCCCTGACAAGGAGTCTCGGACGATGGAGTGCCTGGGGAAGCGGATGTTCGCTTCAGCTACCTTCGCTGTAAGGTTGCTGAACTATATGACACATGTCATACGACTCCAGCAGGATCTCATCAAGGAATACGCCGGGTCGCCCCCAGAGTCCATGTCGGCTGAGGATAAGAAGGTATTCTCAGCTCGAATGGCCACTTAAGTCCATTTTGAACACTTCTATGTGGCTCCTTTCCCATGCTACGGAAGGAGCCACTAGAGCTAGTGGAGTGGGCATTGTTTTAAGACGACATGAAGGGTTCCGCAAAATTGCAGAGGTGGAGCCAAGCAAGGCCTCCTTCCCAAATGCCCCATTTGATGGTTCTTCGCTTTTTAGCAAGACCATCTGTGATAAGCTGGTCCAGAGCAAGAAAGACGGGAAGACGTTGTCTGCCATCGGAGTCCGCTTCTCGGCTCCCCTGAGGTCCTTCTCCAGGAACCAAAGGGGACAAAAGAAGATGTGGTTCTGGCAGTCTCAACAGTCCCATTTCGCTCCGGACCCCTCGTCCTTCAGAGGCAGAGGAGGACAGGTTGGATGCCGGCCCAGAGGCAGAGGGGGACTGAAGAATGTCAGGTCGAGAGAACCCTTTTCGGATCAGCCACGCAGCAGCCCTGAAGGGTTACCCGACTGTTCCACTCTCGAGGCAGTCGGGGTGTGTTTCTTGAGGCACCTAGCAGTTTGGGAGTCCATTACAACAGATTGCTGGGTGCTTCAAATCATATCCAGAGGTTACAAAATCCCCTTTCTGAATCCCCCTCCCAGACCCCGGAGCCTCCCTGATGTCCCACCCAATCAAAGGGAGGCAGCAGCTGCAGAAATAAAGCAGCTGCTAGAAAAAAAAAAAAAGAGCGATCCAGCGCGTCCCCCGAGACCAATTTGGATTGGGCTTCTACTCCAGGTTCTTTCTAGTGCCAAAAAAGATGGGGGACTTGAGGCCAATCCTCGACCAGTCCTTTCTAAACTGGTCAGTGGCCAAAGAAAAGTTTCGGATGGTCACCATTCAATCCATTCTCCCACTCTTACAGGAGAATGACTGGATGTGCTCGATAGACCTCAAGGATGCATACTACCACATATTGACGGAAAGACGATCCAGAAGGTTTCTCCACTTCTGGCTAGGAGCCAGACACTACCAGTTCAGGGCCCTTCCCTTTGATCTCACCACAGCCCCCAGGGTGTTCACCAAAGTTTTGGCAGTAGTAGCGGCCCACCTGATACTCCAGGGAATACAGGTCTTCCCGTACCTGGACGGCTGGCTCCTGACTGCCCCCAACAGGCATCTACTATGTTCAGCCAGAAATTACTTTCTCCACTTGGCCTCCCAGTTGGGAATCACAATCAACCTCAAAAAATCTTCCCTTCATCTGACCCAGATCTTAGACTTCATAGGAGCCAGGTTAGACACAAACCTATTGAGTGTCTTCTTAACTCCGGACTGGATTCGTACTCTGAAGCTCCACGTACTGGCCCTTCTACAATCCTCGGCTCCTCCAGCGGAATTGGTTCTGAGGGCTCTAGGTTCCATGGCGGCCACAATCAATCTGCTACCTTTAGCGTGCTTGAACATGAGGATATTACAATGGACCTTGCAGGTTCAATGGTCCATCCTGCTACACCCACTGAGTTCACCCATCCCCCTCAGCAGGGTTTGCAGGAAATCCCTGTTCTGGTGGCTCCAGTCACCAGACCTCCAGATAGGGCGCCCCTTTTCTATGTCCCCACCTCTAACCACGGTGACCACGGAAGCTTCTCACCTAGGGTGAGGGGGGCACTGTATGGGCAGAACCGTCCAAGGCATGTGGACCCATTCAGAGACCTTATTGCATATCAATGTTCTAGAGATGAGAGCGGTGCTTTTAGCGTTGCAAGCACTCCAGGCCCTTCTTCCCTTAGGGACAGTTGCAATTCAGACAGACAACATGTCAGTGGTCTGGTATATCAACAAACAGAGGGGAAGCAGATCCTACCCACTTTGTCGAGAAGCCATGGGAGTTTGGGAATGGGCGATCACCAACCGCTTTCTCATAGTGACGCACATTCCGGGTCGGTCGAACATTTTGGCAGACAGGCTGAGTCGAACTATCCTCTCACTGTACGAGTGGTCTCTGAACCCCAGAATAGCAAAGCAAATCTTCCTCAAGTGGGGTCAACCTTGCTGCAATCTCTTTGCGTCTCCTTCAAACGCAAAGTGCGGCAACTACTTCACTCTAATTCCCCCACCAGGGGAATCTCCCAGAGACGGTCTGGTGCATGTTTGGCCATCCGGTCTACTTTATGCTTATCCTCCTCTTCCCCTAATGCTAAAATTCTTGCAGAAAGCCCATAGGTTGGGGAGCAGAGTGATCCTCATAGCCCCATTCTGGCCTCGTCAAACGTGGTTCCCATGCCTATGGTCTCATCTAGTGAATCCTCCATGGATTCTAGATCCCACCCCGGATCTGATCTCTCACCCACTAAGATTACCAACCCCAAATCTGGACAACCTCAAGCTCACAGCTTGGCTGATCCAGTTCCAGTAATACTAAGGACTCCCGGTATCTCGTCCCCTGTTAAGGCTATTTTAGTAGCCGCCCATAAACCTTCTATGAGAAAGGTTTATAACAGCAAATGGAAACGCTTTACTATCTGGGCAGAGCATAGAAAGTTGGATCCCTTTACAGCACCCATACCAGCAGTGTTAGAATTCTTGTTGACTTTATTCGACCAAGGTGCTATCTCCTCCACGGTCAAAGGACAATTAGCTGCGATTTCCCATTATCATGTGGGAAGTGATCTCAGTTCCTTAGCATCTTCCAAATTATGTAAGACTTTCTTAAAAGGCACCTTCCTCTTAAGGCCTCCGGTTAAAGACACAGTCCCTCCATGGGATTTAACCGTTTTTCTCCAGTCCTTGACTGCCCCTCCGTTTGAACCCGCAGCCTCGGTGGATCTAAAATACGTCTTGGAAGACGGCCTTTCTCATTGCTATCACTTCGGCTAGAATGGTTTCGGAGCTTCAAGCCCTTTGCGCCAAACCTCCGTACTTGGTCTTCCATAAAGATAGAGTTTCCCTCAGGACCAATCCCTCCTTTCTACCCAAAGTTGCTTCTGAGCCCAATATTAATCAATCTATTAATTTACCAGTTTTCTTTCCAAATTATCAAAACAGGAGTGAGTAAAAACTACATTCTTTGGATGTACACAGGCAATTGAGATTCTACTCGCACATGACCGCTGAACATAGGCAATCTGAGCAACTCTTTGTATCCTTTGCAAGACCCTATTTGGGCAAACCAGTATAAAAAGTTACATTGTCCAGATGGATTTCCCAATGTATTCTTCTTGCATATAAGAGTTCTGGTTGGCCTGTACCTGAAGGAGTCCACGCTCATTCTATCTGATCGATTTCTACTTTTGCTGCCTTTTGCTCCAGAGTGTCCTTGGACGACATTTGTTCAGCAGCCACTTGGGCTTCATCCCATACTTTCATTAGCCATTACAAGTTGGATCTAATTTCCTGAGGGAGAGCATCTTTCGGCTCTGCAGTGCTCCGGAATATCCTTCCATGAGGACCCCCCAAGTTTGGGTAGCTGGGGACTCTGTCCCACAGGTTGATGAACAAATGAAGTTTACTACTTCAGATAAAGAAGTTATGTACTCACCATAACGTTCCATCTGAGTAGGTAAACTTTGTCAGCAACCAACCCCCCCCCTCCATCCCCCTAACCTATAGTGCATCCTAGAAGGATTCCTTGTCCTTTTCTCCGGATAACATCAGGTTAAGATTTGCAGGTGATCCTTTGTTGTAATGTTCTGTGTTACTATAGCAAACTCGATCTGAGGTCAGAGAGAGATGGCAGGGGATTATGGGTAAGTGGGAGGAGCTTGAAGCTTGGATCTGTTTGAAGCTGCCGGCTCGGATCCGATATGGATCCAATACCCACAGGTTGCTGACAAATGAAGTTTACCAACTCAGATAGAACGTTATGGTGAGTACATAACTTATTTTTCACTCTAGGCATGTGTTGCTTATGTCTTTTTGCCAAATGCATTCCTGAAGTTATTTTATCCACTTTTCATATACAAAAAAAAAAAAAAAAAAAAAAAAAAAAAAAAAAAAAATAGTGGTTTGTAGGTGTACATAGTCTAGTCTTTATTAGAGACTGGAACTAGGGAAGTTTGACTGTTGCTTTATGTGTCTGGAGTTATGCAAGCAATAATGCCTGACAGGGTGTGTTAATGTATAATTAACGCCCGCCTAGGGGTGTTATGAGGCCCAGCGCTGCAGACGTAAGGTGTCTAAACCCCTGGAAGGGCATTAATTACACTTTAACACAGACCCCAGAGACCATTATTGTACTTAAAGAATCAGAAGAGTTGTATTTTACTTACCTATATATATATATATATATATATATATATATATATATATATATATATATATAAATTACTATGTTTTTTAGTATATTTTTCATGTAAAATATTTCATCTGCCTAATGTTTCAAACTTCCCGTAGTATATGTTAATGGTGTTGGAGGAAACATTTTATATCCAAAATATAACATTTAAAAATTTAACCAGGTATTTAGTTTTTGGTCACTCCTAAATTGTTTGGTTGGCAGTCATTGGAGATTGAAATTAATAAATGACGCATATTTAAGCTTCAGGCTTATATTTACTTCAGAAAATTCATGCTAACCTAAATTCTATACCTTGTAATTTTATAAGAGCAGTAATTAAAACCTGTTTCTACTTTAGAGCCTTTGATCCTCTTTATTTTAGACTCTACTAATGAAGGGAAACCTTCCACACTATGTATCTAGACTGTTAGATTACTCAGACCATCTGATTCTTTAATGGTGAAATAGTGCAGATCACTTTCTCTGGTGTGACTAGCAAGACAGTTTTCACAGCAGGGACTTCATATCATTGCAATTTATACTTTAACAGTACTGTTTGTTCTTTTCCTGCAGTCATTCTTAACATGTAGGCTAAGAATGGGATAATGAATGTTATAAAGAAAAATGCTTGTTTTTCAAGTGTCAAGAAGCCTATACGAGCTGTGTTCAACATTCAGCATGTAGCATGGAGATCTTAAGTCACTTCCATGAAAAAAAGAAATGTCAGAACTAACACTATTAAAAATATCCATTGCAAGCATTCCACCAAGTTCTAACAAAAATATAATTTTTTTCTTTCTTTCTTTTTTCTATGTGATGGAGGCAAGCCTCCATAGAGCTGTTGTACCATCAAGCCCCCTTCCCAAATTAATATATACAGTTACAATAAGATTGCATAAGTGTCAGGAAATAGATACATTTTCCTTAGCACTACTGTTCACTGATCTCACAGTAATACACATTTACAGCTGTTTTTGCTACTTAGAATTAAGATATCTGTGTTCTGCAGCTCTTAGTGTAGTTATAATAAAAACCATTATGTTTAATAAACTTTCTTTTATTAAAATTCAGTCAGTGACTCCTCATAGAACTTAACAGGTTTTTCAATCATCTAAATGTGTCTGGGTTATTTTTGTTGTTGACTGTGGTAGGTTGATTTGGTAACTATTTTAAGTCTGGATCTGTGTTACCAAGAGTGTAGGAAGTGCAAAATGTACAAAGTTTTTTAAAAAAGAAGCCACATTATTTTATTTCAGATAAGTACTTTGTGACATTACACGCTGATGTTAAAAGAATGATTGTGGGTGTGGACAATGAATGTGGTCCATTGGCATTTTACACAGGAATGGGAGCTAGTGCACTGAAAGAATCAGAGATGCAGATAAGGGAATTCATAAACAGATTGGGAACAGAGTACAAATGTTTATATATTACTGTGTACTACTGCTGCCCATAGGATACAACACATATACAAATAGGAAAAATGTGGTAAAATTGCAGTGTAGCTCAAAAATATATGCTCTGTTGCCGAGTTATAGATCATTTACTTGTGCTCTTTTCAGCATGCTAATAACATTGAAATTTTGCATGCAGCAGAGACCATAGAACTGAAGTCCATCAACAATCTGTGCCATTTGCTCTCCAATTTATCACTGGGATGGGAATGTACCCTATTCCAAAGTCAGTGTATAGTTAGAGTTCATGACTTTTTTTTTCAAATGAAAAGACAATGTCTACCTGTCTGATGACAAAAGAAATATTGCTGTCTTTTTCTGCTAATTTGTATCAGTTGTACAAAACTCAAGTAGATTACATTTTTGATGCTTCACTTTAGGGGCCTGGGCATGGCTATTAACACTGTTACATAGTTCACAGTTGCTGACAGCCCATAGGAGTTGTCAGAAGTGGATCTAGTATTATCATTTATGATCAGTGACATAGTTTATTGCATTTAAATGAAGAGTGGTTGCTCTGAGTAGGCAATGATAAAAGTATCATTACATTTTTTCCAAAAGTAGCAATTATCCGACTGCGCCATCTTTTTTAGTTGTGATCACTTTCAATGAAATAAGTGTGTCATAGAGACCTGTAGTTCAGATTCAACACTTTTGCACCTTCATACTGTTGGTGTCTGTATATGAGGTGCCAGTATTCCATGTAACACCCCCCCCCCCCCCGCTGCTCAGCAAGAAATAATTTACTGCAAAGTCCTACATCAATAGAAACCCAACACACGGAAGACAGCTTTTGCAGTAGGATGGCTATAATGATAAATTCAGACAAAAAGTATGAAGGGATAAAATGACACGTGGAATGAATTTGGTCCTGTGTGAACATACTGCTCCCATCAAATGTAAATGGTGTAAGAATGCTGTGAAAACACTGTGTGTGCGTGTGTGTATAGCTTTCAACCCAAAATCACAGTTCAGGCATTCAAGAACCAAACTGGATGGTAACTGCTGCAATTGTGAGTGCCTTGATAGGTTTCACGGTGCTGTACAGCTGAGAATGCTGAATGCATTTGGAGTCATATGATAATTCAGTATACTAGGCACTGTCTCTGCTGCCCCACTAAAATGGTTTATGAATCTTTTGTCAGCATATGTTCTAGATAACTCAAGCATGCACAGTATTTGTTCTCACAGAGGGGTTCCCAGTTGGAGTGGATGTGCACCAGAGTTCAGCTGTATGCCCACTGCTGTTCATACTGGTGATGGACTACATTAGCAAACAGGTTGGTGGGGACAGATCAACAAAGTTACTGTATGTAAATGAAGAGATCAAAGCTAGAACCAAAGGGGCTGCAGCCAACTGTCAGAGTGTCAGGTGTAGTGTATGAAAGAAGAATACCAAAGAAGCTGTAAAGGAAGGTGTACAAAACAGTGGTGCGACCAGTACTATTGTATGTACAGAAACCTGGGCAGTAAGGGCATAAGAGATGAGAAAGCTAAAGGTGATGGAAATGAAATGCCTGAGAAGGATGGTAGGTTGCACACTATGGGACAGATGAATAAATGAAGACATAAGATTAGAAGCCAAAGTAGCTCCAATTGTACAGAAGATTAAAGAGAACAGATTAGGGTGGTTTAGCAGAAAAGCAAAAGGCAATCTGGTGAAGAAGATTTGGGACAGACAGGAAGAATGTAATTGGAAGTGAAGACATCCAGCGAAGAGGTGGATGGATTGTGTTAGAGATCTGCAACAGTCAGGCATGAGTGTCAAAGAAGCATAGCCAGCTTTAGGCACCAGTGACCCCCAACCACAGCAAGTTATCTTACCTTGACATTTTGTAACATGTCTGCCAAACCAACAAAAGCTAATACAACAATATTGTATACTTAACAAACCAGCTAGGTAATGACTCTTAGTTATATCTCCTTTAAAATTCATAGATATCTCTGGTTATAGTAACAGTGTTTTATCAAGTAACAGGCTGCACAATTCCATTAAATATTTTACCACTGACATAGTGCCCCTAACTTAGTTAAACCCTGCTGGTGGATGTTCTTTCCACTAACAACAACAACCTAACACAGTAGCACTAACAACAACAACAAAGTAACACCTGCCATAAACAAACTGTACAACAGAAGGAAGAAACTGTTGCAAAAGAGAGTAAAATCCCATAAGTGGAAGAGCTCCCTGGTCAGCCTCAGTAAGAAGCTGAGATCCCTTATAAGATCCTCCAAAGCTAGCTACGAAAACAAAATCGCCACTAATTCTAAGGACAACCACTAAGCATTCTAGAATCAGTCAAGAATCTCGATGGCAACACCCAGATCTGCTCTGAGTTACAGCACAACGGCACGAAAATTACAGAACCAACTGATATTGCCAACATCCTGGCAGATGGGTTCAGTGCTAACTTTACCCCCCACCCCCTAAAGGGTCCATATCTATACAGAACGAATGTAGAGTCCCTGTAATCACAACTACACAGGTAAAAGCTGCACTAAGCCAAAAACACAGCATCCATGGGACCGGACAACATCCAAGGCTGCGTTTTACATGAACTTCAGAATGAACTGGCTCCCCACTTAAGCACCATGTTCAATAATAGCCTTGCATTAGGCTTTGTGCCCAATGAATGGTGCACAGCAACAGTTATCCCACTTCACAAAGGGGAAGCCACCACTGATCCCAGGAACTATAGACCTATTAGCCTGACGAGCCTGGTCTGCAAGGCCATGGAAAGTATCATCATGGAACTCATAAACAAAGACATTGGTAACCTCCAAACTCTGAATCTCAACCAGTTCTCAAAGGCAGATCATGCCTCCTGAACCTGATCGACTTCTTTGAGGCAGTCACCAAAGCCGTAGATGAGGGTAAGGTGGTTCACACAGCCCATCTTGATCTCACCAAGGCTTCCGACACCATCCCCCATTCTGGAATTAAAGCTAAACTCACTAAACTAGGTATAAATCTCTGTGTCACAAGATGAGTTGCCAAATGGCTCACTGACAGAACCCACACTGTAAAAGTTGCAGACTCCAAATCTGACCTCAAAGCAGTGACAAGTGGAGTACAACAGGGTTCCGTCCTGGGACCTCTCCTGTTTGGTATCTACTTCTCTGAAGTACAGGCTAACACAAAAGGCCTCTGGCTAATGAAGTTTGCAGATGACTGCAAACTAGGAGCCATAGTCATGTCTCCATATGATGTGGACATCCTACAGAAGGACCTCGCTGAGATAGATACCTGGTGTCAGAGACATGGCCTCAAGCTCAATGCCAAAAAGTGCAGTGTCATCCCCTTTGGTAAAAACTCTGTACCCATGAACTACCACATAGGCAACAATCTACTTAACACCGAATGTGTGATAAGAGACCATGGGACCCATGTGGACTGTAGTTTCTCCTTTGATAGTCACATCGCCACAGTAGTCAGAAGTCCTTCTACATGGCACACCTCATCATAAAAGGGTTCTCATCCAGGAAAAAAAAAAAGAGGTTATTGTTCCCCTCTACTCAACACTCATTAGACCCATTATAGAGTAAGACGGCCCTTTTGGAATGTACCTCACAAGACATCTGCAGCAGCTGGATAGGCCACAGAAGTATCTCACAAAGAGTATTACTGGCCTCAAACAAATGCCCTACACTGACCGCTTCACAAAACTCCAGCTTTACTGCATAGCATATCGCCTACTCCGAGGTGATCTCTGACTAACATATAAAGCTATGTCAAACCCAGAGCTGTTGGACATGCTACACCTAAAGAAATCCCAATCCCTCCAAGCTACACTCTCTAGGGACCTAAACCTTGTCACCACAATAAACAGGACATGCTGGAGGGATAGATTCCTGTCCAAGAGACTTCCCATACTCTGGAACAGGCTACCCATCTATGTCAAGCAAAGTTCTTCATTAGCACTCTTCAAGAAAAATCTTGATGAGTGGATGGGAAATAGGAAATACACCCCAGGGATCTGTCTCTACTCAACAGTGGCACAGGAAAATAACTTTCTTGGGTGGCGTTAGCCAGGAAACCTTGTTGGCTAGGCATACATAGGCCCTTGGGCCGATAGCCTAGTACCTACCTATGAACCTATAGCCAACTTTAGGTACTTGCAATACCTGTGGCTGCAGAGGGCCCTAAATCATCCTGGACTGTGTGAGGGCCCCACAAAAGCTGTTGCTGGTTGGGGAAAAAATGAAGAAAATAATGCATCAATTTCCTTATTATGCTCTTTAACCTGAACAGGGTTGTGTTATGACCCTAATAGGATAAAGCCAATGATGAACATGAGCAAGGAAAGCACTAGAGAGATGAACAGCCCAGAGTGACCAATCTCAGTGCGAACCTTGAATTTTAAGAAGAGCTGATGCTTGGAGTTTTCGGGGATGGTTTTCTCTTTCTGGAAGTTTTATAAATACTGGCAGAACACCAGATACTATAACTCTCAACTTCCTTGCTGAAGAATTCAGCCAATGTCATAAATAATAGCAGAATAAAGGCTCAAAATCAGAAACATGCCTTAAATATTATTCTAATTAACTTAAATAGTTAATAGAATAACACCTTTTTCATCAACATGCATTTTTGGACAATAAGAACTATAAAACTTTGTCTGGATTTATTGATTGTATGTAATCCTGAATGATTTATCAGCAAATCAATTTTTTTATGATTGTCAGAGCAAAAGTATGAGCAGAATGTGTGAAATGAGCAGAATGTGTGAAATTAGAGACAGTAACAGGTATGCAGTTACTCCTCAGTGAGGTAAATAAAAGTGACTTACTTCTGCAGCTGTTTGATGACTGGTAAATGGCAGTCAGTGATCTGTTGTTGCAGTACGACTGTTGTACAAGGTATTGCCACTTGCTGAAATAAGTATTAAACTGGTATTGCTATGGCTTATACTTGTGTGTGTCTAAAAATATCACTGATTTTTATCTGTGAACAAACCAAATAATGTCAGCACATATACATTATTATCTTCGATATCAGGGTTTGACAATTGTTAACAAGGAAAGTCGGACTGGGTCAGAAATCCATTTTCAGCAGAGGCCCGGGGAGAAAAGTTCCACAATACCAAAAGATCAAAAATATACAGAGCATTATATTTCATTTTCAAAGGTATGGCATAAAATATATCACGGAACATTGACACATAGATCTTCTAAACATTCTGTGGCCCCAACCCCCAGACTGTATAAATGGATTCAGGGGTGACCCTTAATCATCCTTAACTGTGTGGGGGCCCCACAAAAGTTGTTGTTGGTTAAAGAAAAAAATGTATCAATTGCCTAATTATACTTTTTAACCAGAACAGGGCTATGATATAACCATGTTAGGATAAAGGTGATAATGACTTCTCTCATATTCTAAAACCAGCCCTGCTCAGGTGTGTGTGTTTACAGAAAGCTGCTGTATGTTATATGGGGGACAGGGCTGGAGATTGTCTGGTTATTGTTTTTTTTTTTTTTAATTTTCATCATAGTCAAACTTAGTCAAACTTTAGAAGTGTGCACAGGAGTCCGTTATAGCTTGTGTTTTTTTTTTTAATTTTCATCATAGTCAAACTTTAGAAGTGTGCACAGGAGTCCGTTATAGCTTGTGTTTGGGTTGATGACAGTGTGGTCATTGATATTTTCTCACAGAGCTCAAAAAAGTGTACAAAGGTTATTACAGCTTGTGTAGGGGCAGAATACTGTCTTGAAGCAACAAAGTAGAATACATTACAGTAATCATTATTATTTTTTCATTTTCCTCACAATTACCTTAATCATAATTTCTGTTCAAGCCATCATTGATGAAAAGATTGTGTAAAAAGAAAATAAAAAAACTTTAAAATGCAGTTCAGAGCATACAGAAAGTTACGGCTCATTGAAAAACCTGAAGAGTAAAGTAAATGTGAAAAAAGGAAAAAAAAAAGTAATGTGCATGGTGTTTGGTGCCCATATTGAGAGAAAACATAGGGGAGGACCAGAGGGTGTGTGTGGGGTGGGGGGGTGGGGCGAAACAGTAGGCCTAAGGCTCCATTTCACCTAAGTCCAGACCTGTAAATACAGTTGTTGTAATGTATCACTGTTGCAACTAAATGCTAGCAACTGTAAATGTCCCTTTGTGTGATACATAAGCCTTTTGTAATGTAATAGTATCATAGCTACAGGTCATTCTGTGTGTACTACACCTAAAAGTTTGCAGTATGAACTAAAAGGTTGCTTAGGATGGGTGGCAGCGACAGGGTGATCCTTAGACAGGAAGTGCCTACAGGGCCTCCAACTTAACATTTACTGGGGGCCCAAATGCTAACACCAGCCATGCAAAGAAAACAGGAATGTGGCACTGAATTTTGAGAGTAGGTAACAGTTAATATGACACCCCGATCCCATGTAGAAAAATGGGAAAAAGGGGGATGACTATGATGATGCATTCTGCTGCTTATATTGTGCTGTAATTTAAGAGCCTTTCTACAGTCCACAGATGTGTTGAAGATCATTGTGAAGACTGAGGGCAGAATATTAAATCTTACCCAGTCATCACAATCTTGCATGGCACATACCACAATTCTCAATGTACACTAATCATTAGATCATAAAAAGTATGGGCAAAGGGGAAAAGTCCTTAGTCCTGCTGAACTGCAGTGTCACTCGACCAATAGAGATGCAATGAAATATGACATCCGATTGCTTCTTCAACTGAAAGGCTTTATCCAAGTATGATTGTATGATTCTCTCTGCAAATTTGCTCTTTTTATAGTCATTTTACTAGGTTATCGTTGTTGGTTATATTATGTTTTTCAGACTTTAAAACCATCAGGCTGATCTTACTCGGGTGACCACTTAAATTGAGAGCAGGTTGTTTGGAATCTTGCCTTAGTGTGAGCCTGTTTATAAATTTATTTATTTATTTACATTTGTTTACTGGGAAATTCTAACTGGACACAGGTCCTTTTTCAGTGGAGGCCCGGGGTGAAAAGCTCCACAGAACAATAAATGAGCAGCAGAGTTCATGAAGAACAACTGAATATGCATACAATAACAAATAATACATACTGCAGTAAACATTAGCTATACATACAATATGGAACATAGTAATGAACAGATACACCAATATCTAGCTAAAGGCTAGGAATAAAGTTAGGATGTATATATAGATAGTACTAAGTTCAAACAGCTACTGTTCTAAACTCACATACCTAAATCTTATATACAAATATTGCACTAAACTCAAGCAGATATAAAGTAGAAGCTCCACACAAAGGTGGAACAAGCTACAAGGGCTAATGGGATGGAAGGGGAAGATAGAGGATTAAGACAGGAGACTGAGTCTGTAGTATACATGGCAGAAAGAGGAAGCTAGGTGTAAGTCAGTTGGATATGTATTTGGAGTTGAGATGAAGTGAGGTAGTTAAGCATGTTTTAACAGGTCTGAGAGATTGAGTGAGGAGGGAAGGGGAGGGTAAAAGGTGAGCCAAAGCCTGCAGAGGAAGGAATGCAACGATCAGATGGTGTGAGGTATGGTGGCTAGGGGAGGGGAGGTAAAAGGAGGGTTACTAGTCGGGATTGGTGCATGGACATAAGCAGAGACTTTTTAAATGAGTTTTTAGTGCAGTCTTGATGTGATTGCAGGAAAGTAGTGTGGTTATAGGGGAGAGGGATTGTTCCATAATCTGGATATGACGCAAGAGACTTACAATGAGAGCAATTCTATAGGAATCTGAGCCTATATATAATATATAATACATAATATATATGTATGTATAAAGATATATAAATATATATAAATATATATTATTTGTACAGTAAACTCTCGGTTAACCTGAACTCAAACAACCAGTACTCTCAAGCAACCGGCAAAAAAATATAGAAGAAATTAAGTACAATTTTCATGTGTTGCAATTTCTGCCCCCCCCCCCCCACACACACACACACACACACACAGAAATATCCCTTACATTTTTAGAGTTTTAGAGTTTTAAAAAAGAAGCTAGGAATATATTCCCTCTCTCCCCAACCTGAGAACAAGTCAAACCAAACAAATAGCATAGGGTACAGTATTAATTAGGTCTAGGTCTATTTTTAACAGTAACTCTCAAGCAACCAGAAACTACAGTTATCCAGCATCTACCAATCCCCATGGGTGCCATTTAACTGAGAGTTTGCTGAATCTAGCTATTTATCTATTGATAGAGATATAGATGTGTTTTACTTATAATACATATATATATATATATATATATATATATATATATATATATATATATATATGTATATATATATCCACACAGACACACACGCGTACACACAAATTATATTTATACATGCATGCACAGATTTATATATACACTGGTTTACTTCATAAGTAATATGAACGCAGTTTGTTGGAATGCTGCACATTATAATGTACTAGTGAATCTTTAATAGTTATGGAGATGGCACTATGAAAAAAGGTAGTTTCAAGATTTTATATTCTTATTTAGTACAAATTCTTATCTTATGCCAGTAATTCTACATTGTTAATATTGCAGGTAGTTACTGCGAAATACATAAGCATATTTTTCACCAACTACTGCAAACTCAGCATGACCATCAAGCCTCTGCTGAATTAACAGTCAAAACAGGATTATTATTAACACTTTTAATATTGAGTAATACTTCAGCTTCAGTCTTAGTCCAAATAGATAGTATGCACTTTTAATTATGTTGCTGAATTTAATTGGTGAGAAATGTCATAATTCTTCCACATTCACAATATTACCAACTTATGAAATATTTATATTCGCTGGATTAATTTGCTCCCAGCAAGAACTCTAAACTTAATTTAAAAAGCAAGCTGGCATCTAATGCCATTATGTTGACATTTCATTGGCTACATTTAATATGTATTAATGGATATTACTGACAATATTATCTGCATAGGTGAAAAAGCATTTTCCTGCCTATATCTATTGAATTAATCAAGGGTTGCAGTGTGATTATTTATTAAAAGTGTTGCATCCTAATGTGCAAATCATGTAATTGTAAAAACAAGGCCATTACAGTGATTTAAAAGACAGAATTATTGCTGTAGATCAGAGACAAAGACAAATATTTTTTTCAAATTTTCTTTAATAATTTTTCCTGGGAGTCAGACACTTGGCATATTGCTGACAGTATTCAGAACATTATGGAAGCCCTCTCATTATATCTCCTCCTTACAGCTCTTCCTCACTGCAACTCATGACTTTGGCTTTTTTTAATATGTACATAGTTTCATCATCTGCATGCGCATTAGCTTCTTATTATATATTATACAATTCTTCCTCTAAAACGTGCAAGCTGATTGGCCAGCCCAACCAGCGTGCTCGTTGTAAATCCCTCAATATACTAACGGAAAAAGGTCCGGTCGCCCGGACTTTTTCCGTTAGTATAAAGCACTGTCTCGCTATGTTAAAAGAGTTTAACATAGCGACACGGGTTTAAAAAAAGCAACGCAGATCTCTGTTGCTTTTTTTAAAGCTGTCTCGCTATGTTAAACTCTTTTAACATAGCGACACAGTGTGTAAAAAGCAACGGAGATCTTGCGATCTCCGTTGCTTTTTTTTTAAACCTGTCTCGCTATATTAAATGGGTTTAACATAGCGAGACAGCTTTAAAATAAGTAACGGAGATCTCCGTTGCTTATTTTAAAGCTGTCTCGCTATGTTAAACCCATTTAACATAGCGAAACAGTAAAAAGCAACGGAGATCTTGCCCATAGCTCTGATGTACTGCGTAGGCATTCGCAGTACATCAGAACTGCCGCGGAATACCAGACAGCTGCGGAGGGGCAGCAAAGAGGCATTATACAATGCCATTATTTAAGAAAAGTTATTATTTCTTTTCTTAAATAATGTCATTGTATAATAGAAATAACCCACTTCTGGGTGTGGGTAATGCGGGATTTAACCACGGTTGTCTTTGTTTGGTCCTCGGCTTCGCCTCGACCAAACCACGCCAACCGTGGTTAAATCCCGCATTACCCACACCCAGGCGTGGGTTATTGCTATATAATCTCATTGTAATGTTTGTGTAACTTATTTTCTGGAATGTTGCATTTCCGTGGCAACCTGGACTGAGCAAGAAATTGGTTAAGCTGTGAATAGTTCTCCATGTCAGTAAACAAAATATAAATACATTATTTACATTAGAAGGTATGGCGAACTGTAACTTCAGATGGACCATGCAAGAAAATAATTTTGTTTCCTTTCCTCCTTATTGTACTGGTATAAACCTGTCAAATGTTCATGTTTTTCATATTATTTTTACTGCTGATGTTTTAGATATTCCCCTCAGAATTTCCCCACTGTCTTATAGTGGAGTAAACTTAACAGTTATTCTTATAAATGGGTTTGCCTATACGGACATTTAGGTTCCCTTTTACATAATCTGCTTCTCTTCACTTTCTTGCTCGTCGTAACACAGATATTTCTAATTCTTTATTGTCCTACACCTGCACCAGTTTTAATACTAACTTGGCTTCAGAATGGCCAGTCAGAAGTGCAGCACACAAAACTGCCTTCCGTCTAAGCAGAAGACTGAGAGTATCTGCAATGCATTGTCGTCCTGCAATCAGCAGCCAATGTAACACTCACATGGCCTCCCATACAAGTAGGCCTTCTGGTCTCCATGTTGTTTCATTGCTTATACTCTGCCTTTGTCAGTAATGGAGGAACATATAAGATGCCTGTACATTTTCTAGGCTTGCTAGAATTTGACTGAATCACTGCCAGTGAGGTATGCTTAACATTTTTAATTGCATTGAAAACCATAACTCATAAAATATAAAATACAGAAAAAATATTTTGGTGGAAGGCAGGTCCCTTCTAAACCATTATGGGGTGTTTCACCACCTCATCATCCCTAACCTAAACATAATCATTGCATGGTGGCAAAATAACATTAATAAAAAGAAATAACAATAAAGATGTTCAAATAAACTACATTTGTTAGAATACAGGATAACCCATTTATCGTTAAACACCTGACAGTATATTATATCACCACATCATGGTCAGTGATGACCCACACAACTGATACTCACCCCATATAATTAATGCCGTGTCATTAGCTCCACCTATCAAGTTATCTAAGCTGTATTTGTGAAGGACAGGAATGAGCTTTGTCTAACATGGATGGGGACTCTTTTCCAGAGTGATGGTATCCTCTGGGATATATATATCTGCCCACCAAACCATCAATATATGTTGTGGAAGAGGTAGAAGTCTCTGCATCTGGTATTTCTGATACCATTTAGCTTGTGGATATGCAGAAGGTCCATTAGTACTTGGTCAGAGCATGCTTTGTAGGCCAAGCACAGATCATCTCTTAATAGTCTGTAAGAATAGCAATAGAGCTCTGAGGCAGTCTGTATAGGTCATGTGGTTTAGTCTCTGCAGTTTCTTTGAGAGGAACCTGCATGGGTACTCGTATTATACTCAGTGATGAGCCTGATGAGGGCTGAGCACACTGGGTCAATGACATCTCTGCACTGAGATGCTACCCCTTTGCTTATAACATGAGCTATAGAGAAGGGATTTCTTACAACAGTAAGGGATTATTTGAATGATAAGTAGGGTATATTGTCAATATAGTAATTTCTCAGCTTCTCAAGGCATACAATAATGCACTTTTTAGGATTTACCTTTAGTCCAAGACTTCTGGTAATAGCGGTTTGCTTAAAAAAAGCCTTAATTAAGGATGACCTTGACTACTCCAGCATGCAGTACTCTGCATACCTGGTCAACCAAAGAACCCTGATATTTGCTTGGACTTTTGAGTAGTGGTCCCAGCACTGAGCCTTGTGGTACTCCACTTGAGTCTGGTCTTTTTGTGGAGATTACTTCCCATATCTTGACTTCCTTTGTCTTATCTATGAGCCTGTTGGCAATCCAGTGGGTAACTCAGAGGTTCGTTCCTAATTTAATAAGCTTTTCTAGAATGCCCTAGTGGAGTGTTGTTATAAAACCTTGGGCCAGTTCTAGGTAGGCAGTCTGTACCACCTTGCCTTCAACTATTTCTCTGATGAATCTTTTGAAAAAGTACACTAGGTTAAATAAGCATGAATTGCCTTTGATGAAACTAAACTGGGATGGGTCTAGTGACTAATTCCATGATACATGTTTTCATGGCTTTATATACGAGACTGGTCCGACGGTCAGCAGTTACCTGGGTTAGTAGATGGATGTTCCTTGTGCAGGAGTTTGACTGTTGCTGCCCTCCATTTGCTTGGTACAAAGCACATGCAGAGACTGAAATTGAAAAATGTTGTTAATGGCATGGATAAGTCATGTTTCATGGTATTAAGGGATCTATTACATTATCGAAGTTCTGAAACTTCATATGATCTTGGCTGTATGAATTTCGATCAAAGTTTTGGAACTTCAGACATTAAAACAAAAAAAAAATTATTTTTAATGTTTTTGTAGGGGAGCAAGCCCCCTGCACCCCCACACCCCTTGCTATTTAAATATATCAACTCAGAGATCGTACTACATTGTGGAACAGGGTAAATGTCCTTATCCGTACTGTACCATGATCTCCATTCAAAATGTTTGAAGTTTCAAAAAACTTCAATCATATGGTCCCTACTATATGAATTTCGAAGTTTTGAAACTTTGATAATCTGATAAGGGCCTTATTTAAGATACATTCATGGATATTTTCAGGATACTTTGATGCAGAATTTTTGGTTTTGTGAAGGCTTCCAAGGCTTGGGACTATGCTATCCATGGTTGTCTCAGATTCTGATATTTCTTCTGAGATATTTGGTGATGGGTGTGAGGCTGGAGCTTATTGGCAGGCAGAGTTACAATCAGATCAGTGCTGCATAGTACTTTTGAGATTATGGCCATAGCTGAAGAAGGTTTGTTGGTTATCCTTGGCTAGAGTGGGTATTTTTGACTTGTATTTGGTCTTGGTTTTTCTTATTTAATTTAATGTTGGGAATTCTAACATACTGGGTGTTGCCACCTTTTCAAATGCCCAAAGTGGGACATTTTTGGTACAAACGTCAGATTTTGTAGCATGAAACATACCCACGACCAGTACAAAGGAAAGAACTTCATTTTTTTGCCTAAATAAAAGCTTATTCTTGTAGCATTTTAGTTGCTTATTCTGTTTCTTATAACATTTAGGTGTTTCAGATGCAGAATAACTGTTTTATGCAACTGTTACATGAATATAAGAAATTATTTTTTCCTAAAATCTCAGGACATTTGCCCTTTTTTCAATTTTTTTGCAGTACACAGCTGCCCAAAGAGGGACTGTCCCTCGTAAAGTGGGACAGGTGGTAACCCTAACTTCTTGTTCTGGTGACAATTTTCTTCCTTTTGTTATAAATCTTATTGTTATTATGGTTCCACCTGGAAGGTATGTTTTTAAGGTACAGCCTGCACTTGTTTCTACTGGGAACAACTGCTTCTGTACAGCTGTTTAAATGCTGATATTAAGTCAGTGGTGTATGTTTCTCCTTACAGAGAAGAGTTTTCCAAGTTTGGGGAGAATTTAAATCTTGCTGGGGTATCACTTTGAAATAGAAAGTTTGCCTTGGAGTAATTTTATAAAGTTCAAGAGGCTGCAGAGATCTTGGGTTTTAGCTTTATTTTGAAGGAGACTACTTTGTGGTCAGACCTAAAGAGTGAAGAGGTTAACACAAGTCATATAGCATAATTCTCCCATATTTCTAAGAACAAGATCAAGGAAAAAAACAAGAACGTTTGTGTTAAAAGTCCAGGAGTCTCTAGGTTTGTATACTAATTGTGGTAAATGTTTCTTAGTCTGTAGCAGAGTAGTTGAGTAACCAAGGAAGATAGTATTGGTGTTAATGATGAATGCCTGTAGTTCATATACACAGGTGCTATGGTGTTCCTGGGCTACAGAGGGCATTCAGCAGATTGCTAGACAATGGTAAGGAACTTTGATGATGGTGAGTTGGACATGAAGAAGCTCTAAGGCATCATGTTGCTTTACAGGCCTTTATGTCAGTCTCTTTTGAATGAAAATGATTGACAGCTTGAATTTTTTCCTTTTCTAAGTAGTAGATATTCCAAATCTGTGGATTGTGTTGTAGCCCTGCACAGCCGTAATACTCTCCACTAATTTAAACCATGTCCCATACACTGCACAGATGTCTATGTCCTCCCAGGTAAGGAGGGCTTGCAGGAAGTGAAGTTTCTTGTTTAGGCTCCTAGCATCGATCAGTAACACATACATATTTTTACTTGCTTGTTGTGTTAAGTCAATAAAGTTCTCTTGCTGGCATTGGATATTAAATGCACTATAGTGGTATATAATGTTTTAGCTAATATTCAAAAGCCTAGACTGGACAGGTACAGACTATCACTGGTGAAGCAGTGTGGCTTGTTAATTATATTCTTCCAGGCTGACAACTATTGTACCCCTTCAAATGACTCCAAATAGTACAACCTCTGCGAGTGAGGCAGCTGCAAGGTCCCAAACAGCAAAGTATTCAAACAAAAAGAAAATAAGACCAGCATACAAGGCACCTTAAAAATAAATTTATTGATTGAGGTTCTTGAAAAACAGACCGTTTTTTGGCAAATATTTAACAAAGCCTTCTTCAGTGTTAAAAAAACAACAAAAAAGAACCTGTATTTAAATACTCAAGTGAGTCATGTGCTTAATTACATATGCTCATTCAGACCTGGCTTAGAGAGTCCACCAAGTTTAATAATCCATTTTTTCTCCATTGAATTTAATAAATTATGCCAACCTGATTTGTTATGCCTGGATCTTCTAATTTTATCAATAATGGTAAAACTAAAAGTAGCCTTTGAATGTACCAAAAAATGTTTATATAAAGCATTGGTGTCTCTCTTGTGTCCGATATCACTAAAGTGTTCAGAGATTCGAAGCTTCAAGGGTCTGGAGGTCTGGCCAATATAGAATGCAGGACATGTGCATTTGGCTAAATAAATGACCCAATCTGAGGAACAGTTAGCAAAAAATGTTATATTGAATACTTGAGGGGTGTTTTGACTGCTGAAACTTGTGGTTTTGAGTATATTACAATAGATACAGTGTCCACAAGGGAAGCAACCAATTAATGGATCCCCTGATAATGTGGTCTGGACACTTTTGGTACCTTTCTTCTCAAGATGTTTAAAGTGATTAAAAAAGGCAGATAGATTTTTGCCTTTCTGAAAGGAAAACAAACATCTGTCTCCAAGAATGTCCTGAAGTCTAGGTTCACATGTTAATATGTTCTAAGTGTGCTGATCAGAACAAATGCATTTAATGTGCATGAACTGTAAAGGAAAACAAACATCTGTCTCCAAGAATGTCCTGAAGTCTAGGTTCACATGTTAATATGTTCTAAGTGTGCTGATCAGAACAAATGTGTTTAATGCGCATGAACTGTGATTTGGGAATGTTTTTGCAGATGTGAGGAGGATGAAAGCTGGTTGCATGGAGAAGTGAATTATTTTGGGGGAATTTTGCCTTTCTGAAAGGAAAACAAACATCTGTCTCCAAGAATGTCCTGAAGTCTAGGTTCACATGTTAATATGTTCTAAGTGCGCTGATCAGAACAAATGCGTTTAATGCACATGAACTGTGATTTGGGAATGTTTTTGCAGATGTGAGGAGGATGAAAGCTGGTTGCATGGAGAAGTGAATTATTTTGGGGGAATTTACGATGAATTTCTGTAGTCATGATATGATGAGATGCACGGCAAACCAATACATCTAAGAAAATAATTTTATCTCTATCATTGCTGACAGAAAATTCAATCCCCCATTAATTCTCATTCAAATAAGAAACAAATTCCGAAAGGTATTCTTTATTCTCTCTCCATACCAACCAGCAGTCATCCAAATATCTGCGCCAAATGTCCATTTCAACCATGTAAATGTTATGAGAGTTGTCGTAAATAACCTGTTCTTCAAAGTATGCCATGGACAAATAGACATATATGGGTGCAAAAGATGCACCCATAGCTGTCCCCTTGGTTTGTAAATAGCATTTGCCTTTGTAATTTTTTGTTAAAACATGTTCTGTTAAACACAACAAAAGGGTGTTGAAACCTGGCTTGTATATTTCAGTTTTGTTAAGCCAGTATTCCAATGCCTCTAGGCCAGCCCAATGTGGTATGTTGGTATATAATGATTTTCCATCCAATGTGCAGAGTAACCAGTCGGGCTCAAGCTGTGTATCAGAGATAATCTGTAAAATTCCATAGTATGTTGAATTCTAGAATGAACACATTGTAAAAGGGGCTTAAGAAATTTGGTAAGGAATAGAGATAATGGTTCTATTAATGAATTTCTACCTGAAACAATGGGTCTGCCGGGTGGGTGTTGTAGGTCCTTGTGTATTTTAGGTAAGAAATACATGTATTGTGGACAAGGGTTGGCAATGCTAAGTTGATGCTGTGTGTTTTGAGTGATGATATCTTCTGCAACAGCTAAACTAAGGAAAGAATCAATCTGTTCCTTGAATACTGGTGTTGGATCAATGGTGAGTTCCGAGTAATAGTGTGCTTTGGATAATTGGTTCAGTGCTTCATGATCATATTGTAATGTATCCTGAATCACTATAGAACCACCTTTGTCAGCACCAGTTATGACTAGATTGTGATTGTTTGCCAATGTGTTGATATTTTCCATGCATATTTTGGATACATTATTAGGTAATGGTGGAATTGATCTAAACTGAAAATGTAGACCTTTGATAATGGCTTGTTGAAACATGTAAACTTGGTGATTCATGGGTGGCATGAATGAAGACCTGTGTTATTTAAATTCATCAGAGATCTTTGGTTCTTGTTCCTGGAAAAATAGTTTAAGGTTAAGATTTCTACAAAATGAAACAATATCTTGAACAAAACTTTCTTCAGAAACAAAAAAAAAAACAGGGATGAATTATCATCCTTTATTAAGAATGTCAATTTCAGAGGAGGAGAGGACATGTGATTAAATATTAGTAATGTTTACAGTGGTTGTTTGGTCACAAACATCTCTAATAGCGTTTCCATGTTGTCCACATCTTTTATGTTTCCTGCCCCCCCCCCCCCAACTCCTACGTGTAAAGCTGTGAGGTGACAGAGTTTCTTCTTTTGGATACTGGTGAGCCTGTGGCTCCCCTAGAATCAGTGTCAAGACATGAGGATGAATATTCATCAGCTGAAGTGTCAGTATAGTTATATATGCCTTTCTTAAGGACAGATTTAGTCCGTTTCCTCTTGGGATAGGTACGATTCGAAGGAGAAAATCATACATTTGTTTTTTTTTGTAAAATTGAAGGGATCCCCTCTGGTATAATCATCTAAATCCCTTTGGAACATTTTCTTTTTCCTATCCTTAAGCTGTGATTCCAGTGTCATAAGTTCCTTGCTTATGTTCTTGATACTATTTGTATATATGGTCTGACCCTCAAATTGCTTGGCCTTGTCAATAAGAGAAGAAATGGATTTAATTTCTTGTTCAATGACTCTATTATGGAAATTTGCTAGTACTTCAAAATATTTCAGGGTTGTCTCTTGTTGAATTTCATTCCATTGTTTCAATAGAAGATCATCAGGGGAATTAACCAATGGTTGGGTATGTACTGGTAACCCTCGTGTAGTGATGCCTTTGAGTAAATATGCATGAAAAAGTTTGTAATGCCTAACATTATTTCTCAAAGATGTTGAATGTTTGTTAAGATTTGAAAAAATGTTTACACAATTTTCATCAAGGCCTGTGTTGCCAAGGTCAGCCAACTTTTCACCAAGGGGACCAACTCCAAAAACAGAAAGATAGTCTCTGTCAGAAGACAGCCCATTTATTAAAAGATGCAATTCCATCTTTAAATATATTAATGAAAACTGCTGTCCAAAATAATATCAAAGTTAAATAGACCTGGGCCGGTTCAGCATTGGATCAATAAGCAGCAGACAAATATAATATTATAGCTGACATAAGTAAATGTGAAAATATTCCCAAAGGGATTATTCACCTGGATTGGGTCTATTGCTGGTCCTGTCTGAACCAATAAGCCTTAGGTCTGAAGCATCATATGGCTCCTTACTCAAAATGATATTTGGAGTAATATTTGACAACAGGCTGAAAAAATGAGATCTAAAATCTTACAGATGATAATCTTAAATAGACTGAAAGGCCCGTAATGTGGAAATGTATAAAAAATTCTAATTAATGCACAATTTGTGTTAAGTATTGTAGTATTAGGCCAAGTGTACAATAGCTCAAACTAATATGGAATGAAAATCTAAAAAATAATAGAAAAATGTGTAGAGATTGATTCTGATGCTATAGAGTCAAGCAACAATAAAACAATCCCGACGTAGCAGTTCAAAAAAGTGAGGCCAAGCAAAAGTGACGGTCATCAGAGACCATATATAAATGGTTTGATATTAACAAATGTCTAACAGCAAGATTGTCCACTATTGAGCCCAAAAAAACTTAACTGGACCAATATTGACATTAATGCTAACCTTAAAACAAGAAAAGAACATAAAAGCAAGGCGCGACAAGGATGTATAGGAAACCAGAGAATATGCCATCAAAAATCATATTAAATAAGACTCGCACCACCTCCATATCAAAGAATGTGGAAACAACACCTATTACTTGACATGCTATAAAGAAATGTCACACCTGATGTTAAACACAATTGTGATTTGTATATCTTGTATGAGCCCTAGTAACAAAACAAATTATAAATGTATTGTTGCCAAATATAAGACACCCAGCTCCCCATATTATCAATTTTGGATCGAAATAAGCCATCAACCTAATATGTTAAAAATAGTAAAGACATCAGTTCAAATAAAATGAATGTTGAAATATAATATGAACTAAGCACAGCTTATTATAACAATAGTGAAAAACACAAATACCATATAACTAATGATACAAAGCACCACCAACTACATGGATACCCATTGCCAATAAAAAACATGGAAATTTTAAGCTTCAGTTATGGGTGTTACCCAAGAAAATGCAATTATTGAAAACACCCTATAAATATAAACTGAGCTCAACATTTGTTGAGTAAAAAGTCAAATATTAACCTTACCTAGCTGAGAGTATAGCCAAATATCTATATTTGGGTTGTAATGCCGAAGCACATAAACTATAAAAAATGTGGTGACCAAGAGAATAACATATAAACCACTATAGGCAGTTGTATATTAGTATACATCCAAAAATGTGCTTCAGTATAGCAAAAAAAAAAAAGGGGGTGGGGGTAGAACTGTTTGGTTAACAAAGGCACATAATAAGCTGCTGTTACCATAAAAAACTTCCATTCACTCACCCACAGGTCTTGCCTAAATGATTAAGAATAAACATGAAGTATAACACCATCTTTAAATTAAATGTTGGTCCCCAATAGGCCGAACATTATAAATAACGTAATGTGTATGCTGTGTAAACCAATCCGTTAAACTATTAATATTTAACTAAACACAATTGTCGAAAATATTCATATGGTTCACAATGAACAATACTTTGCCCAGCATAAAAAAAACCATATTAACATGTTAATAAAAGTCCATGTAAAGATTGCCTTATTGTAAAGCCAAGAAAACAAAAAATCAAAGTCATCAGATGCATTCAAATCTTCTGAAAACACTCCACAGTGGTTAACAAAAAGAGTTTAAGAAAACCAGTACTTGATGATGTCTTGCTGATGGTGAACATCTGTGAACTTCGAAAAAAAAACAGGCAACCTCAAAAATATAGTCTCTTAAAACTCCCTCTGCTGGAACAAATGAAGAGAAATGTGCAGCAACTAAGCCAAAAAGCAATGAAGAGAGATGCCAACAAATGAGCCACGAAGCATCTTTGTTTGTGGTAAAGGCAGCTAACAAATATTAATCCAGTCAAGGCAGGCAGGCAGGCCAAACATAAGTCTTGAAATTACATAGTTCATGAGAAAAAATGGAAAGTACCTGAGGCTGTTTAAAAACTGCAAACAGCAAGTTAATTTTCCAAATAGGTGAACTCAGCCAAAAACAGGTCCAAAAGATATATAAATCCAACAATGCAGTTAAAACTGCAGAAGGTGCCACAGGCCAACCACAGAGAGGAAACAGGAAACTCCAAATAGTACAACCTCTGCGAGTGAGGCAGCTGCAGGGTCCCAAAGAGCAAAGTATTCAAACAAAAAGAAAATAGGACCAGCATAGAAGGCTCCTTAAAAATAAATTTATTGATTGAGGTTCTTGAAAAACAGACCAGTTTCGGCAAATATTTAACAAAGCCTTCTTCAGTGTTTAAAAATCAACAAAAAAGAACCTGTATTGGGTCATTTATTTGGCCAAATGCACATGTCTTGCATTCTATATTGGCCAAACCTCCAGACCCTTGAAGCTTCGAATCTCTGAACACTTTAGTGATATCAGACACAAGAGAGACATCAATGCTTTATATAAACATTCTTTGGTACATCCAAAGGCTACTTTTAGTTTTACCATTATTGATAAAATTAGAAGATCCAGGCATAACAAATCAGGTTGGCATAATTTATTAAATTCAATGGAGAAAAAATGGATTATTAAACTTGGTGGGCTCTTTAAGCCAGGTCTGAATGAGCATATGTAATTAAGCACATGTCTCACTTGAGTATTTAAATACAGGTTCTTTTTTGTTGTTTTTTAAACACTGAAGAAGGCTTTGTTAAAATTTGCTGAAACCGGTCTGTTTTTCAAGAACCTCAATCAATAAATTTATTTTTAAGGTGCCTTGTATGCTGGTCCTATTTTCTTTTTATTTGAATACTTTGCTCTTTGGTACCCTGCAGCTGCCTCATTCGCAGAGGTTGTACTATTTGGAGTTTCCTGTTTCTTCTCTGCGGTTGGCCTGTGGCACCTTCTGCAGTTTTATAGGTTCATAGGTTCATACTAGGCTATCTGCCCTAGGGCATTTATAAGCCTAGCCAGAGTGTGTTTGGCTTTCGCCACCTATTTTAAATTAATTTTGCTATGCCCTTTTTCGAGGTTAGTATACTGTGCCTCTGTCTAACAGTGACACAGAAGTGATACCCAGGGTAAACCTACTATCTCCCATCCACTCATCAAGATTCCTCTTGAAGAGAGTCAATGAGGGACTCTGCCTAACCTGGACTGGGATTTTATTCCAGAGTGAAGGGAGCCTCTGGGTTATGAATCTGTCCCTCCAGCATGTCCTATTTATGTCAGTGCTGAGGTTCAAGTCTCTCGAGAGCGTAGCTCGATGGGATTTGGATTTTCTGAGGTGCAGCATGTCCCTTAATTCCAGGTTGGACATGGCTTTATACATCAGGCACAGATTGCCTCTGAGGAGGCGGTATGCCACTGAGTAGAGCTGGAGTTTCTTTAACCGGGCAGCATATGGCATCTGTTTGAGCCCTTTGATCCTCTTGGCAAGGTACTTTTGTTGTCTTTCCAGTTGCTGCAGGTGTCTGGTAAGGTACATCCCAAAAGGGGCATTGTACTCAATTATGGGCCTGATGAGGGATGAGTAAAGAGGCACGATGACCTCCCCTGATCTAGATGTGAATCCCTTCATGATTAGGTGGGCTACATAAAATGGTTTTCTAACCACTTTAGCCACGTGGTTGTCAAATGAGAGATTGCTATCAACTTGGGTCCCCAGGTCCCTAATTACTTCTTCCAGATTAATGGATTACCACCTATGTGGTAATTTGTGGGCACTTTGTTTTTGCCAAAGGGGATGACTATACACTTTTTGGCGTTTAGCTTGAGGCCATGGCTCTGGCACCAGTTGTCTGTTTCTATGAGGCCCTTTTGTAGGATGCTTGTGTCAGCTGGAGAGTCGATTATGGCACCCAGTTTGCAGTCATCTGTGAATTTGGTCAGCCACAGTCCTTCCGTGTTAGCCTGTACCTCCAAGAAATATATACCGAACAAGAGAGGTCCCAGGACTGAGCCTCGTGGGATGCCACTTATAACTGGTTTGGAGTCTGACATGGCTCCAGCAATTCTAACCATGTGGGTTCTGTCCTTGAGCCAGTTTGCAACCCATCTAGTGACATAGGGGTTTATATTTAAGCTGGTGAGCTTATCTATAATGCCTGAGTGGGGTATTGTATCGAAGGCTTTTGCAAGGTCCAGGTAGGCTGTGTGGACCACCTTCCCCTTGTCAATGGCCTTGGTGACTGTTTCAAAGAAATTAACCAGGTTTAAGAGGCAGGATCTGCCCTTAACAAAGTCGAACTGGTTAGGATCCAGTGTCTGTAGGTCCCCAATATCTTTATTTATGAGGCCCATGATGATCCTTTCCATAGCTTTGCAGACCAAGCTAGTCAGGCTTATGGGGCGATAGTTTCAGGATCTGTTGAGGCACCACCTTTGTGGAGAGGGACAATTGTTGCTGTACGCCACTCTTTGGGTACATATCCTGTAGTAAGGCTGAGATTGAACAGTAGGTTTATGTTTGGGTTTAGTTCTTCTTGGAGTTCATGTAGGATGCAGCCAGGGACACCGTCTGGTCCCATTGATGATGTGTTTTTTGCTTTGGAGAGGGTGGCTCTTACCTGAGCATCTGAGATGTCAGGGGGCAACACTCTGCTGGGATAGATATTTGCCCTTTTGGTGGGGAAGGGGGGGGAGTTTGCGCTGAACCTGTCAGGATGTTGGCAATGTCTGTGGGTTCGGTGTATTTTTTGTCATTTTGGACTAATTCTGAGCATATCTGGGAATTCCCACCCAGGTTCCTAACATAACTAAAGAAAGCCTTGTGATTATCCTTAGTGTCCTGTGCAATTTTTCTCTCGAAGCTGGCCTTAGATGATTTTATGAGTGCCCGTAGTTTTTTGCTAATACTGATCAGAGATGCCTTCCCTTTTTGGGATTTTGCTCTATCATGTAGTAGCTTCCTCCTTCTATTGTATAGTTTGTTTATGGCTGGGGTCCACCAGACAGGAGGCCTAACTTTGGAGGATTGTGTCTTGGTTTTATTTGGGATTGCATGATCCATGCATTCCTGAAGGTGTTCATAGAATGCGTTTATAAAGGATTCTGCGGTCTGGGCCGTATTTTCCACAGGTCCGGGAGCTTTGAAGGATTCCACCTTGGTTTTGAGGAGTGTGAAATTTGCTTTAGTGAAGTTTTTCACTGTGGTTTTCTGGGCAGGGGCTGGGGTCGGGATGTGAATATCTAGTGAGATTAGTTGATGGTCTGATCTTACCAGTGAGGGATACACTTCTGGTCTGGAGCATGGAGTCCCCATGTTGGTGATGATCAGGTCCAGTATGTTTTCCCCTCTTGTGGGAGTGGCAACAAGTTGTTCCATAGCATTTGAGTTTATAAATTCTAGGAACCTTCGGGCTAGGGTGTTGGAGCTAGAGTAATGCTCCCAGTCTATGTTAGGGTAGTTGAAGTCGCCCAATATAATGGTGTTTGGAGAGACCTTCATATTTTCCAGTGTTCTCAGGAAGGCCCAGTGGGGTTCCTGGGTTTGGGAGGGTGGTCTGTAGCAGGCTATAAACTGGAAGGCAGTTTTACCCACTGTTAGTTGCACATGAATAGTCTCTGATGCTTCATGCTGTGCCACCAACCTGGAGGTGTGGGTATCTTTGACGAATATTGATACTCCCCCTCCTTTTGTGGTTTGGTCCAAGTTTTGGGTTCAAAAAACATGGTATGAGGTATAACTTGGTAGTGCTGGGGTGCTCTCGGGAGCCTTGAACCAGGTTTCTGTTACTGCACAGATATCGATGTTCTCCATGCTAAGGAGAGTTTCGAGTATGTGCATCTTGAGGTTTAGACTTCTGGCGTTGAGTAGCATTACTCTTAGTTTCTTATCCCTTGTGATACCTATGGAGGTGGGTTTGTCTTTTGAACCTTGCCTAAAAAAGGCACTATGGGGTGGCGAGAGCCTTTGCCAATATCCGAAAGCCCAGGGGTGACAGGTGCAAGCTGTCCCTAGTGAAGCATTGTGGCTTGTCGAGCATGTCATCCCAGGCAGACAGGCATTGGATCCCCTTTGAATGACACCAATACTTAAGACAATTGTTGAAATTGATCATCTTGTCTTCATATTGTGGCATCATTCTTGGTGAGGGTAAGATGCTACTCAAAGTCAGGGTCATACCGGCCTGGGCTACATGCTCAGAGATCTCCTCTATGTCTCTTTTCATGTAGTCCAGGGAGGTATGTCTCAGGTCATTCACACAAGCATGGACAATGACTAAGTCATACTTGTACTTGCCTTGGAGTGACCTGAGTGCTTGTGTTATGTGACGGATCCTAGCGCCCAACAGGCAGCTCACCGTGACCTTCTCCTTTTTCAGCCTGATGAACAGAACGTCAGTGTGCCTGACGATTGAGTCACCTATTACAAATGTATCAGGTTTGTTGTTTAGCCTTAAGGGCTGTGACTGTTTGGCACACTGGCTTTATGAGCTATGTGTTGCACGTGTTTTGTTTTGAGGTAGCGGTTGCTTGAGTGTCTGCTTTGGAGGTCTCTGCTGCTTAGGCAGATTTTTATTTAGAGCCTCCAAGTATGTTTTTGTGTGTTTATGTATTTGGTTTGCTGTCGTGGTAGGCCTATGTGAGACTGGATTTGTAGTGTGTGTGGTTTCCTTCTCCTCCTGACTGGTTACGCCAGTACTGAGTTGAGAGAGCTTAGCCTCCAGTTTGGCTATATGGTTGCATCTCTCACATGTGTTGGAATTTATTGGGTGGAGGAGAGGGTTGTCTGTGTACATGAGGCAGTTGTAACATTGCCTCAAGATTCCCAGATTCACCAGCTGGACCGGAGAGGAGATTGACAACTGACCTTTGGACATGCTAGAATAGTATTGGGAATTCCTTTATAATTGAAAAAAAGGGCCAATGGGGAACAAAGTACTCAAGGGGAGTTTGTGAGGGTGTAGTGCTTTTAATTTTTTTGTGCTGACTTATATAATTGCTTTAGTGAGCAAGTGCCAGGCTTTAGAGTGGGAATAGGGTGTTTATTATGAGAACTAGATCAGTTCAAAGGGAAAACGTGAAGAGCAGACTTTGTGGAGCCGAGAATGGTTTAAACCCAATTAAGCGGCGCTGCCTGATGCTGCACTATGCGCAAAATCATGCAAAGCCGTGCTAAAGCGGGTTTTATACAGGGGGACTTGAAAGAGCTAGAAATTGGCCCAAAACGGCCAATAGACTACCAGATTCTTATGCTGGGAACACTCCTCCAGGGATAGATTGGCTGCTCCAAGCTCCTCACTGCCACTGGTGAACAAAGAAGCCTCCCTTTTTTTCCAAGAAAGGAAATGGGCAACACAGGAACTTTACAAAAGTCCAGAATACAGCAAAGCCTGTATATGGACTACTCTAGGTCAGGAAAGACGGGAAACAAGGAAAATTTATTTTGTTTTCTTTTTTGCAAAAACAGCAGGAAAATGCAATAAATATGTAACACAGGCTAGCACACTTGAGTGTGTAGCCTCAACAGGTACATGCAACAAACAGGACAAACTTTAAAAGTGCAGGTGCAAAAACAACTTTAAACAGTTTAAAACAGTTCAAGAAGCAGAAATACTTGCAGTTTAGCTAGATCGGACAATCGCCCAGGTAGTAGCAGGAAAACAAACACTTTTATCAGATTAGCAGTCACTCTTTTAGCCTCTCTGCTTCTAGCACCACTCTGCAGGACCACAAGGAGCTTGTCTGAGTAGTAACAAGTGCAAAAACCGCGCCAAAGTGGGTTTTATACAGGGGGACTTGAAAGAGCTAGAAATTGGCCCAAAATGGCCAATAGACTACCAGATTCTTGTGCTGGGAACACTCCTCCAGGGATAGATAGGCTGCTCCAAGCTCCCCACTGCCACTGGTGAACAAAGAAGCCTCCCTTTATCCAAGAAAGGAAATGGGCAACACAGGAACTTTCCAAAAGTCCAGAATACAGCAAAGCCTGTATTTGGACTACTCTAGGTCAGGAAAGATGGGAAACAAGGATAATTTTTTTTTTATTCTTTTTTGCAACAAACAGCAGAAAAATGCAATAAATATGTAACACAGGCTAGCGCACTTGAGTGTGTAGCCTCAACAGGTAAATGCAACAAACAGGACAAACTTTAAATTACAAGTGCAAAAGCACACTAAAGCTGGCTTTAAAGCAGGGGGTTAGAAAGAGATAGGAAATGTCCCAAAACGGCCAATAAGCTACAGGTCACTAGGCTGGAACCACTCCTCAAGGGACAGATAGGCTGCTCAGAGCTCCCCACTCTCACTGGTAAACAAAGAAGCTTCCTCATATCCAAATAAGGATATGGGCAACACAGGAACTATGACACAGCCCAGAGATCAGCAATACCTGAGGACTGGACTATTCTAGTTCAGTAAAGGCGGGAAACAAGGATTTTTTTTTTTTTTTACAAAGTAGCAGAAATTAGGTACAGAAACACAGTGAATGCTTTAATTCGGCTAGCACACTTGAGTGTGTAGCCTACCAGTTAAACTAAGCAAAAACAAACTTTAAAAGTGCAAACAAACTCAGAAATACAGGCAGGAATGCAATAAAACAACTTTGCAGAGCTTATTTAGTTAAAGAAACAGAGAATTTTATATATACAGAAAAGCAGCTAAAACACACAAACACTTCAGATGCAGTGCAACCTAGAGCACTTGAGTTGTAGCAATATTAAGGCAATTACAGTTATAATAAATGCTCTGAAATATACTCTATATTTCCAAAATGTTTGAGAAGCACAGTCAGAACACAAGGAGGTTCAGGCAAAAAAAAAAAATAATATTTTTTTTTTTGAAAGGGAAAAAGGAGAAACAGAAGGCCTTATCAAATGTTCTCTCTGTACTAGGTAGAATGAGCTAATGACACTAGACTGGGAGGAGTGTCACAGATCAGATTTACAGTAGGGGCAGGCAACTGCAAAGCCACCAAGTATAAGAGCAAGACACCAACTAGACGGGAGGGTGGATATAATAGCCACAAGCAGATAAAGATTTGTAAAGATACAGAATGCTTTTAACTGCAGACAAATCAGTTACTTGTGCAGATTAGTTAATAGCAATAAAATTCACTCAGAGACTAAAAAGCAGACAATAAAAGTGCTATATATTAATTGTTAAAAACAATAATCTGTATAAATAATCGAAAAAAAAACAGGATACTTATATATCTCAGCTAACAGCTGCGGTCAACAACTCTTATCCACTCTGCTCAGTGTGTATTGGATTTATATATCTTTTCAACCTGTCTTTGGCTGAGTTCACCTATTTGGAAATTTTACTTGCAGTTTGCAGTTTTTAAACAACCTCGGGTACTTTCTATTTTTTCTCATGAACTATGTAATTTCAAGACTTTTATGTTTGGCCTGCCTGCCTTGACTGGATTATTATTTGTTAGCTGCCTTTACCACAAACAAAGATGCTTCGTGGCTCATTTGTTGGTGTCTCTCTTCATTGCTTTTTGGCTTAGTTGCTGCACATTTCTCTTCATTTGTTCCAGCAAAGAGAAGTTTAAGAGACTATATTTTTGAGGTTGCCTGTGCTTTTTTCGAAGTTCACAACAAACTGATGTGTGTTTTTTCAACCAAGCGACACCATTTAGATGTTCGCCATCAGCAAGACATCATCAAGTATTGGTTTTCTTAAACTCTTTTTGTTAACCAATGTGGAGTGTTTTCAGAAGATCTGAATGCATCTGCTGACTTTGTTTTTTTGTTTTCTTGTCTTTACAATAAGACAATCTTTACATGGACTTTTATTAACATGTTAATATGTTTTTTCTTTATGCTGGGAAAAGTAATGTTCATTGTGAACCATATGAATATTTTCGACAATTGTATTTCATTAAATATTAATAGTTTAATGGATTGGTTTACACACCATACACATTACTTTATTTATAATATCCGGCCTATTGGGGACCAACATTTCATTTAAAGATGGTGTTACACTTCATGTGAGACTCCGCCATGCTAACTAGTTATGCGGCCCCATGCTGGCTTATTTCTATTGCCTCCCTCTACTCTAATACAGCTACCTTACTTCCGTTTATTTTTCCTCTCTCTGCCTGCCCCCCGCCCCTCCCCTTTCCATTCTCCAATCCCACTTCCTCTCCTAAACTATAAATACACCTGCATGGCCTCGCGCCAACTCTTTTTCCCTTAGATCACCCTGGCTGCTGTGCGTTCCTGCCTCTGGAGACTTATAAAAGTGTAAGTTGAGTGCTGTTAACAACACCTGATATTGTACTGTGTTCTGCGTACTTCTTGTAAGACTTCAACGCTGTTCCTTTATCGCCAGTTATTATTATTATACTGGCTGTGTTATTTACTTTGCTGATAGTCCATGCCCTTGTGTTTTTCCGAATGACCTATTTTAACTATAAGGCATGTAAGCGAGTATGTTTTGAACTGATTTTTGCATTTTTCTGCTCGCACCAGGTTTAGCGATTCAGCATAGCTGGTTAGAAATTAATCAAAGCCTGTACGCTCCCATTGTTTTTGTACTTTAAGGCATGTACGCGAGTATGCTCTGAAATGATTGTAGCATTTTACTACTCGCACCAGGTTTAGCGATTACAGTATAGCTGGTTAAAACTGAATTTAAGCCTGTAAGCTCTCTTTGTTTTTGTATATACAGCATTTGAACTGGCTTGTTAGATGGGGTATTTTAGTTGATTTCCTTCCCGTTTTATAACCATGCTAGCACCGCTAATGTTCCTGGGCCTCAGGTAAAGCTTTCATGTGTGTCCCTCTGCTGAATTTTATAGTCTACCTACTCTAGTTGCTATATTGACTTTATCGCGCGTTCCCTAGCAAACTCTCCCTGACTCTTTCTGAGATAGTTGCATGTTCTTTTTAAAACTACCCGACACGCTAGCTAAAGGGTACCTGACTCTTTTTGGGATAGCTGCGTGTTCTTTCGAAACTACCCGACACGCTAGCTTAAGGGTACCTATCGCACATACTCTCCTCACTATACTCTTCGCGCACAAGGTTCCTTAGCTGAACCCATACTGTCCCACCTTTCTAATCTTCTTCTACTAGCTGTCTACACTGCGTGTTTTCTCCCAGTGCTTTACTTTTTTAAGCCCTCCAGTACTCCTACCATCTGTAGCATGTGGGGAAAACAGTACAACATCTGTTTACTCGCCTCAACTACTATCCTTACCCTTAGTTTTAGAGTGCCTAACATGTTATTTATGAGCTTCGCTATCTATAATTAACAGGTTTTAGTGTCCACATCCTAACTGCTGCAGTACACAGCGTTTCTTTTCAAAGCTCCTTACCTACCCTCACTTATCTAACTCGTGCTACCCCGCGCATATTTTTAAGTGGGTTTAGCACACTTTCCACTGTCTTCACTAGAATACATGCTTAAAACTAATACCTAGGAGGTTCTATTCCTACCTCCCCTACTCACTTCTCTTACAGACATTCTCCTAGCTTAAGTAGTTAACTAGCTTTTGTTTGTCTGCCCTCAACAGTGATTCTCATCAACTTACTTGGTCCACTATTACTGATTACCTGGTTGGTGTACCCATTAACACTAGTTGATTTGGTGTAGGTACTCCCGCCTGTATATCATATAGTAATTAGCGGAGGTTGACCACTGTAGCTCTTATAGTTGTGACTACTGATTTCAGTACAGAAATATATTTGTATCTGTGTTATCCTGCACTAATAACTTAAGAATAATGGCACATGCCTGAATGATTTACAAGTTTATTGTTATCTATTGTATTTTACCTGCTTTCTTACAGTTTTTTGTTGCTCTATATTATAATCCTCTTCTTCTCCCTTCCTTTCGCAGCTCTTCTGCCTAGTGACCACCTGTAGGTCTGGGATTGAGTACCCTACCTAAGTCTCCTGCCACATACCCTACCTAGGGACCAAACCTATACAATTTTGGAAAAGCCTCCTCCTATAAAGATGCAAGAAAGTACGTCCTACAGCTCTTCCAGGTTTCACAACATTTTGTAAGCTTTTCTAACCCTCAGCTATTGTTAATCCCAAAGCAAGATCTGCCAGCAGCCGACCCTAGCTTCTCCCTTCCCCTCGACCACCAGCAACCATTAGTAACTCCATTTACCTGACCCACCCCACATCCACTAGCCCTATCAGTAGTCCTGGTAGCAATTACCTGCTGAGTCCACTAGGTGGCTCCCTACTACTAGAATTGCTTATCCATGCAAACTTTTTTTTTCTACATACTAATTCCTATATTTCCCACTATCTGCTAGCCTTTTGTGTAATTTCCACCCTTTTCCTTTCTCTGATATTCTCAGCCTTGCCCCACTTAGTCCTTACTCTCCAAGCATTCCTCTATGTCCTTGGATTACTTACCTTTACTATCAGCATCTTACTGATTGTTTTCCACTCATCCTCCCTTCTTTGGCTCTTCCCGCTCCGTTCGCCCTGCGGGCTCACTCCGCTCCCCTCCCTACCCCCAATTCCCACCCACCCCCAGGGGTCCTACTCTTATAGCTCTATAGCCACACCCCTATCCCTCCTATCCTATTACTCTCCTTCCTGCCAAATTGTTGCCTAGCCTTACCACACCCCTTCCACTCCCCCTTCTCTTTCTTTGCCCTATGACCATATTTTCTTCTATTACCTTTCTCCATTGCTTATACTTCTCTCTTTACACATCCTCTTTCCTCTCCAGCCATTCTTTCTTTATTCCCTATAGAATCCATTCTTATTTACCAACTGCTTTAAATAAATTTACTACCCCCTCTATTCCTTACCACACTCATTTCTCTCTCCTTTGTACTTTCCTCTCTGCTTCCTCACTTCTCAGATTACTAAATTATGTCTCCCTACATACTAACCAAGCCTTTACTCTCAGTCTTAATCATGACCACCCTTCTCTCAACATACAATCTCACCTTTTTTGAAATTTCACTTAACAACTATCTCCTCTCCTCACAAAAACACACTTCTACTAGACTCACTTTCACACCTTACTCTAATGTTAATTCCACCCCTAGCTATCATCTATCTAAATTTCACAGGCAACATCACCTTACCTACCCCCTACTATCTAGCAAAAAAACAAAAACCCTAACAATTCAAAAGAGCAACTACTTAACTAAACTAGTTAATCCTACCCTACAAGATGGTGACATCCACCCCAACCCTGGCCCTATCTCACCACCTCCCCAAAACTGCTCACCTAACCTCAATAATAACTTCCTCATAGGACACCTTAACATCCAAAGCATAAATAAAAAAATACCCTTCATCCATGCCCTCTTAGATATCCACTCTTTTGACATTCTTTGCCTCTCTGAAACCTGGCTAAACCCAGGCACAAAAGACTCAGAGATTATACCTCAAGGTTATAACATAGTAAGACATGACCGCTTAAAATGCAAGGGTGGTGGAGTAGCAATACTTTTCAAAAATCAACTTAACATCTCTACTCAACCAGCATGCCCAAACCAAAATAGCAAAACAGAAGCCATCATTATTAAACTCCAACTTAACACCAAAAAATCCATTTACATTATTTGTTTGTATCTTCCCCCAGGTAATAACATTCCAATATTAGAAGACTTTCTAAGCTGGGTTTCTACCACCTACCCCCAAGAAACCATAATTCTTGGCGACGTTAACATAGACTGGAACACTATTAATGCTGACAATCCCTCCTCTCATATTAACCTACATGGTTTCTCCCAAACTATTACCTCAACTACAAGAGTCAATAAGCCCAGTAAGAAAGAGAGTATATTAGACTGGATACTCACAAATAAAGTTAACAAACAGTATAAAGTAGGTACTATGCCAGACATCAGCGACCACTGCCTAACCTACATTACTAGACAAAAATCAGAATATGTCAACCTCCCAAATACAAGGCTAATTCGATCTGTCAAGCATTTTAACATAGACCTTTTTAAAGCTGAACTGAGAGCATGTAAATGGAATTGCTTAAAATCACTTCCCCTGGAGGAGGCAGTATTATTCTTTAATACTACATTCTTATCCATACTTGATACACATGCTCCAGAATGCTCCATTAGAGTAAAGACCAAATCTGCCCCATGGCTGACCAACAATACTAAAATACTCATGCATGCTAGAAACAAAGCATGGACAAAATGGAGATGCAATAGACAAAACCCTGATTTAGTTAATTTCCGCCAGCTTAGAAATCTAGCGAAAAAATCAATAATCTCTGACAAGAAAAACTTCTACTGTAAACTTCAGGAAACTCATATTAACAACTCTAAACAGTTCTGGTCATCAGTAAATAGACTTCTTTCCCCAGGAATTGCTAAAACTCCTTCCCCTCTAAATGCTGACCCAGAAACCCCTCTCCAGACTGCTAATGCTTTCAACTCTTTTTTTCTATGAAACTATTCAATCCCTAGCCAAACAAATGAACTCTAACAACTCTCATATTCCAACTAACATAACTACCTCCTCCTTCAACTTCTCTCTAAAACCTATATCTACCGCTTTCATCTACAACCTCATTCACAAACTGAAACCCTGTACCCCTTCTGCTGACAAGCTCCCTTCTCTTATCCTTCAGAAAGCTGCCAAAGAAATTGCATATCCTATATCCTTACTTATCAACAGAACTATCCAAGAAGGAACCATCCCTGATATCTGGAAAGTCTCCTATATTATCCCACTGCATAAAGGTGGTAACTCCCTTGACCTTTCCAACTTTAGACCAATTGCCCTTCTCTCACCCCTAGCAAAAATCATGGAAAAATGTATTCATCAGCAACTTGTACACTATCTCTCTCTTCACAGCATAATAGCAAACTGCCAGCATGGTTTCAGACCCCACCACAGTACCACCACTGCCCTTCTATCCTTTGTAGATACTATCAACAAAAATCGAAACAACAATACTCTCTCTTCCGCTATTTTCATTGATCTCTCTAAAGCTTTCGACATGGTCAACCACTCTCTCTTAATTAACATTCTTGAATCTCTCTCTTGTGATAAACTAGCCACTAATTGGTTTAAATCTTATCTTAACAACAGACAACAAGCAGTAATATGGGAAAACCATATCTCATCACTCTTGCCCATTTCCATCGGAGTTCCCCAGGGCTCCATTCTTGGTCCACTACTGTTCTCCCTCTTTATTAACAATCTTCAGACTGCTATCCCTCAAGCAACCTGCATACAATATGCAGATGATTCTACCCTTATCTGCTCAGCACCTTCCTCTACTGAACTGAGCTCATTGACCCAAAATACCTTTAACACAGTAGAAACTTGGTTTTCTAGACGGTTTCTCCTACTAAATGCCAAAAAAACAAAACTCCTCCTCTTCTCCCCCACCACTCGGTCCCCCCCTTTAAACTTTAACATTTCCTCAAATAATGGCACTATCATCTCACCTGATCCAACTACTAAACTCTTAGGAATAACTATTGACAATAATCTCTCCTTCGATCAGCACATTAACAACACCATCAAGATTGTTAACAGAAAAATTGGATCCCTATATCGTATCAAACCTTTTCTAACCCCAGCAACTAGAACCAAAATTGCACAGTCTCATCTCTTATCTACTCTCTTATATGCTTCCCCCATTTATACAAACCTTAAGAAAATCAATCTTAACAAACTTGCAACTTGCTATAACAACATAGCTCGCTTCGCCACTAGTAACCCCTTTAGGACCCATCATTGTATAAACCTAAAACAACTTGGCTGGCTCGAATTTCAAAACTACCTTATAATTCCTCAACTCACTATAGCCCACAACATATTACACCTACCTGACAACACCCCAATACTCTCTCAACTTCTAATCCCTTACAACAATCTTAACTCACTTTGCTCCTCTAGTAAACTCATGACAAAATCAATAAAGGTAAACAATACAGCAGGTGGTTCTCTATTCACTAACACTATAGGTAGACGTTGGAATCTCTTACCTAGTGACATAACTCTGACTACATCCCTGCCACAATTCAAACAGAAAATTAAACTGTACTACCAAAATCATTGGCTTTGTTCCTGCAGTACACCTGACTAACCATTTTCTCGTATTCTATTTCTCCTTCACTCTTCTCATCTCTACCAGTTTCATTTCTCCTCCTTTTACTGTTCAGATTTAAGTATGTACATTTTACATACATTTGCTAACATGTAATGAATTGCATATTGTAAACTTGTTTCTCTTGGAAATTATCTTTTCATTCTGTGTGTTGTTATGACTTCCAATTTTTGCTATTTCTTAGAGTAATGATTTTTTTGCTTTTTTATGTAATGTACTTAGTATTTAGTGGAGCTTTTCTCCTCGGGCCTCTGCTGAAAATGGACATGTATCCAGCCAGACTAGCCCGGTCAACAAATGTAAAATAAATAAATAAATAAAATGTTTATTCTTAAACATTTAGGCAAGACCTGTGGGTGAGTTAAATGAAAGTTTTTTATGGTAACAAAAGCTTATTATGTGCCTTTGTTAACCAAACAGTTCTACCCCCCTTTTTTTGCTACACTGAAGCACATTTTTGGATGTATACTAATATACAACTGCCTATAGTGGTTTATATGTTATTCTCTTGGTAACCACATTTTTTATAGTTTATGTGCTTCAGCATTACAACCCAAATATAGATATTTGGCTATACTCTCAGCTAGGTAAGCTTAATATTTGACTTTTTACTCATACGTTGAGCTCAGTTTATATTCATAGGGTGTTTTCAATAATTGCATTTTCTTGCATAACACCAATAACTAAAGCTTAAAATGTACATGTTTTTTATTGGCAATGGGTATCCATGTAGTTGGTGGTGCTTTGTATCATTAGTTATATGGCATTTGTGTTTATCACTATTGTTATGATAAGCTGTGCTTAGTTCATATTATATTTCAACATTCATATTATTTGAACTGATGTCTTTAGTATTTTTAACATATTAGGTAGATGGCTTATTTCTATCCAAAATTGATAATCTGGGGAGCTGGTTGTCTTATAGTTGGCAACAATACATTTATGCCTTTGTTTTGTTACTAGGGCTCATACAAGATATACAAATCACGATTGTGTTTAACACCAGGTGTGACATTTCTTTATAGCAATTCAAGTAATAGGTGTTGTTTCCACCTTCTTTGATATGGAGGTGGTGCGAGTCTTATTTAATATGATTTTTGATGGCATATTCTCTGGTTTCCTATACATCTTTGTCACGCCTTGCTTTTATGTTCTTTTCTTGTTTTAAGCTCAGCATTAATGTCAATATTGGTCCAGTTAAGTTTTTTTGGGCTCAATAGTGGACAATCTTGCTGTTAGACATTTGTTAATATCAAACCCTTTATATATGGTTTCTGATGACCGTCACTTTTGCTTGGTCTCACTTTTTTGAACTGCTACGTCGGGATTGTTTTATTGTTGTTTGACTCTATAGCATCAAAATCAATCTCTACACATTTTTCTATTATTTTTTAGATTTTCATTCCATATTAGTTTGAGCTATTGTACACTTGGCCTAATACTACAATACTTAAAATTGTGCATTAATTAGAATTTTTTATACATTTTCACATTACGGGCCTTTCAATCTATTTAAGATTATCATCAGTAAGATTTTAGATCTCATTTTTTCAGCCTGTTGTCAAATATTACTCCAACTATCATTTTGAGTAAGGAGCCATATGATGCTTTGGACCTAAGGCTTATTGGTTCAGACACGACCGGCAATTTAGCCAATCCAGGTGAATAGTCCCTTTAGGAATATTTTCACATTTACTTATGTCAGTTATAATATTATATTGGTCTGCTGCTTATTGATCCTATGCTGAACCGGCCCAGGTCTATTTAACTTTGGTATTATTTTGGACAGCGGTCTTCATTAATATATTTAAACATGGAATTGCATCATTTAATAAATGGGCTATCTTCTGACAGAGACGATCTTTCTGTTTTTGGAATTGGTCACCTTGGTGAAAAGTTGGATGACCTTGGCAACACAGGCCTTGATGAAAATTGTGTAAACATTTTTTCAAATCTTAACAAACATATGAGATCTTTGAGAAATAACGTTTGGCATTTCAAACTTTTTCATGTATATTTACTCAAAGGCATCACTCCACGAGGGTTACGAGTACGTATCCAACCATTGGTTAATTCCCCTGATGATCTTCTATTGAAACAATGGAATGAAATTCAACAAGAGACAACCCTGAAATTTGTTGAATTACTAGCACATTTCCATAATAGAGTCATTGAACAAGAAATTAAATCCATTTCTTCTCTTAGTGACAAGGCCAAGCAATTTGAGGGTCAGCCCATATATACAAATAGTATCAAGAACATAAGCAAGGAACTTATGACATTGGAATCACAGCTTAAGGATAGGAAAAATAAAACGTTCCAAAGGGATTTAGATGATTATACCAGAGGGGATCCCTTCAATTTTACAAACAAAAACAAACATGTATGATTTTCTCCTTCGAATCGTACCTATCCCAAGAGGAAATGGAATAAATCTATCCTTAAGAAAGGCACATATAACTATATTGACACTTCAGCTGATGAATATTCATCTTCAAGTCTTGACACTGATTCAGGGGGTGCCACAGGCTCACCAGTATCCAAGAGAAGAAATTCTGTCACCTCACAGGATTTACACGTAGGAGGAGGGGGGCAGGAAACATAAAAGATGTGGACAACATGGAAACGCTATTAAAGATGTTTGTGACCAAACAACCATTGTAAACATTACTAATATACTAATATTTCATCACATGTCCTCTCCTCCTCTGAAACTGACATTCTTAATAAAGTATTATCATTCATCCCTGTTTTTTTTGTTTTTGAAGAAAGTTTTGTTCAAGATATTGTTTCATTTTATAGAAATCTTAACCTTAAACTATTTTTCCAGGAACAAGAACCAAAGATCTGTGATGAATTTAAATATCATAGGTCTTCGTTCATGCCACCCATGAATCACCAAGTTTACATGTTTCAACAAGCCATTATCAAATATCTACATTTTCTGTTTAGACCAATTCCACCATTACCTAATAATGTATCCAAAATATGCATGGAAAATATCAACACATTGGCAAACAATCACAGTCTAGTCATAACTGGTGCTGACAAAGGTGGTTCTATAGTGACTCAGGATACATTACAATATGATCATGAACACTGAACCAATTATCCAACGCACGCTATTACTCGGAACTCACCATTGATCCAACACCAGTATTCAAGGAACAGATTGATTCTTTCCTTAGTTTAGCTGTTGCAGAAGGTCTCATCACTCAAAACACACAGCATCAACTTGCCATTGCCAACCCTTGTACACAATACATTTATTTCCTACCTAAAATACACAAGGACCTTCAACATCCACCTGGCAGACCCATTGTTTCAGGTAGAAATTCATTAACAGAGCCATTATCTCTACTTCTTACCAAATTTCTTAAGCGCCTTTTAAAATGTGTTCATTCTAGAATTCAAGATAGCATGGAATTTTTACAGATTATCTCTGATACACAGTTTGAGCCCGACTGGTTACTCTGCACATTGGATGTAAAATCATTATATACCAACATACCACATTGGGCTGGCCTAGAGGCGTTGGAATACTGGTTTAACAAAACTGAAATATACAAGCCAGGTTTCAACACCCTTTTGTTGTGTTACCAGAACATGTTTTAACAAAAAATGTGTTTTTTTACAAAGACAAATGCTATTTACAAACCAAGGGGACAGCTATGGGTGCATCTTTTGTACCCATATATGCCAATTTGTTCATGGCATACTTTGAAGAACGGGTTATTTACGACAACTCTCAAAACATTTACATGGTTGAAATGGACATTTGGCGCAGATATTTGGATGACTGCTGGTTGGTATGGAGAGCGAATAAAGAATACCTTTCGGAATTTGTTTCTTATTTGAACGAAAATAAATGGGGGATTGAATTTTCTGTCAGCTATGATAGAGATAAAATTATTTTCTTAGATGTATTGGTTTGCCGTGCATATGATCATATGCTGACTACAGAAATTCATCATAAATTCCCCCAAAATAATTCACTTCTCCATGCAACCAGCTTTCATCCTCCTCACATCTGCAAAAATATTCCCAAATCACAGTTCATGCGCATTAAACACAATTATTCTGATAGGCACACTAATAGACACTTCAGAGATGATTTAGTACATCGATTCCATGACCGTGGGTATAAAATGGGTCAACTATTACATACCAAACAAGCAGTTGAACAGATGGAACACACTGAATTGCTTCATTACAAAACTAGATACAAATCAACTTTAGTAACACCTAGATTTATCACCACATATGGTCGGAATACCAACATATTGATGCAAATTGTTCAACATAATTGGAACATATTAACATGTGAACCTAGACTTCAGGACATTCTTGGAGACAGATGTTTGTTTACCTTTCAGAAAGGCAAAAATCTATCTGCCTTTTTTAATCACTTTAAACATCTTGAGAAGAAAGGTACCAAAAGTATCCAGACCACATTATCAGGGGAGCCATTAATTGGTTGCTTCCCTTGTGGACACTGTATCTATTGTAATATCATACTCCAAACCACCATTTTAAGCAGTCAAAACACCCTTCAAGTATTAAATATAACATTTTTTGCTAACTGTTCCTCAGATTGGGTCATTTATTTGGCCAAATGCACATGTCCTTCATTCTATATTGGCCAAACCTCCAGACCCTTGAAGCTTCGAATCTCTGAACACTTTAGTGATATCAGACACAAGAGAAACACCAATGCTTTATATAAACATTCTTTGGTACATCCAAAGGCTACTTTTAGTTTTACCATTATTGATAAAATTGGAAGATCCAGGCATAACAAATCAGGTTGGCATAATTTATTAAATTCAATGGAGAAAAATGGATTATTAAACTTGGTGGGCTCTTTAAGCCAGGTCTGAATGAGCATATGTAATTAAGCACATGACTCACTTGAGTATTTAAATACATGTTCTTTTTTGTTGTTTTTTTAAACACTGAAGAAGGCTTTGTTAAATATTTGCCAAAACTGGTCTGTTTTTCAAGAACCTCAATCAATAAATTTATTTTTAAGGTGCCTTGTATGCTGGTCCTATTTTCTTTTTGTTTGACCCCTTCGAATGACACCAAAAGCTAAGACAATTACTGAATTCAATTATTGTTTTCTCATATTGAGGCATTACCTTTGGTAAAGGTATGATGCTACCAGTGCTAGATTCAAACCTGCCTTGGACATGGGTCCATATCAGTTCAACAAAAAATCTGTTTTTTCAGTGCACTTACAACAAGCATGCCATTCATCGAACTGATCATAGTGAGATTGTGGTACAGTGAAGATCAGGAAATTTGTCCTTTTCCCACTGTAGTGCAATTTTGGAGTTGGTATCTATAATTAGCAGGGGGTCTTGGGGGCACAGCCATATATACATATATATATATATATATATATATATATATATATATATATACACACACATATATATATATATATATATATATATATATATATATATATATATATATATATATATATATGTATATGTGGTTCTACTTCACATCACCTAAAACCCATTTGGCTGACTTTCATTTCACCGAGACCAAATCACCTAATTTGTCAAAACACTGAAACATCTGAAATTTGACTGAATCTAATTTCACCAACAGCTTACAATACTAAACTTCAAAAGACTAAACAATAATCCATAAAAAAAACATACTCACAACACTAATAACTACCTCTTTCCAGAACTTAAAAACTAGCTACTTACCCTTTTAATAGAAACCGGACAATAAAAAAACAAAGTGGGGGGGGGCTACACCCCCCACACACACCCCCCAACTATATATACTAACTCCAGGATCACACTACAGTGGGGAAAAGGGCATATACCTTTTACTTGCCTTATAGTACTCTACATGCTGCCACTGCTGCTGGGAACACACAAAACATCTGCCATATTACTTCAGATACTTCCCATAAAAATTTCTGTCAGTGAGTACTGTAAATTACAGAATTTCTTTTTGTCACAAAGTCACAGGTGAATGGAAACCCACATTGCTTACAATTCTGTGAAATGAGATTCAGTCAAATGAGTTTTCATTATTTTGAAAATTAGGTGATTTGGTCTCTGAAATGAAAGTCAGTCAAATGAGTTTTAGGTGGTGTGATGTAGACTCATGTATATACAGTAACAGAACATCAGAAATTCCTCTACTGCTAAATACCTCTCTATACTTTAGGTACCTTAAAATGGCTCAAACCTTACTAACTGTAAATATACAAATAACTCTTTATTGTTAATTTTTTTGTCCTCCCCTTTATCTTAAGCCCCAACAAATAAGATAACTATGTGCTACAATGTATGCATTGAATATTATAATGTCTATGTAACTCAATATCTTGAATGTGTCATTACTAAAATTTCTTTTTTTTTTTTTCTACCAGCAATGTATAACATAATAGCTGAATTTGTTTTGTTACTGTATTTTGGAGCTTTTCTCCTCGGATCTCCACTGAAAATGGGCCAAAAGCAAAGCTGGACTAACCTGGTTAATAAATGTCAATAAATAAAATAAATAAATAAATATGGGTCCCCTTCAGTGGATCAAACATATGACAAATTTGAACCTCATATGGTCAATTCCATATGTTCGAACTTGCACATGTTCGATCAGACTGAATGGAGATCTCCGTACAGTGTGGAATGGGAAGATTTCCCTTTTCCGCAATGTAGTGCAATCTCGGAGTTGGTATATTTAAGTAAGCGGGGTGTGGGGGGTGCAGGGAGGCTATGCACCCCTGCTACAGATGTTTAATTTTGTTTTTTGTTGTTTTTTCTTTTTTTACTTCAGTGTTCGAACTATTACAAGTTCAAGCATATTGTCTTGGCCATATGTGGTTCGAACTTGTAATATGTGACAAAAGAAACTGGGGTTTGGCTTGATTGTCATTATACAACTTAAACAAGTCATCCTCCACAGCTTGCTCGAAAGCTTCCAAAAGTGGATGTAAAGGAGGAACAAATGTGGAGGGCTTTCTAAACACAGTATATTTGTTCACAGACTCCTCATCATGCTTGCCATATAATAGTTTGAGAGCCAAATTTCTTGTAAACATTTTCACATCCACAATGATGTCGGTGACATCATTGCTATGGGAAGGAATAAAACCCAAACCCTTATTAAGAACAGATTGTTCAAACACACTCAAATCATAACTAGAAATATTCACTACCAAATTGTCTGAATTGGAGGCCTCAGTTCACACTTTCAAATTCCTTGTTCTTGAATTGGTGAAGATAGATGGTAGACTAGGTAATGCCAAGAACAGAGTTGAAGAAAGAGAAGGCAAGTGGATTGCTAAATTACAAGCACACAAATTTGGGCTTAATGAAAGGCTTTCTATTAAGCCTTTTTTAGCCTCCAGGCCCTTGAAACACTAATGACAATTTTTATGCCATTTTTATATGTATGTTTATTTGTATTAAAATTTTTAAGTCCTGCTGTATTTTATATTTTTGGATACATCTGTCTCTTTAAGTTAATTATGACATCATGTTATTGGATGTTTAAAAGGAGCCAGATTCAGCAGTCTTTTATGTCTGATGAAGCGTTGGGTGTCAACGCGAAAGCACTTACTTCACCATTTGCTGCAGTCCTTGTTGTTCGCAATAAATGAAGATTTTATTCAAATAGATATTTCTTTGGATTTATTCGTTGACATTTTGAACCTCAGCTCGTGGTGCACTCTTCATCCTCTCTTTTTTACACGAACTTGTAATATGTTCGATCTACTGAAGTAGATCCATATATATATATATATATATATATATATATATATATATATATATATATATATATATTTACACACACACACACACTATACTATAGATATATACTTACACTCACACAGATATATATATATATATATATATATATATATATATATATATATATATATATATATATATATATATATATATATATATATATATATGGGTACCTATTACTTCACCGACAAGTCAAAACAGCGACACTCACATGTTCGACTCCACATCATCGACACTTCATAACATCGACGTTTCAGGTAAGCGATCTTCCCCCTCACAGGACCCATGGTAGCACTCGTTTCTGTCTTTTAACGCGTAAGGTTTACGTCATTCTTCAAAATGTACCCTGACAGCATTGTCCTTACCTTCTTAATAGTGAAACGAGTGCTACCATGGGTCCTGTGAGGGGGAAGATCGCTTACCTGAAACGTCGATGTTATGAAGTGTCGATGATGTGGAGTCAAACATGTGAGTGTCGCTGTTTTGACTTGTCGGTGAAGTAATAGGTTCCCATATATATATATATATATATATATATATATATATATATATATATATATATATATATATATATATATATATATATATATATATATGGATCAACTTCAGTAGATCGAACCTTTACAAGTTCGAACCATATATGGCAGAGACCATATGTTCGAGCTTGTAAAAGTTCAAACACTGAAATAAAAACACATAAACAAAAAAACACAAAACTGAATGTCTATAGCATCCCCCATACCACCCTTACTTAAATATACCAACTCCGAGATCACAATACATTGCGGAAATGGGAAATCTTCCCTTTCCACTCTGTACGGAGATCTCCATTCAGTCCGATTGATCTTTTACAAGTTAGAACATATGGTCTCGGCCATATGTGGCTCGAACTTGTAAACATTCGATGAACTGATGGGGACCCATATATACATAGATATAGATAATGATATATATATATGTGTGTGTGTGTGTGTGTGTGTGTGTGTGTATACAATATATATGTAGTTTCCCCAGTTGTTCTCTGGGTTATAAAATCATTAGCAAAAATATCAATGCCCAAAATAACAGGAAGGCATTATGAAGAGATGCAGTGTTTTGGCACTTGTTTGTCTGAGTAGATTGTTTAGTTGATGTGGGGCTTTTTTGGCAAGTGGTTATGGCTTTATGCATTTTAATGGTAGCACAGTTGTGATGGGAGGCCTAGTGGGTTCACAGCCATTGTGAGTGGCCTGGGCGGTGTGAGCATTGTATCAATTTTGTGTGTGTGTGTGTGTGTGTGTGTGTGTGTGTGTGTGTGTGTGTGTGTGTGTGTGTGTGTGTGTGTGTGTGTGCGTGGTGTCCCTTCAGTTGTCATTGTTTACATTGGTGGTGGTGTTAAATGCTTTAAGTTTTTGGTCCATTGTTGTGGTGGTCTGAGCAGGGGTTATCCCTTGGTGGTTTTGTAGTTTGGTTGCTTTTAACAGAGCTGTAAGGCTTGATTTAGGATGCTGTGGTGGGTTGCGAGGCTCCCATGAGTAAAAGTTACTCTTTGCACATGAGTGTTGTAGTGTTAACTATTAAGGGGGACAGTAGGAAGTAAATGGCAGAAGGATACACTGTACATGCAGCAAATTCATACCTCTTGACTGTACAGGATTTTTGGAGCACACGGTCCATGTTCAGAACGTCCAGATTTTTGCCTCTTGTTTTTGGTCTGTTCCCTGTGGAGTTTGTGGTTTTCTGGTAGGTCATTTGGGTGATCTGCAGATTGTAGTCGCTAGGTAATGTCATGCATTTGAGATTCAGACTTTGGGTGCTTCTGAGAATGTGTGTTGAGACAGATCCTGTTATGCCGGCAACTTTCTAAGGTTGTAGAAGTAATGTTTGGGGTATGGTCTTAATTTGGGGCTTTTGCACCCCCCCCCCATTTTGTTGGTCTTTGTCTGGATTTCTTGCATTTACAGGTTGAGAGGTATGAGCAAATGTGACAGACATGAAAGGACTAGAACTTGTCATGTTCCACCTACACAGAACTAAACAACCTTTCTTCACTGGATAGAATTAGTTCTGATTGTTTTATGTGCAATATTTTTCATTGTAGTTCCTGATTATTTTTCATTGTAGTTCCTGATTCAGTTATAACTTTTAGTGGATGCTTTGCTATGAAAGATGTCGAGGCATGGGCAAATTTCACTCTGAGCTTAGAAATTAGAGATCTTTTTCTTTTAGAGCACTAGTTTTGGTTAAGAACATGCTAGTATACTGTCGTATTTAAATAAGTTTATGCAGTGCAGTGTCTCTGCTGGACAGAGGCACAGAGAACTAATGGCTCTGCTGGACCAAGGCACAGGGAACTAATCTAAGGGGTTGGTGAAAGCCAACACATTCTGGCTAGGCTTATAAATGCCCTTGGGCAGATAGCCTTGTACTTACCTATGAACCTATGATTAAGAAGGTACTTGGCATGTATTTTAGGAATATGGTGTCATGTAACTGTTTGTAAATTCTGTTTCTGCATTTACTTGTTATTTTGCAAAAATAAATTATGACTATAACCTTTAAAATGTTAATGAAATGTAATGATTATATACATGATAAGGTGGAATGGGGGGGCACATAGGTGTCTCGCAACTGTTCAGAATTTCATAGAAAGTCTAGATGTTGCCACATATATTTTGGTCAGTTCCTCATACATTGTGGACATTTATATTTCACAGATTAGTACTAAGCTGGCTGCCCTTATGAGCCATTTTAAGCCTAGTCAACTACCCCATGTGAGAATCAAATCCTGCACTTTGGGATTGTAAGGTAAACACCTTAATTATAATGCCAACCTCCTACTTTATTAATCTCAAAGGTTTCCAGGGGAAGTGTCCTTATTTTGAGTCTGGCTTTGTCCAGATTTTTTGCTTTGATAGGTCGAGAGTGCACAGTCCACGTTAGACTCTTCACGGGAATCTAGCCATTATGCATACCACTCAATGGTACAGGTTCCCAGAATGTCAAGAGTTATCGTTATACTTTTGGTCTGCCCACATTAATTGTTGTTCTGGTAAAAGTCTGATAAGCACTGAGGGAAAAGTCGGATGTCACACCACACTTCTATCATGAAGATGAGAGCTAAGTGGCATGTTGAAGTGACAATGAATTTTACTGTAGAACCGTACAAGATTGTTCTGTACTAATATTGTTTTGGTTAAGTCACCTTGAAGTTATTAGAGGCAGTGATGATATTTCTCAGTTCATTTGCTGTCATGTTGTCATGCTTTTAATGTCTTTATGTGTATTTTTTAATGTACTTTAGTTGTTACTTGATTGTGTTCTTGTTATTCCTGTAATAGCAGTGATTTGGGCTTGTTTGCTATTAATTTATTGTTTTGATAGCTAGCATATTTAATGCATGACTGCATTTCAAATTTGTTTTACATGCTGGTTTTCTAATACCTGAGCTTGTGGGAAGGTCACTCTTTTTCTTAATCTTTTGGGGGGTGTTGCTGTTGCCTTTTCCTGTTAAGGAAGCACAGATCAAACTGTCACATTGCTTATAGATAAGATCTTAGGTTCATAGGTAGGTACTAGGCTATCTGCCCGAGGGCATTTATAAGCCTAGCCAGAGTGTGTCAACTTTCGCCACCCCATTGATTAATTAACTGAGCCTCTGTCAAGCAGAGCCAATGAAATGATCCTAGGGGTGTATTTTCTGTTACCCATCCACTCGTCAAGGCTTCTCTTGAAGAGTGTTAGTGAGGGGCTCTGCCTAATGTAGTTAGGAATTTTGTTCCAAAGCATGGGGAGTCTCTGTGACAGGAATCTATCCCTCCAGCATGTTCTATTTATTGTTGTGGCGAGGTTTAGCTCACTAGAGCGTGTGGCTCGCAGTGACTTGGATTTCTTTAGGTGGAGCATGTCCATCAATTCTGAGTTGGACATGGCTTTGTAAGTCAGGCAGAGGTCACCTCTGAGTAAGTGATATGCCACTGAGTACAGCCGGAGATTTTTCAGCCGGGCTGCATAGGACATATGTTTGAGGCCAGTAATCCTCTTGGTGAGGTGCTTTTGTGGTCTTTCCAGCTGTTGGAAGTGTCTTGTGAGGTACATCCCAAATGGGGCATTGTACTCTATGATGGGTCTGATGAGTGATGAGTAGGGGCGCACTATAACCTCTTTATTTCTAGATACGAACCCCTTAGTAATTAGATAGGCCACATAGAAGGATTTTCAAACTACCTTGGCAATATGATTGTCAATGGAGAGATTACTATCTACCTGGGTGCCCAGATCTCTTATTACCTCTTCTGTATTAAGGGGGCTGCTGCCTATGTGGTAATTCGTGGGTGTTGTGTTTTTCCCATACGGGATGACTATGCATTTTTTGGCATTTAGCTTGAGGCCATGACTTTGACACCAGGTGTCTGTCTCAGTAAGGCCTTTTTGAAGGATGTCTGTGTCAGCCAGAGAGTCAATTATGGCTCCCAGTTTGCAGTCATCAGCGAACTTGGTTAGCCATGGTCCTCCTGTCTTTGTCTGTACTTATGAGAAATATATGCCGAACAGTAGGGGTCCCAGAACCAAGCCTTGTGGGTCACCACTTGTTACTGGTTTAGAGTTAGACTTTGAGCTCACTATTCTTACCATGTGAGTTCTGTCTGTAAGCCAGTTGGCAACCCATTTTGTGACATAGGGGTTTATGTTCAGGCTGGTGAGTTTTTCTATAATACCCGAGTAAGAAATGGTGTCAAACGCCTTGGTGAGATCAAGGTAGGCTGTGTGAACCACCTTTCCCTAGTCTATGGCCTTGGTAACTGTCTCGAAGAAGTCAACCAGGTTTAGTAGGCATGATCTGCCCTTAACAAAGCCAAACTGGGTCAGGTCAAGTGTTTGGAGGTTCCCAAAATCTTTGTTAATGAGTTCTATGATGATGCGCTCCATAGCCTTGCAGACCAGGCTAGTCAGGCTTATGGGGTGATAGTTACCAGGGTCAGTTGTAGCCCCTCCTTTGTGGAGCGGAATAACCGTTGCTGTGCACCATTCTATGGGCACGTAGTCTGTGGAGAGGCTGAGGTTGGACCGTGTGTTTAGGTGGGTGGTTAGTTCATTCTGTAGTTCATGCAAGATGCAGCCTAGGACACCATCTGGCCCCATTGATGCTGTGTTTTTGGCTTTTGAAAGGGCTGTTTTCACCTGTACTTCTGTGATTTCCGGGACACTACACTGTTCCGGTATTGTTGTGGGCCCTTTTGAAGGTGAGAGGGAGGTGAAGTTTGCACTAATCCATCTGCCAGGATGTTGGCAGTATGAGTAGGTTCAGTATATTTTGTGCTATTTTGCACTAGCTCAGAGCATATCTGCGAGTTGCCACTTAGATGATTGACATAGCTAAAGAAGGCTCTGTGCTTATCTTTCAAATCCTTGACTATTTTTCTTTCGAAGTAAGCCTTGGATGATTTTATGAGGGACCTTAGTTTCTTACTGATACTGATCAGGGATGTCTTTCCTTCTTGGGATTTGCTTTTTTTCTGAACTAGTTTCCTCCTTTTGTTGTATACCCTGTTTATGGCAGGGGTCCACCAGACTGGATTCCTTCTCTTAGGGGAGAGAGTCTTGGTTTTGCTAGGGATGGCACGATTTATGCATCCTTGTAGGTGCTCATAGAGTGCAATTGTAAAGGATTCTGCATCTTGGGCAGTGTTATCCTTTAGCGTGGGGGCTGTGAAACTTACCACCTCTGCCTTAAGTAAGGTAAAGTTTGCTTTAGAAACGTTTTTCACTGTGGTTTCCTTGATTGGGGGTGCTGGTGGGGTGTGGACATCCTGGGTGATTAGTTTATGGTCTGATCTAACCAGTGACGGGTTGACCTCCGGTACGGAACACCTGTCGCCCATGCTGGTGATGACCAGGTCCAATATGTTGTGGCCTCTGGTAGGGGAGTTTACCAGCTGATCCAGGGTATTTGGGTTGATAAATTCCAGGAAGTGCTGAGCCTGGGAGTTTGTGCTCAAGTAGTTTTCCCAGTTAATGGTAGGGCAATTGAAATTGCCCAATATCAGGGTGTTCATTGTGGAAATGTACATGTTCTCACATAAATGAGGCTTATAAATACATACTAGTTCAACAGAGATATGAGGTACAGTCTGTGTTAGAGGCCTCATGGAGGTAGAGTAGTGAGACTTACCTCTTCTCTGTGCAGAATGTTCAGAAAATTACCTCATAATTTGACCATTTAATAATTAGTGGTTTCTGCAAAGGGGTGGTGGGTCATTAAAGAGAGAGATAGGAAATAACAAATGGCATTTGAGGTGCAGGCATCATATCCTGCAAAAGTTATGCCACAGCAGAAGCTGTATTACATCATCAAGCTGAATTTGTCACAGCAAGGTGTTCATTTGTGGATTATGGTCCCACTTGTACTCGTGGCTTTGTTTATGTTCCTTATGGCTAGACCTGGATGCTGAGGTTAAGATCATGAGATTTAGTTCATAGGGTACAGAATTTTGTCCTTTCATCAGTGGTTTCTCTTTTTCAGATTGCAAAAGCGCAGATTGCATCAGCCAGTGACCTGAAGGAAGGGGACTTGACAGGTGATGGATGTTGGTGCAGTGGATGTTCTGGCCACTGGAGAGGTGAGCAATGAGGTCACAGGTAATAATGATACATTGTTTGGTGATCATTTAGGCAAGTCAAAGTTGGTGTAGTTTGGGACTAATGTGCAGACAGGTGAGGATGGTGTACATCAGGGACAGGTTAAAGCATGTGTTTGGGTTTAATTATGGGGAGCTTGGAGTCATCCACAGATGGGATAGAGTCTCAACAGCATGAGGTTGGGTCAGACTTTGGGATCCGGCCTGGTGATTGGATAGCTAAGCTGACACTGAGGTGGGGGGGGGTCTTTTGACCCTTCACCTATTGTTTTAGTTAAAGAAAAGATCTGGAAGGTGGAGTATGTCGATGTTTTGCATTAACTGATGTAGATGGGGTTCAATGTATGGACTCAGAAACTGTAAACATTGAAGACTAGCAGCTTTAGCAGTTTAGGGGGCAGAGGTGGATAGGTAGAATGTGGTCTAGAGCATGGGACAACTGGGGTTAGGCTTTATTTATTACAAGGCAGTTTAGTTGGAGAAGGATATTGCCTTGGCCTTGCCACTCTTGGCTTATTTTCTCATGATCGGTTAGGTACAGTGTCTGAAGGTGGAGAATGCCTGGTTTTAGTGCCTTGAAGGGAATTGTGTGAATTATTTTATTTGGGATATGACACAAAGGTCAGATATGCATGTTTGGATGATGCAGTGCAGGTCATTTGTGAGTTTAAGGATCCATAGCTCGTGAAGGTATATATTGAATCCATTTCTCTTTTTTTTACCAGTTTAGAAGGAAGAGCGGTCATTGTTGGGCATTATTGGTGGGTTTAAGTTTTACTTTGACAAGGCTATGCTGATGGGATGCTCCATGGCCTGAGCTAGTTTGAGAGGTTTAGCACTACTTTCCATTAAAGTTGGCAGCAGTGCATAGGCAGCCAGAAGGCAGTAAGTTATCTAAGAGCAGGTGCAGGGCTTGATGGAGAAATGGAAGGTATGCAGGTGTTTTTGGGGATGTGTGAGGAACTGGGTGTTTCATTGGTTAGGTATTACTTAGAATGGCAAGCAAGGCATTGTTTCTATGGTATTGCTAGTGGATGCAGGTCATGCTTGTTTTGTTTAACATATGTAAAGTTAACATATGGAAAGAAAAGATTTGGTGGGTGAAATCGAAGGACAAGGTGCGGATTAAGGATGTCCTGCGGCTCTTCAGGCTCCTGAATTTTGCTTGTCAGACAGTTTACCTGGGTTGTTTCTTTGCAGGGTTTTTGTTGAATGGGGTGAAAAGTAAACATCATTGGGTGAGGGTTAATAAGCTGGTGCATGCTGTTTTAGCATTGAGGTTGTGTTTTTGGAGTAGTTTAAATTGTGGCTTTTGGCAGATGGATTGGCTTGTTCAAGGGGATTTGTAATCATTTTCAGATGTGGCAGGAAATATTGGGATGGGGGCATATTTTGGGGGGAATTGTTTGTGGCTCACTGGCTGGCAGGATTGAATGGCTATTGGAGGAGGCGGGATGTTGCTTGTTTTGAGTTATTTCCAGCTTGGCTGGTGTTGAAGGTATAGTAGGAGATATTGCAGGGAAATGGGTTAATTTTCATTTGGGAACTTTGGCAGTTGTGTGAGTTGATAGTGTTGTCAGATGAGACGTGTCAGGTTGACCTGGAATAATTAGATACTTAGTACAGGAATACAAAACAAAACAAAAGTGGTTCCATACAGCAAAAAATTAATAAAGAGTACTTTATAGCAAAAAAGTGAGCGCTTCCGCGGATAACATCCGCTTCTTCAGACTGTAGGCTACTGTCTGAAGAAGTGGATGTTATCCGAGAAAGTGCTCACTTTTTTGCTATAAAGTACTCTTTATTAATTGTTTGCCATGTGGAACCACTTTTGTTTTGTTTTGCATTCATTGATTCTCTCTAGTTGGTTCCCTAGTCTATTCAGAGGTTTGTTACTCTTAGTACAGGAATATTGGGCAGCCTTTAAAAGCAAGGGGATTGTAGGGCATTGCAAGATTTTGTTAAATTGTGTTGCAGTTGCCTGAAGAAAAAGGAGTTTGGTCAGAAGGACTGTGATTAAAATATTTGTTTCAGGCTTTGGAATAAGGTAAGGCAGTTCAGTCAGTGAAGGTGGACTTAGTTGTGATTAGTATGGTTACATGGGTGGCAGTGTTATAGGTTCATAGGTTCATACTTGAGACTATACAAAAATCTTGGGCTATGATTCATATGTTGAAGGGTTGGGGTAGGGTTAATAATGTGATGTATGACAGATGATGGATTGGTAGGTTGTGTCCGGTGGGTTTAGTAAAGAGGTTGCTGTGGTCAGATGTTGGGAGTCTGCAGGACTTCTTTTTGATCGGTAGGGGGCAAGGTGATGACGTGTAATCAGTTTGTATATAGGATGAAGAGAACTTTTTAGTGTGTTTGTTTTTGGGAGAGAGATTTTCCACCATTATTTGTGCATTGGAAGGGTAACAAATTTAGAGTGGGAAGGCAGATTTATTGAAGTCGTTAAGGGGTCGGGTTGTTGGTCAACAAATGCTTTTTTCTGTTATATTATGTAATTGGATACAGTTCTGGCTTAGTATTGAATTTTTATTTTTACTAGGTATTTCAATTTGTTGAATCTTATATCCATTGGGTGGCAAAGGGGGATGTAGCTAGGACAGATAGCATGCAACTGGTTTGCATTGTTTTGTGTTATACTGGGCTCCTTGGACTCTGGAACATAGGACAGGTAATAATCTGGGAATAATTCCAAAGCTATAGTTGGTAGTTAGGTTTAATGAGGATCTGTTATTTTAATGAGGTATACTCATGTATGTGTATTTTGTGGTTGGAGGTGGTACTACAGTTATTGACTTTGGAGAGGGTTCATCAGTTTGTTAATTGTAAGCTAGTTAGGCAACTGGCTACTTTAGGTATTTGTATGATGGGGCATTGGAATGTTGAAGACAGGGATCCAGTTTGGTTCAGAGGGGATGGAGTACACCAGAATGATTTTGTTTGGGACCTCTTTACTGTCCATTTAGGTTCATTTTTGTAAGGTTTATTGAAGGTTTTGGAGTGAATGAGGGGGAACAGCCTGTGGCAGGCTGGTTGGCATTGAAGAGGTGTAGGCTTGTCCCCCATCTATTGCCCCTCTGATGTTGGATGTTTAATTCAATGAGTTGGGGAATGAAAGTGAGTGATGGGATGCTGCTTGATAACTAAAAGTAAGTGAGCATCAGTGAGGATGCTGCTTATTTTTTTATGGTGAGCAAGATTACGCTGCCTAGTAAATGGTTATATGGATGTTCATGCTGTGATTAATAAATTAAAATATTGTTCAATATAGTTATTTTTATGGAAGTTTAATAAAGGTCATCAAATGTCATTTGGTGCACTGTGTTTATTGAAGTGGACCGGGACAAAGGTTTATTTTTAATACAGAAGAAATGTGCACAGACTGGGATAAATATGCCGTGGGAAAAGCAAAATCCAAATGTAAAACAAAATGACCAATGGAATAACACACTAGCTGAAGATAAAAATGTATTTTATCACCAAACAAATAAAATAGGTAAGCGCTTTCACTTTTGCTTCATCAGACCATTGGTTGCTTAGTAATCGGATTGTCTATAAGTAAAGGTTGCTCTTCTCTCTGTGTATATGGTCTGATGAAGCAAAAGTGAAAGTGTTTACCTATTTTATTTGTTTGGTGATAAGACAAGTTGTTATCTTCAGCTAGTGTGTTATTCCATTAGTTGTTTTGTTTTAAATTTGGATTTTTATTTTTAATACACATATCTTTGCACAGGACAGAATGCACTTAAATCATTACATATCCAGTCACATTTTAGGTGGCTCAAAAACTCAGTAAGTTGGATAAAAACAAACACATAAATCTCAACTGCCCAGATATTCACAGAATGCCCATAGTTTTGCCTCATATGTTTGGTCTGTTCCTTATAAAACTTGTGTTTTTTCTGGGCAAGCCACTGTGGACTGAAGTCACTAAATGATGACATACACTTGAGTTTCAGACTTCATATCCTTCAGAAAATGTATATTAACACATACTCTGTTATTCTAGAAACTTTTTAGGTTTATAAGAGCTTTGAGCAGCCTATCTGTCCCTGGAGAAGTGGTTTCAGCCCAGAAATTAGTAGTTTATTGGCCATTTTGGGCTAATTTCTATCTCTTTCATTTCCCTACTATAAGACCCGCATTTGCTTGGTTTTGCGTGGCGGGCAGCACCCGTTAGCTAGGGTATAACTATTCCTGGCTCCACAAAGTCTACTCTTTAATTTTTCCCTTGGAACTAGACAGACTTTCAACTTAAGCACTCAAACCATTCACTTCTCATAGGTTCATAGGTAGGTACTAGGCTATCTGCCCTAAGGCATTTATAAGCCTAGCCAGTGTGTGTCAGCTTTCGTCGCCCCATTGATTAATTAACTGAGCCTCTGTCAACAGCATAGATTCATAGGTAGGTACTAAGCTATCTCACTTGCTCAAAACTCATAGCAAGCACTAATTAACCTTAGCACTAGACCCCCCTATACTGTAGAGAAGGACAAGGCTCTCTATTCGACCTTACCAGCCACTCAGTAAAACAGTTCACTGTACCTATCCAGGCATGTACAAAGGGCTGTTTCAGGTGTACTCTCCGGTCCAACCGGTGAATCTGTGCATTTTGAGGCAATGTTACAATTGCCTCATGTACACAGACAACCCTCTCCTCCTTCCACCAAACAATAATACATACGAGACATGCAATTATACAGCCAAACTGGAGGCTAAGCTCTCTCAACCCAAGACTGGACCAGGCAGTCAAGAGGAGAAGAGAATTACTTGCATCACACCACCAGTCTCACATAGACCTATCAAACCAGCACCGGCAAAAAATACACAAAAACATATTCGGAGGCTCTAAGTAAAAATCTGCAAAAGCAACAGAGACCTCCAAAGCAGACATCCAAGCAACCTGCAGCCCCCAACACAAACCATGAAACACATACTTCACAAAACCAGTGTGCCACTCAATCACAGCCCTTAAGGCAAAATAACATACCCAACACACTATTAATAGGTAACTCTATAGTCAGGCTCACTGATGTCCCACTCACTAGGCTGAACAAGGAGAAGGTTACTGTTTGCTGCCTGTCAGGTGCCAGGATCTGCCGCATAACACAAGAGCTCAGGTCACTCCAGAACAAGTACAAATATGACTCTGTCATTGTCCATGTTGGTGTGAATGACCTGAGCCATACCTCCCTGGACTACATGAAAAGAGACATGTAGGAGCTCTCTGATCATGTAGCCCAGGCCGGTATGACCCTGACTCTGAGTAGCATCCTGCCCTCACCAAGAATGATACCACGGTATAGAGAAAAAATTATCAATTTCAACAATTGGCTAAGCTTCTGGTGCCATTCAAAGGGGATCCAGTGTCTTTCAGCCTGGGATGACATGTTCGACAAGCCACGCTGCTTCACTAGAGATGGCTTGCACCTGTCATCCTTAGGCTTTCGAATACAGGCCAAGGCTCTTGCCACCCCCATAGTGCCTTTTTTAGGCAAGGCTCAAAAGACAAACCCACCACCGTAAATAGCACAAGTAACAAAAAACTGAGGGTAATGCTACTCAGTGCCAGAAGTCTAAACCTGAAAATGCACGCACTCGATGCACTCATCAGTATGGAGAAAATCAATATATGTGCAGTAACAGAAACCTGGGTTAAGGCTCCAGAGAGCACCTCAGCACTACCAGGCAACAACTCATACCATACATTTTGGCCACAAAACCCGGACCGAAATACAAAAGGCAGGGGAGTATCCATATTCATCAAGGATACCCACACCTCTAGGTTAGTGGAACTGCACTATGCTTCAGAGATCATCAAAGTGCAACTAACAATGGGAAAAACTGCTATTCAAATTATAGCTTGATACAGATCACCCAGCATGTCCCAGGACCCCCACTCCACATTTCTGGAAACACTGGGAAACATAAAGGTCCTACCAAACACCCTGATATCGGGTGATTCCAATTACCCAAACATTAACTGGGAGAACTACTCAAGTACAAACTCCCTTGCTCAACATTTCCTAGAATTTATAAACTCAAATGCCCGGGATCAACTGGTCAACACCGCCACCAGAGGTGACAACATATTGGAACGGGTTATCACCAACATGGGCGACCGGTGTTCCACACCAGAGGTCAACCTCTCGCTGATTAGATCTGATCATAAACTAATCACTTGGGATATCCACATTCTGCCACCACCCTGAGTCAAAGAAGCCACCGTAAAAAACTTTTCAGAAGCAAACCTCATGTTACTTAAGACAGAGGTGGGAAGTTTTAAAGTGCCCATGCTAAAGGATAACGCTGTCCAAGCTGCAAAATTCTTTATTAATGCACTCTACAGGCACCTACAAGCATGCATGGATTGTGCTATCCCAAACAAAACCAAGACTCACTCCTCCAAGAAAAGGAAACCAGTCTGGTGGACCCCTGCCATAATCAAGCTATACAATAGAAGGAGGAAACTAGTACAGAAAATAGAAAAATCCCAAGAAGGGAAGACATCCCTGATCAGTATCAGCAAGAAACTACGTTCCCTCATAAAATCATCCAAGGCTAGCTTCGAAAGAAAAATTGCCATGGACTCCAAAGATAACCACAAGGCATTCTACAGCTATGTCAAGAATCTAAGTGGCAATTCTCAGATCTGCTTGGAGTTAGTGCAGAATAGCACAAAATACACTGAACCGACCGATATAGCCAACATCGTGGCAGACAGGTTTAGTGCAAACGTCACCCCCCTCTCATGCCCAAAAGGGCCCATAGTTATACCAGAAGAATGTAGTGCCCCTAAAATCATAGACACTCAGGTTAAAATAGCCCTCTTTAAAGCCAAAAACACAGCATCAGTGGGACTGGACAGTGTCCCAGGCTGCGTCCTACACAAGCTCAAAGATGAACTAACTCCTCACCTAAACACACTGTTTAAACTCAGCTTCTCCACAGGCTACATGCCCACAGAGTGGCGCACAGCAATGGTTATTCCGCTCTACAAAGATGGAGCCACAATGGATCCCGGGAACTATCACCCTATAAGCCTGTCTAGCTTGGTCTGCAAAGCTATGGAGTGCATCATCATGGATCACATTAACAGAGACATTGGGAACCTCCAAACACTGGACGCTACCCAGTTTGGCTTTGTTAAGGGCAGATTATGCCTCCTAAACCTGTGGACTTCTTTGAGACAGTTACCGAGGCTATAGACAAGGGAAAGGTGGTCCACACAGCCTACCAAGACCTTGCAAAGGCCTTCAACACCATTCCCCACTCAGGTATTATAGACAAGCTCACCAGCCTGAACATAAACCCCTATGTCACGAGATGGCTTGCCAACTGGCTAATGGATGGAAACCACATGGTATAAGTTGTGGGAGCTAGGTCTGACCTAAACCGTTTACAAGTGGCATTCCCCAGGGCTCAGTCCTATGACCTCTCCTGTTCGGCATATACTTCTCAGAGGTACATGCAAGCACAGGATGACTATGCCTGACTAAGTTTGCAGATAACTGCAAACTAGGGGCTATAATTGTCTCTCCGGCTGATACAGACATCCTCCAAAAGGGTCTCACTGAGACAGATACCTGGTGTCAAAGCCATGGCCTCAAGCTAAGTGCCAAAAAGTGCATAGTCATCCCCTTTGGAAAAAACAAAGTACCCACAAACTACCACATAGGTGGTAGCCCCCTAAATATGGAAGATGTAATAAGGGATCTGGGGACCCAAGTAGATAGTAACCTCTTATTTGATAATCACATTGCTAAAGTGGTTAGAAAATCCTTCTGTGTGGCCCAGCTAATCACAAAAGGGTTTGCATCCAGATTGAAAGAGGTCATTGGGCCCCTCTATGCATCACTCATCAGACCCATCATAGAGTACAATGACCCATTTGGGATGTTCCTTACAAGGCACCTGCAACAACTGGAAAGACCACAGAAGTACCTCACCAAGAGGATCACTGGGCTCAAGCAGATTTCCTATGCAGCTTGACTGAAGAAACTCCAGCTGTACTCGGTTGCTTAACGCCTACTCAGAAGTGATTTCTGCCTGACATACAAGGCCATGTCCAACCCAGAATTGATGGACATGCTCCACCTAAAGAAAACCATATCCCCTCGAGCCACACGCTCAAAGAATCTAAACCTCACCACAACAATTAATAGGACATGCTGGAGGGATAGATTCCTGCCCCAGAGACTTCCCATGCTCTGGAACAAGATTCCAATCTACATTAGGCAGAGCTCCTTGCTAACCCTCTTCAAGAGAAACCTTTGACGAGTGGATGGGAAATAGAACGTTAACCCCAGGGATCACTTCAATGGCTCTGCTGGACAGAGGCACAGGGAACTAATCTAATCTAAGGGGGCGGTGAAAGCAAACACATTCTGTCTAGGCTTATAAATGCCTTCAGGAAGATAGCCTAGTGCCTACCTATGAACCTATGATATCATGGGATCTCACAGGCATCAGCATCCAGGATACTCCACCAGTTCCTGGATACCATGTCAGCACATGCCTGTGAGCATGTATATTTCCAACCCAGCCGTGAGGCGTTGGCCAGCAATATGCATCTCTTCCACCAAATAGCAGAATACCCTGAGGTTGTGGGTGCTATAGACTGCATGCACATATGCATCAAAGCACCACCCGGTGAGCAAGGTAGGGTCTACATCAACTGCAATGGCTTCTTCTCCATCAACTTCCAGGTCATGTGCGATGACCAGGGCATTATAATGAATGTGTGTGCTGGCTGCTCTGGAAGCTATCATGACTCCCACATCTGGCATATGACACAGCTATACTAGAGATTTGCCAGTGGGGACATCCGTTATGGCCATTTAGTGGGGGATGCTGGTTACGCACTGGAGCCATTGCTGATGACACCCACACCTGAACAAGAACACCATAATGAGGCACACGCACAGACCAGAATCATAATAGAGCATGTGTTTGGGATGCTCAAGTAAGGGTTCTGGTGCCTGGACACATCCGGTAGAGCCTTGCATTACTCATCAGCTACATGTACCAAAATTGTCATTGTATGTGCCATGCTACATAATATGATCCTGTGGAATCAGCTCCAGTAGAAATAGCACGGGGCAGGATCATACAGCCCCCACCATTGCCAAGGCCTACACAGGCACAGAGTGACTTAGAGGAGGAACAACCTGATCCTGCCTCAGTTGGCAGAAGGAGGCATACCTAGTATGCCCAGGCCATGGCAAAGAGGCAACGCATAACACATACACCAACACGGTAGGAACCCTGGGAATGACACCTCTCTCTGACTTGCACATACATTAAAAGGAATGCCAAACCTGACACTATCTGTGCTTAACCATGTATAGGGAGTGTACTATGTGCAACTGACATAGTCAGCCCTCCATCACCATCATCAATACTGGCACAGCCACAATGTAAGTCACTCTCCCTATCAATTGCCAAATGGAGTAGTATGTGTTGTTATTTGCATCTATGGTATGGATGGGAGCATGCAAGGGAATCAGGTAACTAAATGGGATGCCAGCAGATAGCAGACACCTATAGTGGCAGCATGAGATCTGTAAAATATACTGGTGTCACTATAGTAGCCAGTACTAGACAAGGTGACAAAACTCACTGCAGGAAATGTGCTGGGCAACATGTGTGTCCATAGGACACACACATGCCAGTCAGGGAGGCTCACATACCCAACAACAGTCTCAGCCAGCAGGACAGGCATAGACAAACACAAACAAAGGCTGTGCTAAGGCCTCTGATTGATGGCTATGGAGAACATCCCCCCCAGACCTACACAGACAGACTACAACAAGTCAGGCAGTGGGATGTTAATTCTGAAGGGTAAGAAGTCTGAAACTGAAATGTAGGTCAATCAAACCTAAGACCTGTAGTACACTGATATGCCTCTAGTCAGCATGATAGGTTACAATACCGAATGAAATGGAGTACTTGAAATACCAGTACAGTCATAGAAAATGTGTATAAGTGTCAGGTGAGCCTCCCCCGATCCTATGTAGAAATGTAGTATCAGTCAGGTGTGCCCCCCCCCCAATCCTATGTAGAAATGTAGTAACATGTATGCATAGGTATAATAACAGTTGAGCACGGATTACCTGAGCTGGCCAAGGTAGTAGGATAGATTGTAGCATGTGTACAATATGCAGGGCTGTGTGCGTTAGGTTGGTGTGTTGTATGTTGTATGAGAGTGGTCAGTATCTATGCATAGTGAGGTTTGTCCTGATGGCCATTGGCCAATGGCAGGGCCAAGTTCTCACAACTGCAGTGCCAAAAACAATGCTTCCCAGCAAAACACATTCCAGTAGTAAGCCATTGTAAATTTTGGAAGTAGTATGTGTCACCATCTGAAAGATGGACATGGCATGAATGCGGGCCCAGATATACAAGCAGTACACAGGGAGAAGTACCCCAGACAGACAGTGTATAATATGTAACTGTCAAATGGACACACCCTTGTTACTGTACATACAGGTTAGCAGCACATTAGTTGGGCTAGTAGTAGGGAATACCGATGTCATCTGGCCAAACACTTACAGACCGCAAAGGTCACAGGTATGAAGTATTGAGAAACAGCTGATGTCCCTGCACAAGCCAGCATAAGTGGAATGCCCGATGCATACCTATGAGTCAGATGCAAGTATTGTCCATAGCACATATGTACCCAGCTCACCCCACCATCATCCACAGGTACTTCTACGGTCTTATCCCTGCTGTTGGGAATGAGTATGATATGACCCCCACCTCTGTATGGCAATAGCCAAAGAATGCAGCATGCAGAACACGTGTCCCATGCAGATGTGTCCCTAGCTGTAAGCAGCACCCTGCCAGCATCCGCACCACTGGAAAAATAATGACAGAAAGTATTGGCATTAACACCTTGCACACCTACCCTGTCACCCCAGAGGAACATAGTGTATTGCATTCTGGTACTGTAGGAGTGATACAATGCAACTGCTTGCTACAGCTGGCCTGCATCACTACTAAATGACCTACAGTCCTCTGCCAAAGGCCTGTGTCTCACCCATACTGCCAATGTATGTTATGTCATGGACTCCCACATAACAACATAACACAGTCCATAGAACCCAAATGCAAGGCCATGTGGACAAATCCCAGTAACATGTCCACCATACCCTACTGCATGAACTGTGGACAAACACTGAATTACTGCTGGGATGAGGTGATAACTATAGGGAACATATCAGATAATGTTTGCATAATCTTTGGAAGAGGATAAAATAATGGGCAGGGGGTAGGAACATGGGTGGCATGGAGTGTGTGAAGTCCGAAACTCAGCTGTGTGCACATACTATCCCTGCCTGCAAACACAGGAATGTGTGGCTACAAAACTGCTTGCAAACCACAGTATGAAGGGGTAATGTCCAGAATTATGAACCCTGCCCCAGGGTAACCTATGTGAATCTGTATAGCTGTGAGGTATGGCCACAGCAGGATAAGGCCATACTGTCACGTCGATGGATGTACAAACATAGGATCCTCAACCACCAATGTACCAAGGTGCTGAACCATTTACACAGACCCAGCAGCAAGTGTCTGCAGCTTCCCCTCCAGAATGGCATGATTGTGCAAGATTATGTAGGCTGCAGACCACAGTACTGGACACAGCTGCATTCAGCCTGTCTTCCCTAGGACATCACTACAAGCTGATATGTATACCTGACAGTACTCGATGACATAAAATATCACAGTGTAAAACAGTACATATATCTGAATATCTCTGCTAACACCAAGACCATGCAGCAGAAGCAGTACAGACACAATTACATACAGTAACCCACTATTGTTTGCCCATTTTGATACCATATTGTCAACTGATCTACAAATATCCTGCAGAAACAAGTTGCTAGCTGTAGATGTAGAACACAAAAGCCTGCACTGGAGTACAATCTGCCTAGAATGGATTCACACATTCAATATAGAAGGGCATACTGGGCATGCTCCCACACTTAGAGAAATCAAGGCCATGTCAGACAACAAAATACTGAACGGTCATACTAGGCATGCTCACACACTTAACTGAAATGAAGCTCATGTCTGGCAAAAACAGTGGACTATACATATCTGACAGTCTCAGATATTAGTGCACACACTCCACAGTACACACCAGTCATGCTTTGCACACACATTGGATAGGAATACACACATATATCCAAGGACATCACAGTATAATAGGCCAAAATTACACATGCATAGATGTGTGGAAGAGAGTGACAGACAGTGACAAAGAGCCTCCCATCATGAGGACTGTCCTACCCAGCACACATCCAATTGGCTAAAACCACATAATGTGCAAATGTCAATCACCGAAGACATTTGCCTCTGATATCCTTCAGCACTATACTGTATGTGGTGCTTGTGCTAACTGTGTAACATGACCGTACAGGTTGGTAGTCATCTAGCAGTTGCATACACGTACCTGTGGAATATAAACCTGTGTGTGCCTGAGTGTTGTGTGTCTACCTCTAAATGAATGGGTCATGGCCCATGCACAAACACTACACTCCTCATTGTCCAACTATGGCAAACCTGGTGATGTCTTCACCTTGAAATACACCTTTGGGGAAGTAGTAGCGCAATAATCTCTGTGGTGCATCCCATAACTGGGTTATGCTGTAGTGTGATGTACTAGCTAGGTAGGAGTTCTCATCCCAGACATGGCAACTGTGTGTGTGTGTGTGTGTGTGTGTGTGTGTGTGTGTGTGTGTGTGTGTGTGTGTGTGTGTGTGTGTGTGTGTGTGTGTGTGTGTGTTTCTTTGTGTAGGGATCAATGCTTTTGAGGCCATTCACACTCACTACAATTTCAAATGTCCTACTTTGGCAGGTCTGCTGATTTCATTCACTTTTAAATACACCTTTGGGGAAAAATGTAGCTCAGTAAGCTCTGTGGCATGTGTGTAATGCTGTAGTGTGATGTACTAGTTAAGTAGGAGTTCTATTCCCAGACATGGTAACTGTAGAACTCTGTGTGTGTTTATCTGTGCAGGGAGCAATGCTTTTGAGGCCATTCACAGTCATTACAACCTCCATTGCTCTACTTTGGGAAGCCTGCTGACACTTTTGGGGAAGGAGTGACCCAATAATCTCAGTGGCACATCCTATAACTGTGTAATGCTGTAATGTGATATACTAGTTAAGTAGGAGTTCTATTCCCGGACATAACAAGTGTGTTTGTTTGTCAACGCTTTTGAGGCCAGTCACACTCACTACAATTTCAAATGTCCTGCTTTGGCAGGGCTACTGATGTAATTCACTTTGAAATACACCTTTGGGGAAAGAATAGTCCAGTAAGCTCAGCGACGAGTACTATAACTGTGTAATGAGATAAACTAGTTAGGTAGGAGTTCTCGTCCCAGATATGGCATGTGTGTATGTATCAATGTTTTTGTGGCCATTCACAATCACTACGCACACCTAAAAATGGAGAACATCAATAACTGTGCAGTAACAGAGACCTGATCCAAAGCTCAAGTGAGCATCCCTGCAATACCAGGTACAGCTCTCACCAAACCTGTTGGCCACCAAACCAGGACCAAGACAATAAAGGTGGAGGAGTGTCCATATTCACCAAGGATATTCGCACCACCAGGCTACTTGCCCAACAGAATGTGTCTGAAATACCCCCTGTGCAAATAACAGTAGGTCAGACTGCATTCCAAATTGTATAGCTTGCTACAGATCCCCCAACATGCCTCATGATTCCCACTACAGCTTTTGAAACATACTGTGAAATATTATGATACAAACACCCTAATACTGGGTGACTTACACTACCCTGCCATTAACTGGGAAAACTACTTGTGTTTGTACCAACACGTGCTCCCAACAGACCTTGGAAGTCATAATTCCCAATGCCCTGGATCAAGTAACCCATAGTCCCACTAGGGGCTCAAATATCCTAGACCTGGTCATTAACAACATGGGAAATCAATGCACTACACCTATGGTCACCCCACTGGTGGTCAGTTCTGCCCATGAGCTAATCACCCTAAACATCAACATCCCACCCCCACACCCCAGTAAGGAAACCTCCGTGCCAACATCATGCTACACATGTCAGACATGACTATCATGACACCCATGCAGATGGGAACTGAAAGGATGACTGCTGAATCCTACATGAAGACACTGCACAAGCACATCCACTCATGCATGAATCATGCCATCAAATATAGAACCAAAATGCTCCCTACCAAGAAAGGGAAGCCAATATGGTGGCCCCCCTGCCATAAACATACTGTACAACAAAAGGAAGAAAATTGTTGCAGAAACGGAGGAATTTCCAGGATGCAAAATACTCCCTTACCAGCCACAGTAAGAAGCAGAGATCCTTCATAACATCCGCCAAAGCTAGTTACGAACATAATATAGCTAAAGATGTCAAAGACAACTGCAAGCCATTCCATAGCTATGTGAGGAATCTAAATGGCAATGCTCAGATATGCTCTGAGCTACAACAGGATGGCATAAAATATACTGCTCCCAGGGATATTGCCAATATCCTGGCAGATCAATTCAATGCTAACTGCACCCCCAACCCACCCCCCAAAGGGCCCATCTCAACACGGAATGATTATCAGATTCTGGTAATAACGGCCACAGACGTAAAACCCACACTCTCCAGAGCTATGACAACAGCAGCCATGGGACCAGTCAACATCCTGGGCTGTGTACTACATGAGCTACAGACTGAACTGGCACCTCACCTACATGCCATGTCTAATTATAGCCACACCTCAGGCTTCATGCCCACTGTGTGGTGCACAGCTACAGTTATCCCAGTCCACAAGGGGATCCACCTTGGATCCTGGGAACTACAGCCCCAGCAGTATGATGTGCCTGTTCTTCAAGGCCATGGAATGTATAATCATGGAAATTAAAGCAAAGACATTGGCAACCTGCAAACACTGGACCCCAACCAGGTTGGGTTTTTGAAGGGCCGATCATGTCACCTCAACCGGATTGACAACTGTGAATCCATCTCCAGAGGTATGGATGAGGGTAAGGTGGTTCACACAGCCTATGAGGACCTCGCCAAGGCCTTTGACATCATCCCCCATTCTGGAATCATAAATAAATGTATCAAGCTGGCCATAAATCCGTATGACACCTGATGGTTTGCCAACTGCTGTACTGACAGAACCCGCACTGTAAATGTAGGTGACACCAACCCAAGCCCCAGAAGAGTGACAGATGGAGTACCTTAGGGTTCAGTCCTGTGACTGCCCTTGTTTAGCATCTACTGCTCTGAAGTACAGTCCAACAATAAGGGACTCTGGCCATCAAAGGTTGCAGATGACTGCACACTGGGAGCCAATATTAAACCCCACTTGATGTGAATATTCTACAGAAGGACATTACAGAAAGACATGCTTAGTGCCTGAGCCTTGGCCTCAAGATCAATGCCAAAAATATATAGTTATCCCTTTTGGGAAGAGACATGTACCTATGAAGTACCACACAAGTGGCAGTACACTAAACACCTAAAGTGTGATAACAGACTTAGAGACACAGGTGGACAGTGGTCTCATCTTTAATAACCACATTGCCACAACAGTCAGGAAACCCACCTATGTGGCACACCTCACCAATAAGTGCTTTACATCCAGGAAAAAGAAGCCATTGTCCCACTGAAGTCATCTCTCAGTAGACCCAGTACAGACTACAATGGCCCATTATGTATGTACCTAACATGACATCTGCAACAACTAGAAGGCTGCAGACATACCTCACAAAATGAATCACAGGCCTAAACCAGATGCTCTATGCTGACCATCTGAAAATCATCCAGCTATACTCTGTCACATATTGTGTTCTCAGAGGCGAACTCTGCTTAATATACCATGCCATGTCAAACCCACAGCTGTTGGACATGCTACACTTAAAGAATTCCAAACCCTAACAGCCACATGCTCCAGGGATCCAAATATTCTCATCACAATGAACAATACATGCTGGAGGGATGTGTTACTGACCCAGAGATTTCCCAGACTCTGGAATAGGCTGCCGATACATGTCAAGCAGGGAGCCTCTTTGGCCCTCTTCAAAAAGAACTTGGACGATTGGATGGGAGATAAGAAACTGACACCGGGGATCATGTCAGCTGCCCTGCTAGACAGGGGTCCAGGGAAGTAAATATTGTGGGAAGACATAGCCAGGGAATTGTCATGTCTAGGCCTGTAGAGGCCCTAGAGCTGATAGCCTAGTTTCAACCTATGAACCTATGAATATATGAACTACACTTTCCATTGCCCAACCTTGGCAAGGTTGCTGATGACATTCACTTTGAAATACACCTTTGGGAAAGGACTAGCCCAGTAATCTTCATTGTGCATGCTATAACTGTGTAATGCTGTAGTGTGATGTACTAGTTAGGTAGGCTTTCTAATCCCAGACATGGCAAGTGTAAAGATGTGTGAATTTGTTTGTATAAGGATCAATGCTTTTGAGGCCATTCGCAGTCACTATGCTTTTGAGTCCATTCACAGTCACCACATCTTCCATTGCCCTACTTTGGCAAGCCTGCTGATGTCATTCACTTTTAAATACACCTTTTGGGAAAGGAGTACCCCAATAAGTTCTGTAGTGTGTGCTATAACAGCGTAATACTGTCGTGTGATGTACTACTTAGGTAGGAGTTCTAATCCCAGACATGGCAAGTGTAAATGTTGGTGTGTATGTGTGTGTGTTTGTTTATCTGTGTATGGATCAATGCTTTTGAGGCCATTCACAGTCACTACAACTTTCATTGCCCTACTTTGCAAGCCTGTTGATGTCATTCACTTTGAAATATACCTTTGGGGAAAACAGTAGCCCAGTAATCTCCCATGGTGTGTGCTAAAACTGTGTAATGCTGTAGTGTGATGTACTAGTTAGGTAGGAGTTCTAAACCCAGACATGGCAACTGTGAGACTTGGAGTGTGTGTGTTTGTCATACATATCCCCTGTGGAGGTAGCTGTTAGTGTGCAACAACAGGACTCATTGTATCACTGGGTTTGCAAATTTCTTATATGGTGGGCCTATTATATGTCATAATGTCCACCTTGCAAGGATAACAGATGTCAAACAGCAGAGAGGCTGGGGTAGACAATCCATACCCCTACATGTGACATCATGGCTTGGTGGATAATAAAGGCAACCCTTGTATTACCCAGAGAACACTCTACACCCATGTCTCATACACAAACACACTCGGCTAGGTAACAGCCACTGTGTTGGTAGTTCCCTGCATATTGCCCACTGATAGTAACCATGGTGTGATCGCAGTGGACTACAGAGAGCATGGCACCCTATCCCATCCCTACAATAGACAAATCATTCCATACAGTGCTCCTTCACTATGTTCCCCACTGGATGCCTGCAACAACTGTAGTGCCAGCAAATGTAACCCACAAAGAACATACCATGCCTTATACACATGCACTGTATGGACAGATGCCACTGACACCAGGGAATACATGTATCATGCTGTCACTGTAGGTGCAGGGTCAACCTGGTGTCCACTGCCAGTTCTCACCACATGAGGCCAGTAATGGCACATCTGATGATAACAATCTGCCTGCACAACATGCCCTAGACACCCCATGTACACTTCCACATGTCACAGAACATGAATGCGGGATGTGTGCACATCCCAGACAGCATCCATGTCATGGAATATAGAACACATACATGGCAAGAATTGCACAGCACTGGCCACCCACAATAGTAACCCAGATGACTAGATGGTGAATACAATACCCACCTGTGTGGGCCAATCCAGACATTACACCCCTGAACCACACATCAGACCATTGCTATGTGGCCTGATGCCAAGGTATACCCTTTACCTAGCCGTCTACAGCCTTCTGGCACATCAACCACTACACACCTGTGAAGCAATGCACCCATGCATGTCAGTACTGGAAAACATGTGTGTGTGTGTGTGTGTGTGTGTGTGTGTGTGTGTGTGTGTGTGTGTGTGTGTGTGTGGAGTATAATGATTTGGATGCCATTCACACTCACTACACCTCCCATTGGCCTACTGAAGCATGCCTTCTGATGTCAGACACCTTGGCATACCCCTTGCCCATATATCATCCTAATAATCCCTGTGGTGCATGTGATACCTACATATTAATGTATTGTGGCAAACTAGCTAGTTAGGAATTCTATCCCTGACCCTGCCAACTGTGATAATGTGTGTGAGTCCCTGAGAGAGTGCGGCTGTGTCAAACTTGACACCTGTTCATGTGGACAGGCACAGGTACTACAACTACCTTATCCCTCCTTTATCACTGTTGCAGATGTCACTCACCATTGAATATACCTTTGTACAGCTTTCCAACATATAATCTCTGTGGCACATCCAATAACTCCATAGACATGTGATAGCAATACATAGTCAGACAGGGGTTTGAAAGCCAGGAACTGGTAAATGTTGACACAAACATGCTTAGGTTATACTCTCCCACTGCCTCCCTGTCTTACTTTGTCTCTGTCTGTCTCTCACTCCCTCTTTGGTGGATGTGGAGAAGTACACCTGCTTAGGCAGCAGCTTATGTTTTGTAAGTGATGCTCATGATCAGCTGATGGCTACTGCATGAATTGCAGTCCCCACTAGCTGATTACATATGGAACAGCTGTGGTAACATTCCCATAGCCAATTGCATGGAAACAAAGTACTATAACTAGGAACATCATGTGGGTGTTAGCCCTTTTCATTCACTGTGAGGAGGACTTCATGTCGGTGTTTGGAAAACAGCATCACAGATGGCAGTGGGATATACCTCTAACAACATACACTATGGAGACTGGCAAACAAACATGAGGGGATGTTCCAGACATGACTACAGAATGTAAGTGTTGCTCTTCTGCATTTGGAGTAATGTTGGCTTAAAAGGGTTTGTGTGGATATGCCTGGTCTACATGATTTAATACCTGCCATGACAGTGTTATGTGTTTGAGGAAACTCCCACCTGTAGGGTTATCTGCAGACTGGCCTGTGTTTGAAGTCTTATGTTTCTTGTGTTACTCACAGATCAGTTATCTTAGAATTGCAGAAGCATGGTGTGTGGATTGCAGTCAGTATATGGTGACAGCCATATGAGTTACTGACTTAATATCCCTCATAGGACATATGTCACAACAAAACAGTAAATGTTTAAGGGTATCACAGCAACATGCTAATACTGGCCCAGTGTTTGTGCCTCCAGCCACAAGTCTGTCAACCTTTGTACCTATGTCATGCAGTAAGAGGTGCATATGTTCTGTACACCATTATTTATTGACATCATACCTGATAACAAGCCAGTCAGATATCAGACTGCTAGACATGTTATGTTTAGTAGGGGTTCTATTTGAGGACATAACCTGGCCATTCTGTGGTTGTGTGTACAGTAGTGAGGTCTGTGTACTTATGGTGATTGTCGACAGTATGTGTATTGTGAATACGTACCTTGGACTGTGTACAGACTGTGGTAGATGTAGTTGTTTTTCATCTTGTTCTATCTGATATTACATGCTGCTCCAGTGTATGGTACCCTGTCAGCTCACATGTTTGTAGGGCTAGACACACAGGTGTCCCATACCACAGACAGGCATTGGACCACACTGTGTCGTGGACCAGTATATGTAGAGTTAGTGTGTGAGTGGCACATATGAGGCTGGTGTTGCTCAAACAGTCCATATAGTGTAATATTAAGCTTGTGTTCCATATGTTGTTGTGGCTGTGTTCACATTGGTTGTGGGTATGCACTTTCACTTGGGTGTCTGTTACTCTGTGCTGTGATATGCCTGTAGAGCCTGCTATATTTGTAGGTACATCTGTATTCCCCCATAAGAAATGTAGGCCAGTGTTGGGGCAGTCTGCCTGTAGTTTGCACAGTGCTTTGTTGCATACCTAGCAGCTTAGTGTAATTACCCACTGTGATGTTATGTCCAGATATTTGGGGTCTATATCATATTATCGAAATTCCAAAACGTCGAACACCATAAGCTCGACCTTGGACTCTCAAAATGTGTTATACTTGAACACCCAGAACAGCAAATTTTTTCCAAGGAAAAAAAAAATTGCTGTTCTGAGAATACACACACACAGCACAAGCACACCAAAATACATAATCCACACATACACACTTCACAAAACCCTACAATAAACCATACTTACATTACTAGCTATCCACTTACCTTAACCCGACCCTAAACCTAAGGTTACTAACTAGCGGACACTCACCTTACCCGCTCCCTAACTGGAAAGTCCCTAACTAACGCACACTCACCTTACCCACTCCCTAACCCTAAGGTCAATAACTATCGAACACTCACCTTGCCCACTCCCTAACCCTAAGGTCCCTAACTATAGCTCACTCACCTTACCTGCTTCCTATCCCTAAAGTCCCTAACTATCACACACTCACCTTACCTTGACCCATTCACACAATTACCTTAACCAGGTCTGTCACCTTCACACCACAGTCAAGGAAATAGCAAAGCCGCAGAAACGGCCTACCGAATACTTTCCCTAGGAAAATATTCGGTGTTCTGCAGCTTTGCTATTTCAATCATTCACTGAATTGGGGTCAATATTATAACATTCAAGTTTTAAGACTTCGATGTTATAATATAGACCCGATATTTGCCAGATCTACTGCTGCCGGGCCACCATAACTGTTGTGTATTTCTGACAAAGCAGTGGGATGCTGTATAGATGTATGTCACTAACTACTGGGTAGTATGTGACCATGTGACCACTGCACCACCAGTTATTATGTGTCAGGACAGACAGGAGTGTCTGAATGCATAAACTGTGTGGGCATATGTAGTCCAGGATTTATGTGATATACCCATGTACATGGCTGTTAACATCCATATTGTCAGGCTTGGTCCACATGTCACGCACTAAGGGGATCTGTGTATACCTCTGTCTGTTAAGACAACCCCTGTTACAGTAGCAACAGCCTACATATATACCTGCAATACATACATGACATCCCCTTGCACTAAGAGGTTGAGACTATTGGTGCTGAGGTATGACCCCACTCCATGTTCTGGACATAAGGTAAACATATATATATATATATATATATATGGATTCACTTTATAATTTCAAAATAATAAAATACCAAATTTCAGTATTTCTAAATCATAAAGTCGAACACCCATAATCCCGACAGCACACAATCGTGAAGCACACAATCACGAACACATACAAACCATATACCACACAACACATACATCGTCCAACCCACACTACAACAAACAAAACACACACAAACACAAAAACACAAATAAACAAACCTACACGACATGTAAACAGGGAGGCAAACACCCCTGCACCCCTCCACACCCACCCTACTTACATATACTAACTCCAAGATCGCCCAGACACAAAAAGGAAAAACACACCCACACATTTCACAGCCCCTTGCACACAAACATCACACATATACATACATCCACACATTCAGACCCACTCAAACCCCCATGCATAACCCTTACAAAACACTCACTTACCTTCAATTGCACCTACATCCATACACAATACACTCCCAACACTGCACGTCACATACCGTAAGCCATAACCATGAATTTGAGATATTTGAATTCGCGATTATGCACTTTCGCGATTTTCAGTTTTCGACTTTATGATTTCGAAATACTGAAATTCGGTATTTCAGTATTTTGAAATTATAAAGTGAACCCATATAGATATATATATATATAGATGTGTGTGTGTATATATATATATATATATATACACACATATACATATCTATATATATATATATATATGTATATATATCCATATACAGATATATATGTCTACCCATATACAGATATAAAGATATAAATGCACATATAGTTATAGATATCTACATATATATCGACATAAATATATATATATATATATATATATATATATATATATACATATATATATATATATATATATATATATAGATATATATATCTACATACATACATATATGAAGTACAAACATACATATATATATATATGTACAGAGATATCTATATATGGCCATATATATGATGCACTATATAGATGTGTATGAATACATATATATGAATATATATGAATATATATGAGTATGTACATGTACACATATATCTACATATGTATATGAATATATCCATATCCTTGTCATGTGTAAACATTACTGTTGTGTATACCTTCCCAGATGTATCACACCGTATGTATCTATGTGTATATTTAGATATAACAACATATGTGATGCAACAGTAATATCACTAACAAGTACTATACAAGTGTAGAAGTCACAGCAATTGTTCAATACTATTCAATATGTGTACTGACAGATATATTGGAAAAACAACTGTCTTCTTAGCTGTCATGGTGTAGTTGTTAACTGTTGTGACTATAGTGTACAGTGTCCTGGGTTCAACTCCTGCAAGGACTGTTTACTTTGTTGCTGGGCAGAACAAGATCTGCTGGATACCAAGTGGTTTAGGCAGTTTTGAGTAACTTTTACCGCATTTGCGCGTGTTTGCGTGATGCTAAGCTGTGCTAACATATGGTTAAATGAAAAAGAGACTGGTAAGGGGGCAATACATCCATTCCAATAGGATGACTTCCAGAGATATTGATTATGAAATAGAATGTGATTTTTTAGATGCTTTATATTGAGAGAAAGGATATCCACATGACTTTTTGGACATCAGACAGGATGTTAGTTCCAATAGGGGAAAAAAAATTTTGCCCAGTGCTTGGGTTGACTGAAAAAGAAAATTGAATAAGGATGATAATTATGGGTTGTTCATTACTGAATTTAATACTGACATTTTGTATTGTAACCATATTGTAAGAAATCAATGGAATACGTTTTTGGAGCTCACGGACTTGCCGTTTGAAAAGAATGTGACCCTTAAATTTACTTATAAGAAGGGGAGGAATTTATAAAATCTATTAGAGGATCAAGATAGACCTATGATAGGGGGTGGTAAACTTAAGGGAACATACCGCTGTGGGGCCTGTTCCCAATGTCAGTATATTGCGCACACAGATTATGTTTACCCTCCTGGTATATACAAGAAGATTAGTGGTAAATTTCATTATAATTGTAACAGTGAGAGAGTAATATATATGGCTAGGTGCTCCATCTGTAATGCATTTTACATAGGAAAGAGAAAGCGGAAAATTTGTAGGCGTATCTATGAAAATATGTATGAAATTAAGTAAAAAAAAATGTTAATAATGCCTTATATAAGCACACTGTTGATTGTCAACAGGCCACTTTCACTTTTTACATTCTTGAACAAGTACAGGTGGATACAAGAGGTGGTGATTGGGAAAACCTGGTAGAATACAGAGAACTTTCCTGCCAGGTTACCCTGGACACTGCAAGACAGCCAGGACTCAATGATCACATTATTATTGCTCCACTTTTAAAGCTAAGGGCTGCCAAACTTTGAAATGAATTTAATTGGTTAAAAGTGTTTAATTTTAGAACGATTAATACATTGTATATATTTTATTTAGTATCATATAACATGAATTGTAAGGGTTTACATTTTTAATGATACTTCTTGGCCAGTAGGGGCTGCTAGGTACACAAATGTATACCTTGAAATGTAGTAGTTTATTTATATTATGCATTTTAGAAAGGACTACTTGAACAGATGAGTGGATTTTTATGAAATTTTAAAGGTTTAGTTGTATTAGTCTCAAAATGATGTTTTTTAACTAAATGTTTTTTTTATTTCTTGGAGGATGAACTTATTATGGTGGTTTTCATGTCATTTATTGATAGAATAGGGGAGTTTTATGATTGGTGTTCTGAATAAGTGAGTGTATTTAAGTAACAGACTGTTGTTAATGGATGTTTTTTCTGATGAAGTCTTTCTTAGATGAAAATGTGTGAACTCAGTAGCATTAATAAAGTGTTTTGTGAACTCTCACAGTGCTGGCTTGCCCTTCCATTGTGTTTCGCTCTTGTTTTTAATTAACTGTACGGGCACTTACACCGTGTAGGCTTCGCTTACCAGTGCGCAATGTGCTTAGCTGTTATATTTCAGCAACACCTGCTAAGCATGGCTCAGCCCTGGTAACCAGTGCTCACATCCCAGTCTGATAATATAGCAGAGTAATGACATCTGTAATAAGTGTATGTAATGCCATGTACATAACATGCATCTTATGTGCTGTCATTACAGTAGCAAGGGGTGTGAGTCTCTTGTCTGAGACACTTGAGTATATAAGACTTCTACAACACTCTTATTCATGTGAATATGTTACATACACGGGTAGTATCCCAGGTTATATGCAGTCACACTGGCATGTAGTGTATCATTACGTTACTACTGTTGACAGTGCTTCCCCAAGCAAGAGTAGATTCCTAATTGTAGTACTGGAAACAAACACCCCTGCATGTATAGATGGACTTTGAGTCCTCACTGTCATGTTTCTGGTGTGTGAGCTGTGTCACATTATATATTTCATACTGGATAATGATGTGACATGTGTAAAATAACTGTAGACTACCGTCTGTATAGCACATGTCAGTGAGGGCTGCCATCATGTAGTAATGACATACCTATCAGTGTCAGACGTCTGTCAACACATTCATCTTACTGCATAGCTAGTTGGCGAGCTGATGTCTGTGAGTTCTTGCACAGATGTCAGGTATCCATCTTGGATATGTACAGCAATCTATGCTTGACTGACACTGACATGTCTGCCCAGCTGTGTTATAAATGGCACAGATAGGACTCAACACCCTGTATGCACCACATGCCACAGATATCTCCACTACACTACCACAGTCAACAGAACATGCTTGGGTACAGGTTTACAAGGCAGACACTAACCATGTTATGTAATATATGTTGCATACGTGTCAACTGGAAAACCTCACTGGCCCTCTGCAGGAGGCACCCAGAGGATTGGCTGATGCATGTCACCATCACCCTTAGGGTCGCCATAGTGGTGTCTGTAGATAGATGGCCTGCTGGCACTTGGCAGGTTGCACTGTACACACATCCCTACACTTCCCATCTCTCCATGGACAATAGCCGGGTAAACACCTATAAACACCTGCACCAATGCATCCCAGTAATGACAAATGTGTATGCATGCATTACTGAGAATATCAGTGTCTGTGTGTTAGTAGACCTGTAGTTGGGAATACTCTGAGGCCCTTCACTCCCACCACACCATCCATTGCCATAGTTAGATGTGGCTGCTTCTGTACTGGACATTACATGTACCTTGTTACACTCTTCTCCCTAAGGGATACCTGGGCCTTGCAATACCAGTACAACTCTGTTGTACAAATGGGTTGATAAGCATAGGATACCCACTGAGTTTTGGCAAGTTTGTGCATGTGTGCATGTGTGTATATATGTAGGGTACAGCATTCCAAGGCCACATACTGCTATTATAATACGCATTACCATGCAGTATTAGGGATAGTTATGTTGCTTCCCATAGGAGAGGCATGACAATGCATCACCCTACTATGCCTGTTGCACGTGCATTAGATGCATATCCCTGTAGCAGCACTCTTGGGATAGGCAAGGGGTTGTATTGCATTTCTGGTCAATGTGTGATGGTGGGTATGTCAGAGTGTCATCATGGGTTCCAGTGCATACAATATCCACAGTGGGGTGTGGGTGCTGGGTATACTGTCATTACACCATGGTACCCCCAGTACATGTCCCATGTACCACTGTATTGTGACCACTGTCACTATCATCCATACAGGTAACGGATAACACTATCCACCCCAGTAATGCATGAGCTGTGTGCAACCTATCTGTAACACATTACACACAATGACAAGGTAGTTAGCACTGATAGGCCCAGGTCTCTCGGATGTGTGTCTGACTGTTATGTGTTTGTCAATGTGTATATGATGGTATGTCACACTATGTATTGTTCATCTACAACCATTACATCCCCCAATACCATACTGTACATGCCTGGGGATGTTCTGCATGTAACATATAACCTGAAACACACCTCATCCTAAAAGCTGTGTGGTGTGTGCAATTAAAGCCACACACATCAGTAGCATTACATACGTAGGTAGGGGTCTAGTCCCAGTGTTGCCAAGTAATAGTATGCATGTATGCAGAGGGATCTACTTCAGGTTGCTGAATATATATGTCCCAGGCAGTCATCTGTCCAAGAACTGCATGGCATATGCTAACATGTCACAGGTATTATCCTATGGACATACATTCCATCACAACTGCTGCCAGCTGTGTAAATGGCCTCTTCCACACTGTATAGGTGTGCAGTGATACTGGGGTTGGTAAATATAGCTGGGTGCGGCTGTTGTGCACACAGCCAACATCATTGCAGTTACTGTTGAGTGTACCCCCCCCCCCCATGTAGCTGGCTGTAATACTGTACAGTTCATGTTAACAGGTTATGTATTTGTCTATCACACTGTCTGTGGTTCTACAGCACCTCTCACCTTCCAAAGGGTAGGGGTGTGTCACCCACACCAGCACACACATGTTTACAGTGTTTTGGATTGCACTACATTGGGGAAAGGGACATATACCATGCCAGTACCATCGTCAATGGCCTCAAACTTAGGGACTGCTTATTTCACAATGTGTTGTTCTGTGTAGTCTGGCTTGGTGGAATTACATAGGCTACAATGGGTTCCTGGCACAGGTATATACACCCATGTGTACAGAATTCTCTGTGTAGTGCATCCGCACCTACGTCTGTGTGTGTGTTATACACAAACATGTGGTGTGTGCCACCCAGTACAATTACCACTGTCCACTGTAGAAGGGCTGCTAACAGCAGCCACCATGCACTCACCTGTATACACCATCCCCAGACCTATTGTCCATGTGGCACAGGCAGTAACTGTTATACAGACCTGTGACGAGTTCAACTGTACCCAGGATATGGCATAGCCATGGTGTCACCACAGTGCCATACCCCTTGTGAGATATGACATTAGACCATCCTCCTGCTGACACATGGACACCTACAACACAAAAGGATAACATTATGGAGACCACAATCACTCAGTGTTAAAAACAGTTATAATGCATCAAGGCTGGACAGCTACACTACCTGACATATAAGCATTAAACATTACTGCAGACATGTTACACAGCAGTGCATTGGTACACTGTAGTACAGTCACCATGTGCTTCAGAACCATATTAGCCGGTCCCTGCATCAATGTTATGGATGACAGGGATATGGCACAGGTATCATCATATGCACAGGGTATGTTGTTGATTTGCCAGAGATCTAGGGTGGGCCATACATTTGATACCATGTGTGTGAGTGAGGGGTTTAAATTACTGATATGGCTGTGGTGATGTGATGTGTGTAGGTATGGGGTTGCCTTAGGTGTGTTTGTATTATGTGTGGGTGTGCATGCAAGCAGTTCTATCATGTGGATGCCCTATACAGGTGTTTGTTGAACAGCTGCAGACCATACCTGGCAGGGTGTTCAGTTCACCACCTCTGGCCACGGACACAAGAATTGTGCCTGTCAGGGGTTGCATGAGCACGTCCGGGTACAAGCCTCAATATGCTACTTTACCCTGATGATGACATATGTCCACTGGAACCAGGTCCCTCCTGGGACTGGCCAGTGCCATATGCTCGTGGCCTGCTGTGGTGTGGTCTAGACAGTGCCACCCCTGCAGTGCTGGGGCTGGTACTGCCACTACAGGAGCAGCTTGGTGTCCTTGCATGTCCACGTTGACCTCCAGATGTTGGTGTTGCTGGCCTATGTCCATGTGGCCATTGCATCACTCCCACCATATGCTCTAGCATGGACAATACATGGTTGTGGAGGCACACCATTTCACCCCATCATCTATCCATGAACTCTGTATAATAACGGAGGGCACCTGCAATATTGTGGAGGTTGTCACTTACAGCTGAAAAAGCAGCCCTCTGCAACCTCAGACCCTGTCTGGTGTACCGTTCCAAATGTACCTGCACCTCTATGAGAGCCTTAAACATGCATCTGGTGGTACCAGATGTGGTACTTCTGCCAGGGGCATAATGACCAGCGGCCATCTCATTAGCACCCCTGTACATCTGCCTATGTGGTATCCTGCCAGACATCAGGCTATGGTTGCTGTGTTCAAACACAGCAGCCATAGATACCACACTGTTCTGTGCACTGCCACCAACTGCCAACTGTCCCTCTGCTATGGCCACTGGTGATGGGGTATCTATAGGCACTGTGACTGTGTGCGGGGATGGGGTGGATAACAGGGGGATGTCAAACGATGGTGCAGTTTCATCCTCTGACAACCCCACATGTGCCTCAACACACCTATCATCATTTTCAGTGCCTGTATGGACACCAATATTAGATTGCATGCAGGAGGGACCCTGACCCACCTCGCCACCTGTGAGCGAAAATCAAGAAATGCACTTTAAGACCTGTACATCATTGCATAACAGTATACACGTACACGCACACACACACACACACACACACACACACACACACACACACACACACACACACACACACACACACACACACACACACACACACACACACACACACACACACACACACCCTGACATTCCACCATAATACCTACTTGTCCCTTAGTTTGCAGACAGTCCCAAGTTTATTCTCTTAAATTCCCCATCCTGTATCACACTTGGAAACTTACACTCATTAATACCAATCATTAATGTATCATTCTTCTAATTGCCTAGACAAGTGACAGCAAAACATGACCTGTTACTCCATTACCTCTTTGACTTGATTGGAGTCAGCTTTACAAGGACTCGCTGCTGTCATCCAGTGTTCACCTGGGCTTTTCCAGACATCATGAGCATGGCCCCATATGTTAGGGGCTACTACAGTCACTCACTAGTATCATGCACTGGAGTGTCATATGTAGATATTGCTCAATAGATGCAAGATCTCTTGCTCTATTAACTTATTATGTGGACAACAGTAATATTTGGATGCACTCACTGGTGTTATCTAGTAATTCTCCAATGCATCTGTAGTGCTGCATACAGGAGTATTCTTAACCTTTCTACAGATTGCAGTTTTAACAGTATGCTTGGTGTCTAGTTTCCCATCCCAATGCATGTTCCATGTTACATACCTTATTACACTATCAGCTGTTCTAAGATTACATATCAGACAAGTATTCCTGGTGTCTCATGTGTCAGTCCATGTCCATGAACTGTACGATTCCAAAGGGAAGTCCAGACGTATGAACATCCCCACATTCACACATGTGCTTACATGGACACACACACACACACACACACACACACACACACACACACACACACATCCTACATGCATCAATCCCCTCCACTCTACCAGATTAGACTTACAGATAAAATAAACCCCACACACACACACTTACAGATAAGGTTGCACAAAGATATTACACACAGACCTTCCATTACTCATCTGTCAACATGCATAACATATGATACTTAACAGCATGCAGTGCAGCTAAAGTCAATCCATGCTAGTGACAGTATACATGTGTGTGGTGCATGGGCTGTGTTAGTAGGTGATACCCCTTCCTCTGAAAAAACACTGCACCCATGTACACAGTATTGCTGTGCACATTTTCAGCAAACTGCCATGTACTGTCCACCATATCACACAGGTGTACACACCATTGCTGAATGTGTATTACTGTGTCAGTTATGTCTGCTCTGCTGCTCACAGCCCCTATGTATTTGTCTGACACATACCTGGGATGATATGTGGACAGATGTCATTTGTGAATGCCTGCTGTCTGATTTACAGATGCCATCATCAGTGGTGCATGTATGACCAATACGTTACAATTACACTGACAACCGTCAAACCTTACCGTGGCTATGGGGAGTGTACACACCCTTATAGATATGACACCGCCTTTCTTCATATGCCATGGGACCACATTAATACATATGTTAACATTACATGAGCCTCATTGGTGACATATGTCATGTACAATCAAATACAGTGTCAAACAAATGTGTTAGTTGTGCTGATGCTGATTGTGATGCATACACTTTGTGGATGCATATATGTGCATGTCCTTACCATGATGGCTTGTTGCACCTACTGTTATGTGTACTACAGCAGTCACTATTCCTGGCAGGGGTATACTAGCATGGTCCATCTGCATTTGCCAGAATATGGTCAGTCTGCCCTACACATGTCCCCCAACTCTGTATGATTGCAAAGTCAACTCATGTGCACATCCCTTGGAGTTCACACACTGCAGTCACTATTGCCGTTGAATCAGGGTTATGTCTGCCACAGTTCCTGACCCAGACTGTGTGCAGATACAGCCATTCGTACCATCCTTTGGTTCCCTGCTGCAGTGCACTGTTGTGTCATGGTGACACCCCCTCCCTACCTTCAGCCCTTTTGCAGATGCTTGACAACTATGGCCTACACATGTGTGCCAGCTTGCAGTGTCCAAAACACTGAATACCACATGTAACAGCATAGTCCCAGCTAATGAATAGCAAACATAACGGTGTCTTGACACACCAGTACACATTGCAATGCATGCCTTTTGGGGACCTCTTCTTTTATGTATACGCTGCCTGTAGAAAGGCCTGGCTGATGTTTCCTGTGGTACAGCTGTCACATCTAATTACCCTAACCCATGGGCCACACGTTTGCAGAGTCCAGACAATTGCTGACATGGGTACTGCACAGCAAGTACTTACTAGATATTCCTGCAACTCCATCACTGTTGTGGAATGTTACTAGGCAGCCTGCATGACTGGTTTCTTACATGTAACATCTTCTGTCTTGGATGGCCATCTGTTTATTTCCTACATTATTCCTGTCCCATACATCCTCGCCACATATATGACTGTCTGCACTGTTTGCCATGGTATATGCAATGGTGAGGTATGGCTACATGTCCAACATATGAGTGCTACCTGTTGGGTATGAGGCACATGCCATGGCATGTAAGATGTGTGCAAGCTACGGCTGCCTCTGTTGCAGGTAAGTGTGCACATTTGATGGCCAAACATCTTGGACAGCAAACCAATTCTTGGTGTGACATTGGGGATGTGTACTTCCTGAAAGGTGCATTTCCATGCCAAATGCATGCAGTCAGTAGCTCACCAGCTGCTTTCACTATATTTTATCTGGAGTGTCTGCACACATATGCTATCAGTGTTTGTGAAGGTATGTATTCCCCATATTTGCTGTTCTAACGTATAAGTCCATATTACACACTCATTGCTCATGTTAGGTCCACATTGCAGATTGTAAGGGTTGTGGACCACAGTATTGTGATATGCCGTACTGTAGATCTGTAAGAGTTGCCATTGTACTACTGGTATATACACTGTTGTAGCACTGTATAAGGGGATGTTTTACACATGTCCCTACTGAGTCCATTTGTCCCACCATTATGTTCATCTCTGTGCACACATTTTGCAATGACAGGATGTTAGTTATATTGCAGGAGTCTGGCATACCCTTCAGATGCATCATCATGGTGGCCACTGTGATGCAGTGCAGTTAACAGCAACAATATGTGAACATGTATGGCATGCTTTATGGGAAGGTGTATTAAATGTGTGCATGGAATATACCATAGTCATAACACGACCGGTGTATTGGCAAACTTGAACAAACACCATACTCACCAGCTACAGGCTGCTGCCTTGGAGGTATACCAGAGGGACCTACATAAGTGTGTGAAAGATTTGATGTCAGTAGCCACAGCTGTGGCATTGATACAGGGCTGGTGCAGACTTACAGTACATCAACAGTACAAGCTCACAACACTACAGCTTATGCACATCTGTTTATTACTACTACGCAGCAACAGACTATATATATGTCATCTCACATGTGCATGATCTAACTGTACAGATGCGGATGGATACGCAACAGTGGTCTACTGATGTGCCCTGTGGCATTACCTGCATGCACCTCTGCCATTGTGTGGGTAGCACCCACCTCCACTATGCTCTCCGCCAGGTGTTATGTGTGCAGGCAGGCAGGTGCCTCAAGGTTTGCAAGGAGCTCCTCAACATGTGTCAGGGGAGGATGGATAGCATGACTCCCCCTGTTGTGAGCTGATCCTGCCTGACTGCAGGAGCATGCTGATGGGCATTGTGAAGTAGGTCTGTGCAATGATGCCGGACCTGCTCATAACTGCGGTTATGCAGGCTGACATCATTTACCCTGCGGACAAGATCATTCCACAGGGCAGTCCACTCCTGCTGCTCATAGGCTGTTCAGACAAACAAAACCTGGAAGTGCTGCACCAGGTGTGTGATGATGACCTCATTCTCATCAGCTATATAAACAGGAAGCCTCTCACATGACATCTTGCCTGAAAGACATAAAGATGGAAACAGGCCTGAGCAACTCATAAAGTAAGGTTATCAAAGTTCTTAATACACATCTCTGTCTCCACCCCACCATATCTGCAACAACAATCTGATCACACAACTCAATAGGTATGTCCACAGAATACCTAACATTGAGACATATATCGTATTGTACCACACTTTGTTCTATATGTATGTAGCCATGTTCCCTGTGGGGACACTATCATTGCTGGCCTGTTAGGGACAATGTCACCTGCATGCCATTGTAAGGGCCACTATGATTCCATATATGCACGTGGTCTGTTTCCTATCTGATTGCTGCACATCTATTGTTTTGTGTTATTGGGGATATCTATACATGCTGTTGGACATGATCAGGGAATATATGGACTATTACTACCCACATATGTTCTATAACAGTGACACAATAGCATGTTTAGGGAACAGTTGCCAACAGAACTACCTCTCCCATCTCATATGGCCATGTTGCCAGGCCACATCACATGTGGGTCCCACCCTGGGGCCTCCTCATCTACTGGACCTGCACTACCTTTAGGTGGAACCACCTCAGGGGATGGTGTCACCCCCTGAGAGCACACACAGACATGATCCTGTCACCAGAGGTCAGGTCCAGGGTCTGGTGCATAGGGAGCTCCACAGAGACTTGGGGGATGTGCTACAGCACCTTGAGGCCCTCAGTATACACTCACAGGGTCCACATGCTCCTCCGGCTCAGCTTCCATCCCAGGCACCTTCAGGGCCATGAAGCTGATGTTGTGACTGGTCATGGGTGGGGGCCTTGATCCCATTGTTTCCATATGGTGGCTCATGGGGCTTCCACAACACAGACAACACTACCCATCCAGGGTGTTTACCCACCACATGTATCATATACTGCCCTTTTAGGCTGTCTTCTCTATCTTCCAACCCAACCCACCTCCACAAATATACCTGCTATCCTTCCCCAAATTTCCAATACACCTTCAAAAATAAGGGCAATGTATTCCCAATATGGGGTTCACACATGATATAACCATCCATATTGCACACACTTACTGCTGTAGATATATATATATATATATATATATATATATATATATATATATATATATAGGGAAAGATTACAGGTAAACCTATTACACACCTATGGCATTTCTGCATGATACATTAGACATTAACTTGATTGTCCTGCAAGTGGTGAGCTCTGGAAGCCACGTGTCCATCATAATGGCACTACTTCCACCACCAGCTATTTGCCACACTAATATACATGTCTTGAGGTACAGAACACACAGTATGATGGCTTACATCTTGTCAGTCAGTACTGATCTACACAGTTGATGGGTATGGCCCACTACCCACAAGGACAGACTCTATTGTCCATAGCAGTTATTCAGCTGGACATCATTACAACAACAACACTTGATAACACATATAAGTCATTCCACATCATCTATCCCATTATTATGGAAAAAGTATTACATTCAGTTTACATGCTGATATACTTGACATACATGTTGTGGGAATGATGTCTGTTCTGGATAGTTTGCTGGATGGATTTTTTTGTTTGTTTATTTTTTATTTTTTGTCTCTCTCTCTCTCTCTCTCTCTCTCTGTCAGGCCACCTACATATTTGTATAAGGTTCCAGACCTACAGACAGTGTGAGTAGTGTTTTCATATGCATTGTATAGCACCATTGTTACAGGGTTTGTGCGTACATACTAGTTTATCATGGAATGCAGTCTGTCTGCATAGCTATCAACTGTGAGCCTATACACATGATGGCCAGAGGTGTGCCTGTTATGTTTTGTCTGTCCACCACACAGGTCTTGTGTCAGATATATCACTGGCATTGTGTGTGCTGAGTGCTATCTGTACATGGCTACATCCATTTGTGTTTCTGACTTCATATTCCTGACTAAGGGCATTTGCAGACTATCCTGTAACACCAGCAACTTTCTCAGTGTATGACAACACTATTTCATATATGGGCCTGTGTTCTGGCCTCTGTCCTCCACCTATATACCAGACTTTATCCAAATGACATGCAGTAAGGGCTTGTTATGTAGTGGCCTGTGATTATGTCGTCCTGCCATTCTTGTCATCATTCCAGTGCTGGTGTGGCCCCCACACATATTTTGGGGTAGGGTACATATATATCTGGGCTTCAGTTGCACAAAACATGTGTGCCCTTCAGCAGTCCAGAGGTCAGAGAATGTAACAGTATTATATGCCCCTGTAAGTCAGTATATAGGGGAGGGGTATGCACCATATATAACTTAGGCTGTTACAACATGCGAGGGATATTGGTAGTAAGCAGCCTTAAGGTATGTGGCTGTACAATACCATACATTTCACCTTGGGAACATTGGTGGTCTAGTGCTTACTGTCATGCTCTGTTTGTCTGTGTGATTGCGATGTTTTCAGTTATGCATTATGTAATGGATACATCCCATTGTGTCAACTTAAGTATTTTCCCCCTAGGGATTGAGTACAGAATGTAATTAGAGGATGCTGAACTATATATCTGCATTACTTACT
>NC_056736.1:133759859-133827359 GCF_019279795.1 Protopterus annectens
TCTAAGTTTCTCTCAGTTGTACAATATAACCTCTTGTGATTACAACAGTCGTATACAGACATTCCTACACATTTTATGTATGTAACACAGTGTGGGTAACAGTGATTAATACAACAGTACTATTAAGAGATTTCAACACTGCATTACCATATGATACCAGAGTAAACACAGGCAGTCCAGCAGTTAGACCTTTATTGTCAGGCTATTAACTTTTTTTTTTATACATACAACCTATATGAGACTCTTCCTGCCATATTGTCTGGCGTATTCAGTACATGCCTTAAACAATACAGATTTTATACTGACAATTAACTTTCTACTATTTTTAGATTTATTTTTTATGACAGTACATGCAAGAGTATTACGACACAACCTCTGCAATCTACAGGCATGGGCTTCCCGGTTCACAGCCCACACATCTGCTGTTGTCAAAGACATAAGAGGAATATTTAGCCATACCTATTCATAATATACATGAACTGGCAATTATTAAACAGGTAGTAGACTGATACTAACACATGACTGGGACATCCCCCGTCCACCTAGCCTCTTGGATCCACTGATCCAGGAGCTCTCTCTTTCTCTGCTTCAGGTCAGCATAGTGATGCCTGACCTGCTCACCAGTTTGAGGTATGCCAGTGGCACTGGTGAGGTCACGGGCAAGATGGTCCCAGGCTTCTGCTTTATATTGGGAACTCTGGTACTGGCCCTGCAGCAGTCTCTGGTCATGGTCTTTAACAAGGAGTCCTGCCATGACTTTGGACTCCTGGATGCCCCAGCGCTGTGCCCGAAAGCGCACTTCTTCTCCACACCGGTCATAGTGCCTACAGGAGGAAGCTGCAACCTGTTATGAGATGCATTCCCGCCTGTTGGGTTTAAAAAGGGTCGATTTCCTGCACTTTGCTGTGATTGGATAGTTTGTAAAATGCTAAGCTATGGGCAAACCTGCTTAAATAAGGTTGGCATTGCTTAAAGGGGTATACCAATGGGCAAACTGATTTAGCTGGCCTACACATTGCTTACACCAAGTAGGCTGGGCTGTGCAATGCTTAGAATTGCTTAATTTTTAATTTCCATACTATTTGCTGTTTGGCATTGATTTATTATTAATTACATGTTATATATGTGCTTGGTATCCATGATTCATGTGTACGTACACTGTATGGGGTCCTTGTGTTTATTAGGGGATTTCAACAATTTATTACAATGACACCTCACATCTGGACATAATGCAGTACTCCAGTTCAGATATTTATGTTATGTAGTAGGTTATACAACATAGAACTGTATATAGATTCCTTTCACATGTTAAGTTTAATATTCCTTTAGTGAGGATCTGTTTGGTGATACCTCAATCTTATATATTCCTGTGATGGCTTACTGGTTAGCTACTGTGATTATAGTGTACACAGTCCTGTGTTCAAGACCAGCGAGGGCTGTTTGTTTTGTTGCTGGGCAGAACAGCGGCTGTTGCATACAGAGTGATTAAGGCACTTTTAAGCGGGTTTGCACAATGGTAAGCAATGTTAACTTCCGGTTAAATATGCTTACAGAGAGTTAGCTTCAATATTGCTTAATCTATGTGCCCATTACTTACCCCCATGCAAACAGGCTTAAACCCACTTACTACTGCTTAAATATGCTTACTCCTGCTTACTACTGCTTAATAATGCTTTACTCCGCTTACCCCTGCACTAATTTAGACAGAAATGTAAAATGGTTATTGGGAAGGTGGTGGATTTGGACACTCTCTGGATTTATCATTCATTACACTTTATACCTTCGATTTTCATCCCTGATTCATGTGTACATATACTGTATGGGGCACATGTTTTTATCAGTGGATTTTATAACATTATTAGAATGACACACATCTGCATTTAATGCAGTACTCCAGTTCACAAATATATGTTATTTAGTAGGTTATGCAATAAAATATATTGTTCATAAAGTGATTTGACATGAAATGGAATGTATTGGAGTGAGACTCAAACCTGGAATGACTGCTTATAAGGCGAATGCTCTAACCACTACACTATTGTAGTACTGTTTCATTTGCATATATCTTCTTTTGCCATTTAGGCTACAGTATACGTAGCTAAGCAATGGATGAACCTGCGCACCTATGGTTAAATTTTATCTGTTGGATAAAAAAAAACTTGTTTATATTATTATATTTTAAATATTGCTCTTATAAACTTGGGGGGGGTGTTGCTGGGGGTATGCAACCCCCTATGAGCGATCTCACTCATTGTACTAGCTAAACTGCAGTTCTTGACTCCAGGTGCGTGTATATTGTGAGAGCTCTGCTCTCAGACACTCCCCCTGCACTAGTCCATGCTCCGTGTCCATTTAAGAGCTCAGGCAGCGCGCCTTCATTAATATGCAGGGTGCGCTACCGGGCTGCTCCTAAACAGTCACTTCCATGCAGGACTAAGCTATTCCTACATGGACGTTTACTGAATCCGGGAGATAATGTTTGATATGCTTAAAAGTCATATTTTTTGTATATAATTTAAAATAGTTGTTTACATATTTACTTCAGTAATTTTTGAGTGAATTTTGTTGTAAATATATAATCTGTAGATAACAATTTTAAAAGGCCCCCTACTCTTTTCAAACAAGTGTATCGGGATCTTTTCCTACCGCCATCTCATGCACATGGAACTGTTGTATAACAACTCATCTGGATGACACACTCAGGAGGGCAGCACCCTTTATGCTGCACAGCAGTGTTAGCAATGGATCCTCCTGGTGTGGGCAATTGATCTGCCTGACATGAGAACAGAATCAACAGCTTTCTGCAACAAATGCAAGTGTGCTAACTGTTGCTCCACTGGCTCTACTGTTTTTTAACACTTGAATGTCAAGTCAATTAACAAAGTATAACAATGTACAGGAAGTACTTCTGCATCTATAAAAACAAAATAACTTAAACCCTGAATGTATAAACATGATAATTACTATTGCAGAGAGCTATAAAGGTTTGTCAATATTGAAATGCAGTTGAAAAAACAAATTAACCATTTGCCATCACCGGATACTGCTCACCCATCTTTTGTCCCAATATAATCCAGTTCAAGGTTATAGAGTGCGAGAGACTCCTTTGTCAAGCAATGACTATAAACAAGGAAGTAATCCTTAATCACAAAGCAAAAACACTCACAGGATTTTTTTTTTGTAGCATTACCAGATGAAATATCCATCTTTGAAAAGAAGTGATTAACTAGAACGAGAGCAAAAAAGTACTGTTTGGAAGGAACGCTAAAAACGACATCACTGCTCTGGTCTTTTTAATAGACTCCCTGTTTAAATATAGAAAAAAAATTCCATTTAAATCAATTTCCATACGTATAATGGATATTAATTGCCATCTGGAATCTTTCAATAAAAACATTCTAAAGACAATCTTTTAACTTAATTTTGCACATTTTTAAAAGGCAGAATACATTGACTTAAATTTACCCATTGTCATTTTTTTTTCTTGTGTGTTAGATTTGGTTGCATGTTCATGGGTTCATATGTGTGTGCTAGGCTAATAGCCCTGGGACCTTTACAAGCCTAGCCATAGGATTACCCTGGCATAGTTCCACCCAATATTAGTTACCAGTGCCTCTGTCGAGTAGAGCCACTGGAGTTATCCCCGGGGTGAATTTTCTGTTTCCAATCCACTCATCAAGATTTCTCTTGAAAAGAGTCAGCAAGGTGCTCTGCTTGACATGTATGGGAAGTGTGTTCCATAGCATGGGCAGTCTTTGGGTTATGAACCTGTCCTTCCAGCATGTTCTGTTAATTATAGTAATGAGGTTGAGGTCTCTGGAGTGTGTGGTGCGGAGGGATTGGGATTTCTTTAGATGTAGCATTTCTAACAGAGCGGGGTCAGACATGGCTTTGTAAGACAAGCAGAGATCACCTCTAAGCAGGTGATATGAGATAGAGAATAGTTGGAGTTTCTTGAGTCTGTCCATATAGGACAAGTGTTTAAGGCCTATGATTCTCTTTGTGAGGTACTTTTGCGGCCTCTCCAGTTGTTGCAGGTGTCTAGTGAGGTACATGCCAAATGAGGTATTGTACTCAATGATTGGCCTAATGAGGGAAGAGTAGAGGGAGACAATGACCTCTTTCTTCTTGGATGCAAAACCCTTAGTAATGAGATGTGCCACATAGAAGGACTTTCTGACCACAATGACAATGTGGTGCTCAACACAGAGGATGCTGTCAACCTGTGTTACCAGATTTCTTATAATGCCTTCTGTGTTCAGTGGACTACCATCAATGTGGTAATTCATGGGAACTGGGTTTTTCCCAAAGGAGATGCCGACGCATTTTTTTGGCATTGAGCTTAAGGCCATGGTTCTGACACCAGTCGTTGATCACAGTGAGACCATTCTGTAGGATGTGAACATCACTTGGGGAGTTAATAATAGCTCCCAACTTACAATCATCTGTGAACTTTGTCAACCAGAGTCCCTTCTTGTTGGCCTGGACTTCAGAGAAGTAGGCACCAAACAGTAGAGGACCCAGGACCGAACCCTATGGGACTCCACTCATGACTAATCGGCAATCTGACTTGGAATCATCTACTTTCACACAGTGGGTTCTATCTGTGAGCCAGTTTGCAACTCACCTAGTGATATAGGGGTTGATGCCAAGCTTAGTGAGTTTTTCTATGTTTCCTGAGTGGGGAATGGTGTCAAAAAACTTGGCCAGATCAAGGTAGGCTGTATGAACCACTTTGCCTTCATCCACAGCTCTGGTGACAGACTCAAAGAAGTCAACCAAGTTGAGCAGGCATAATCTACCCTTCACAAAACCAAACTGTGTAGGATCCAGAGTTTAGAGATTCCCTATATCCTTGTTTATTAAGTCCATGATGATGTGTTCCATAGCTTTGCATATCAGACTCATCAGGCTAATGGGGCGATAGTTCCCAGGGTCTGTAGTCACTCATCCTTTGTGGAGAGGGATGACTGTAGCACTGTACCATTTGGCAGGGACAAAGCCTGAGGTGAGGCTGTGATTGAACAGGACACACAAGTAAGATGCCAGTTCACTCTGTAGTTCATGTAAAACATAACCAGGGATATTGTCAGGTCCCATAGAAGCTGTATTCTTGGCATTGGACAGTGCTGTTTTAACCTGCGCAGTAGTAATACTGGGTTCTTGGCAATCTATTGGTATTGTGATTGGTCCTTTGGGGGGGGGGGGGAGTTGGCACTGAATCTGTTGGCCAGTATACTGGCAATATCTGCTGGCTCAGTAGAGGAGGCACCATTGTGCAGTAGCTCAGAGCAAATCTGGGTATTGCTGTGGAGATTCTTTACATAACTATAGAAGGCCTTGTGGTTGTCTTTACTATCTGCTGCAATTCTGTTTTCATACCTAGCTTTAGGGGATTTGATGAGGGATCTCAACTTTTTGTTGAGGCAGATAACAGAGTTTTTCCAGTCTTTGGACTTCACCTTATTCCATTGCCAAAGGCAGAAAGAGCTGAAGTGTTAAACATAATTTTTAAATTATGTGGCAAAAGGAAAACTTCTCAAATTATGCTATTGAATGTGTATGTGTGCATGTGTGTGCGTGTGTGCATGTGCGTGTGCGCTTGTGTGCGTGTGTGTGTGTGTGTGTGTGTGTGTGTGTGTGTGTGTGTGTGTGTGTGTGTGTGTGTGTGTGTGTGTGTATGTGCACGCCTGAGAGACCATCTGTGAAGAAGAGGTTTGCCTTTGCTAACTAAATGCATAATCTGTTAGGAAGAATGCTAGCATTGTCAGGTTTCACAGTGCAGTGTTCAATACAGAGACATGATAATGAGCCAGTAAAGAGGTGTTTCTCACTGTGGCTTTACCATGTCTCTGAATTGGAATTTCTCTCCATCATTCTGACTAGCCCAAATTGTGCAAGTAGCATTGATGGGAGGAATTCTTTAAATTCCACTGTCCTGATATGTCACATGAGTTACTATCATCTTAGCTTTTTGTCAACATTATCATCTCCCTACCCATTTCATCATACTTTTATCATAAATCTGCTCGTCATCAGTTAAGGAAACTCTACCCCATTCAGCAAAAATAAAAAGAAGATAAATAAATAGCTAGCTAGATTAAACCTCGTGTAAAGAAACAATTGTCCTTTTTAAAACATAACTTTTATCTAAGTATTAAAAGTCTTTGGCACCTTTGCTTTCAAAGGAAAATAAGTAAGACAACAGCTATGTTGTTATTTATACCACTTACATTCAAAATCATTCAGTAACGTAGCACAGTCTTCTTAAAGATAGTGCATTAAAAAGCATTATAACAAATCTGTCCAGTTAATATATAGTTTAACTCTTGTGGTTGATAGGTTCTGTATTTTAAAATAAAATGCCTTTTCTTGTATTGTAACAATCTTTTCACATTATCTCTCAGAAAATATTACAATTTGTAAAGTGTCATGCATATGTCAGGCCACTGGATTGGATTCTTCTTATGTCATTAATATATTATTATTAATAGGTTCCACAACTCTTTGTTTATTACACCCTTTAGTTTCACCTATATATAGCTAGTACATTCACACATCATTGCCTACACTACTCCAGCTGATTCATAATTAACAGTTTGTTGCATAACATACTTAACACCACTTGACATACAAATTGCTCCTTCCATCATATAAATACACAGGCTACATGTCCTTTTCATGCATTAAAATATACAGCCTTATCAATAATCTGCCTATGTACTAGTGTATCAGCTGAGCTTTGCTACGGAATTAATGTTGATATTGCACAAAAAATAATGCTAAAGTTGTTTATTGTGAAAAAAAATGCAACATTATTTGCTAACAACCCCAATCATTCCATTTATACAAAAACATAATTATATACATTAGTAATTGCATATCCTCCTGTTTTTCACTTCTTCAGAGTGAGTCCTACCACTCCCAACATTGTTGATAAAACTATATACACTGCTCATCCACTCAAAACTGGACTAGACAGTCAAGAGGAGAAGGTAAACACTTGCACCACACCACACTCATCACATAGTCCCTCAAAACCTACACCACCAAAACACATACATAGAAACACAAAACACACACATACATTCACGGAGGCTCTGAATAAATATCTGCTCAAGCAACAGAGACCTCCAAAGCAGAAACGCAAGCAACCTCCACCCCCCCAACACAACCCAAATGACACATAGCCAACAAACTCCGTGTGTCACTCAACCACAGCCCATAAGGCATAACAATGTACCCAACACTCTAGTCATAGTTGACTCTATAGTCAGGCACACTGATGTTCCACTCACCAGTCTAAACAAGGAGAAAGTTACTGTCAGCTGCCTGTCAGGTGCCAGGATCCACCACATAATGCATGCACTCAGGTCACTCCACAACAAGTACAAATATGATTCTGTCATTGTCCATGTTGGTGTGAATGACCCGAGACGTACCTCCCTGGACTACATGAAAAGAGACATGGAGGAGCTCTCCAATCTTGTAGCTCAGGCAGGAGTGACCCTAGCTCTGAGTAGCATCCTGCTATCACCCAGAATGATACCACAGTACAAGGACAAAATGATTGACTTCAACAATTGGCTAAGCTTCTGGTGTCATTCTAAGGGGATCCAGTATCTGTCTGGGATGACATGCTCAACAGACCACTGTGCTTTGCCAGAGATGGCCTGCACATGCCACCCTTGGGATTCCGGATACTGGCTAAGGCTCTTGCCACCCCTATAGTGCCTTTTTAGGCTAGGTTCAAATGACAAATTCAGCACCATAACAGGTACAAGCAAGCAAAATCTGAGGGCAATGCTACTCAATGCTAGAAGTCTAAACCTCAAAATGCATTCACTCGAGTCATTCCTTAAAATGGAGAACATCGATATCTGTGTAGTGACAAAGACCTGGTTCAAGGCTCCAGAGAGCACCCCTGCATTACCAGGCTATAATTCATACCACACCTTTCAGCAACCTAACCTGGACCAAAACACTAAAGGTGGAGACATGCCCGCATTCATTAAGGATATCCACACCTCCAGGCTAGTTGGTCAGCATAATGCATCCGAGATTATCCAAATGCAACTAACTCTGGGCAAGACCGCAATCCAAATTGTAACTTGCTACAGATCCTCCACCATGCCCCAGGATTCCCACTCCTCATTTCTTGATACACTGGAAAATATTATGGTACAACCCAACACCCTAATAATGAGCAATTTCAACTACCCCACCATTAACTGGGAAAACTACTCATGTACCAACTCTTTTGCTCAACTTTTTTTAGAATTCATAAATTCCAATGGATTGGATCAACTTATCCACACCCCCACCAGGGGGCAGTAATATCCTAGACCTGGTAATTACCAACATGGGAGACTGGTGTTCCACACCAGTGGTCAATTCCTCAATGGTCAAATCTGACCACAAGCTAATCACCCTAGACATCCACATCCCACCCCCACCCCCACCCCCCCGCCCTCATTAGGGAAACTACTGTAAATAATTTCTCCAAAGCCAGCTTCACACTTCTTAACACAGAAGTGGCAAACTTCATGACACACATGCAGACAGACAATAGAGGTACGAGAGTTGAATCTTACAAAAATGCACTTTATAAGCATTTACACGAGTGCATGGATCGTGCTATCCCTAACAGAACCAAGATGCTATCCTCCAAAAAAAGGAAGCCAATCTGGTGGTCCCCAACCATAAAAAAAACTCTACAACAGAAGAAAAAAACTGTTGCAAGAAAGAGTAAAATCCCATGATTGAAGGAACTCCTTGGTCAGCTTCAGTAAGAAACTGAGAGCCCTCATAATATCCTCCAAAGCTAGTTACAAAAATAAAATCGCCACTGATTCTAAAGACAACCACAAAGCATTCTATAGCTATGTCAAAAATCTCAATGGAAATAATCAGATCTGCTTTAAGTTACAGCCCAGTGGCACTAAATATACAGAACCAACTGATATTGCCAACATCCTGGCAGATAGGTTCAGTGCTAACTTTACCTCCCTCTCACCCCCTAAAGGGCCCATCTCTATACTGGAAGAATATAAAGTTCCTGTAATCACAGCTGCACAGGTAAAAACCACACTCTCCAAAGCCAAGAACACAGCATCCATGGGACCTGACAACATCCCAGGCTGCATTCTACATGAACTGCAGAATGGACTGGCACCCCACCTAAGCAGTATTTTCAATCATAGCCTCACCTCAGGCTTTGTGCCCACTGAATATGCACAGTGACGGTTATCCCACTCCACAAAGGGGGGAACCACCACGGACCCTGGGAACTACTGCCCCATTAGCTTAATGAGCCTGGTCTGCAAGGCCATGGAAAGTATCATCATGGAACTTATAAACAAAGACATTGGTAATCTCCAAACTCGGGACCCCACCCTGTTCAGGTTTGTAAAAGGCAGATCATGTCTCCTACACCGGATAGACTTCTTTGAAGCAGTCACCAAAGCCGACGACAAGGGTAAGGTGGTTCACACAGCCTATCTAGATGTTGCCAAGGATTTTGGCACTATACCCCACTCTGGAATTATAGATAAACTCACTAAACTAGGTATAAATCCCTATGTCACAAGATGGGTTGCCATCTAGCTCACTGACAGAACCCACACTGTGAAAGTAGCAGACTCTAAATCCGACTTCAGACCAGTGACAAGTGGAGTACCACAGGGTTCAGGCCTGGGTCCTCTCCTGTTCGGTGTCCACTTTTCTGAAATACAGGCCAACAAAGAAGGTCTTCAGCTAACGAGGTTCGCAGATGACTGAAAATGAAAAGCCATAATCGAAACTCCTAACAATATGGACATCCTACAAATGGGCCTCACTGAGGCAGATGCCTGGTGTCAAAGCTATGTCCTCAAGCTCAATGCCTTTGGTAAAAACTCTGTACGCATGCGCTACCACATAGGTGGTAGTCTACTTAACACCAAAAGTGTGATAAGAGACCTTGGGACACAGGTGGACAGTAGTCTCTCCTTTGATAATCACATCACCACAGTAGTCAAGAAATCCTTTAATGGGGCACACCTCATCACAAAAGGTTTCTCATCCAGGAAAAAAGAGGTCATTGTTCCCCTCTACTCATCACTCATTAGACCCATTATAGAGTACAAAGCCCCTTTTGGTATGTACCTCAAAAGACATCAACAACATCTGGAAAGGCGACAGATATACCTCACAAAGAGGATTACCGGTGTCAAACAGATGCCTTACACAACTGGCTCAAAAACTCCAGCTTTACTCTGTCGCATATTGCCTACTCAGAGGTAATCTCTGCCTAACATACAAAGCTATGTCAAACCCAGAGCTGCTGGACATGCTCCACTTAAAGAATTCCCAATTCTTCTGAGCTACACTCTCTAGGGAGCTAAACCCTGTCACCACAATAAACAGAACATGCTGGAGGGAAAGATTCATGTCCCAGAGACTTCCCATACTCTGGAACAAATTACCTATTTATATCAAACAAAGCTCCTCATTAGCACTCTTCAAGAAAAATCTTTATGATTGAGTGGGAAATTCACCCCGGGGATCACCTCTCTGGCTCTGCTCGACATGGGCACAGAAAAATAATTTTCTTGGGTGGGGAAAGCCAGGGTACCTTTTTGGCTAGGCTTATATAGGCCGTAGGGCCAATAGTCTAGTACCTACCAATGAACCTATAAACCAAAATATACAGATAAACAGATAAGCAGACATATAGAGACAAACCACCTCCCCCCTTCCTCAACACACACAAACACACACACACAAAAGACTACTACCTTTCTAAACCACAAAACTTAGAATTATATTTCTTAATACCAGAAAAAATATAAATAAATAAATAAAACTTGAAACAGAACCATCAAATAGAAAGAGTCCTCTTCAGGAAGTTGTGGAGAAAAGGGTCTATATTACGAAATTGAAAACCGTTTCAGCGAACACCACAACACCAACACACATAGCCCGAACCGCAAATACGCTGAACCCTCTAAACCGCGAAATTTCAAATCTCGAATTGTCATCGTCGGTCAACACCACCACATGCTACATACTACATACACAAACATAATAAATAAAACACATACATATACTAACCAAAAACTACTTCTAACACTACACTAAACCTTACATACATTACCTATCTATGCACTTACCTTAACCCGCACCCTAACCCTAAGGTCCGTAACTATCACACAATTACCTTACGGAGCTATACCGCAGATGGGCCAACCATGACACTTCGACATTTCAGTTTTCACGGTTTTGAACGTTCACCATTACAGTAGTTTGTGCTCTACATGTCGGTGTTGTGGTGTTCCCTGAAATGGGTTTTCGATCTCATAATATAGACCCTGGAGAAATTCCCTGTGTGTCAATTGCCTGATGAAAAAAGATGACAAGAGACCCAACATCAGTCATTGCTTTCCATAGGAAATAATTGCAGGTGTAATTCTGAAGTGTGTGTCAGCAATGATGCACTTATTTTACGAGATCTGTCCTTCATTGAATTGATGTGATTATGAAGTTGGAATATATAAGTTTTGAGGCTGCAAAGAAGGTTGTCTCCCTGAAAAAAAACATCTTAAAATTACGTTTTTCTCCCTTTTGAGTTTTTGGTATTCTGCATTTCTGATCCTTAGTTTTGTTATTTTCTGTGATTCATAGTGGATTCAAATAGAAAAGTGTCATGACTGTCAAAATCTACTTGAATCAATAGACCTGCACTTACAAAGAGTAAGACATCTAAAAGCATAAATTAAGTAAAAAGCTAAGATATGTGTTTGTAGCCATTGCTACTTTTCCAAACTAAAATACAAATGACCTAATACTAGTAAAAAGATACAAAATTACTCTAAAAGTAGAGTCTATGAGACAACACACTCATAAAAAGCTATAGAAACTACACAAAGCCATGTCAACAGATAATGGATGCAAATAAATCAAATAACATATCCAATTGAGATGAATAGGAAATAATTTTAACTAAATGATGTGTCACAAAACTCTTCTGGAGCAGAGAGATTTTCTGGAAAGTGTCTTCTGTCTGAAATGCATAATCTATATGTGCAGTGAATGCTAGTATGCCTAAAGTGATTAGGTTGTTCAGTTTTGAGTTTTTCTTTCCCCAACAAGTATATATATATATATATATATATATATATATATATATATATATATATATATATATATATATATTTATATGAGTTTTGCATTATACCCAAACTCAGTAAATCATAGAATTATGTACTATATTTGCTATCATCCGAATTTAAGCTATGTTTTGTTTCATTGAAAGTGGTGTTTTCTGTTGTTTTAATGTAGCAAAATCAGAGGTTTGAGAAGTAAAACGTGTTATGCAAACATTCAAAATTTAACTATTCTCCTATTTTTAGAATTAAAAGCCCCAGGGGATAGTACCATGGGCACTTAAGGAAAATGGTGCAGCAAGGCAGATCAGCTATGGGTGCAAGCAAATGAGGAAAATAGTTAATAGTTCTTGTTTTATGTATATATATATATATATATATATATATATATATATATATATATATACAAAGTTAAGTAGTCCAGTATTTAGTACTGAAAATGTAACAGGGGAGTCCCACATTATATAAAAGCACAGATTCCAGTGAGACAAGTCAAATCCCATTTAAAAATCCAATATTTCCTTCATTTTTTTCATAAATTCTTTATTCTTCATATGATCACAAGGACCCAAAAGCCCATCATATCAGTGACTAGCTGCATAGTATTGAAAGCCACTCAGGAAAAGGCAATGGCTTATGTTTGTCACAGAACACTAACTCTTTCTCATTCACACATTACAAATACTGCTAGAAATGTACAGGATTCATCAGTTCCACTTGCCACTTTTAAATATTGAAACAGTGCTAACAATTTGTATCAGATTGCCAAATCTAAAATGTTCTTTAAGTATGGAAGAATGTCTCCCCATCTTGCCTTCAGGATGGCTACTAAACAGATAGTAAATATCTGTAGAGATGTAGGCAGGTCATATGCTATTGATGTACACTCAATATTGTAGTTTCCTACTTCCATCATAAAAATACATTTTCTGAGATGGGTGTCTTCAGATGTGTAAAGAGACATCTTGTATAATATACGTGGCATCCATGTATCTTGTGGAATGCTGGTTATGAAAGCATGAGTAGAGGTAGCTGCAAACCTCTTCAGATTGCCCAATTCTGTTTAGTAACATAGGATGCAGAATGTGTCAGAAGATCTAGTTTTTCAGGGAATTACAAAGAACCATGAATAAAACATTGTCCCATATTGTGTTTATATGAGAGTTTCAGCATTTTTCTATGTAACAGTAATTGAGGCAAACTCCAACAAAAACAAGCAGTGATAAAGGGTTTCTGAAATTGCTTTCTCCAATAGTCAGGGCCCACGTTTTCTGTTGTAGTCTACAATAACTGTTTCACTGATACATATGTCTCCTAGCAATTATATCCATAAAATAGACCAAAGGAGAACATTTCTGAGGTTTAAATTAATAAGGATCTTCAAAAACACATTGTATTGCATATTAAATGCTTTCTTTTCAGGAAAGAAAAATATAAGGTATTAAGGAGCTTGCTCAGACACTCTTTGGCTTGCAGCTTGAAGAAATGGAGCTATGTAGATAACTGGTGAACAGTCTGGAGGGTATTTGAAATATTCTTCTCATTTCTATATTCTTTTATTTCTTCTGCAGGTCTGAAGGAATATTTAAAAAGAGGCATTCAAAAGGACTGCTCTGACATCTGCTCTGGTGTTGTCTCTATTGGTCTGTTGTCTTGTCTGAGTTCTGTGATAAAGAATTACTCAGGAAACATTTAACATTTATGGCTATGCCAGTGGTATTATAATTACAATAAGTGATACAATGATCAGCATGGCATGCTACCCTATGATGTTTGGGCCATTTCACATTTGTATCTATTGAACAGTGTTGTTTGGTTATGGATATAGAACATATCTCTGACTGCATTTAAAGTGTCTATGATAAACAGGAGCCTCAAGCACAAATGGGTGAAATGTGTTCATCTTCTGCTTGTATTTATTCAAAAGCCAATTGTCCCTGTCTGATAGAATATCTAACAAGCACAAAGAGCCTTTTATAAATATCACATCTGCATTAGATCCACAACTAGAAGACTGACCCTCTTAATAGGACTAAGATGCTCCGTGAAGTCCCATTAGGAGTTCACCTTGAACCAGTGGGTTATATATTTGACTATTGTGTTTTTGCCTTTTGTATAATTTAATTGTAAAATAAGTAGAGGACTGACTACAGGCTATAACTATCCAGCTATAAGTTTCTCAAAGTACATTCTTCATTTTTAAAATACCTCTCTGTCATCTGAATATATAAATATTCCTCTACTAGAATTACCATTCAGAGAAGACAACATACTGACTTGGAGAATTTGATTTATTTATTAATTGACATTTAATTACTGAGAAAGTATAATTGGGTAGATGGCCATTTGCAGCAGAGGCCTAGGGAGAAATGTTCCAACATATTAAAAAAATAAGAACAATAATTTTAGAATTGTCAAAATGACACAAACACCTCTACAATTAAAATTATTATACTAAATTAAACATAGTGTGAAAACCTTGTTTAAGAAAAGATATGACTTTCATAACAATGATTTAATATTTAAAGAAAATATAGCCAGTTTATAGATAAATTAAAGGTAAGTTAGTATAATACAAACAGGAATTGAATTATGAAGTGAGAGAAAAAGAAGAAAAACAAGGTTATGGCATATTTTGAAAGAAAGACAAGGAGAGAAATTAATTGAAGTAAGGAAGTGAATGAATAAGGGAGACGAGGGATGAGGTATGAATAGGTATTTCTACATATTTAGGGTTGTTATTTATCCAGGAGATGCACAAGAACAAAAACAGATTTTTGCTAGAAAGTCTTTCAGAATGGCTTTTGGCCTTTGCAATGCTCTTGCTCTTGCAAATTGGGTTTTGCCCTGGGATTATCTGTTACATTCTATTTTACAAACTTATCTGTATTTACTGTATTCTGCTTACTATTTTAAGAAATGTTGTACTATGTTATGTTTTCAGTTTAATGACCATTTTCTAGAATGTTGTTTCAACATATATCTCATACATATTGTAATTATTGTAATCTTAGTTATAACTTTCATGTGATTACTTTTGTTACTTGTACTTTTTGGAGCTATTCTCCCTGGGCCTCTACTGAAAAAGGGCTACTGCCCAGTCGGACTAACCTGGTCAACAAATGTAAAATAATAATAATAATGTATTTAAAGGACTGGAGGGAAGGTACTGACCTAATGGTTACAGGTAAGGAATTCCATGCCATATCAACATAGTATGAGTATAGACCATGCCCAGCAGATTTGATAGGTTTGTGGACAGACAGGAGCCTTTGGTCATTGGATCATAATAACCAATTGGGAACATAGTTATGCAGAATGATATTCAATGCTGGACAAGCAGATGAATGCTGGATAACTTTATAGGTGGTAGTGAGCTATGTATATGTTAGTTAATGGAGTAGTTCTATCCAATTTAGGCTTTTAAGTGCTATACAGTGGTGCATTCTAAAAGTGGGTATTTGCTGTAAATTTAGCCATTTTGTTATAGCATTGTTCAAGTTTTGATTTTTGTGTTGCTTGTAATTTATTAAGGGTGGCATTGTTATAAAGTAGCGTTAGGGGATGTAAATAGTGGCAAGTACCATTTAACCTGCGTTGGTGCACAATTTGTTGGGTCTGTAAAGCATCTCTTGTTTTTGGTGAGTTCTTTAATGTAATTTTGTATATGCAGGTGAAATTTAAGATTATCATTCACTATCATCCCTAATAATTTGCTATGGGAAGTGACTCAATGGTTTTATTACTAAGAGAAAAGATTTAAAATTTTGTTTTTCCATGACACAGGGATTCGAGGGGGAAGTAGTTTGCCTTTTTTGGTGTGTGTGTGTGTGTGTGTGTGTGTGTGTGTGTGTGTGTGTGTGTGTGTGTGTGTTTGTGTGTGTGTGTGTGTGTGGGGATCAAGCATGAGTTGTGAGTTACAAAGCCATGTTTCAGTGCCATCTGCATATTGCATTTGGGAGACTTGTTTTGTGGATGTGTGGAAGGTGCTATTGAGAAGACTTATGAGGAAGGGACCAGGGATAGAGCCTGGGTGGTATGGAGAGAGGGTGGAGTGATACCTATTAGGTAGATTTTGAACAGTAGAAGGTTGGACTGAGGTAGATCTAGTAAGGACCTAGTAAGGGCATTTGAAGTACAGGTTTGCTGTGACAAACTGTGTTAAAGGCTTTAGACAACTCTAGAAATAAGTAGGACTATTGTGCCATTAACTCCAGCTTTACTGACAGTATCTATAAAGGTTAGATGTATAGTGTTAGTACTTTTATAGGGACGGAAGTTCTGCTGTATCAGAAATAGGAGTTTCTCCTGTAGGAGATAGTTTAGGACTTGTTTTTGAATACAATTTTCAAGTATTTTGGAGATGGGGAGATAAGATTGCTATAGGTCTAAAGCTAGTAATGTCTGTTGAATTTTCTCCTTTGTGCAGAGGAATAATCTGAGATAGAATGTGGGATGCCTGGACTGAACTATTTATAAGGATTGAGAGAGGAGACACAATGCTATTTAAGGTACTCACTTATAAAGTCATCAGCCAAAGCAGAGAATAGTTTGAGTTTGTTTTAGAGTATTTTTATATAGGATGTGGACACAGGCTTTAAGGTGAAAGTGTACGTGATGATATTTGGCTGTTGAGCAGGGTTAGGATTGGATGTTGGGGAAACCTTTGTTAGGGATTCTATATTATCAATGAAATAAGAGTTGAATTCTACTGCAGGTTTGTATGGTGAGTTATTGGGAAATCAGTTAGGGCTGAATTTTTGGCCAGGAAGCAAGATTTCTTGAATAGCTGACCACATTTTTTTGGGTTGTGTTAACCATTGTTCAGAAAGTTGTTATAGTATAGTTTTTGTCTTTATTTTTATGCTTTTTAGTACGGTTGCAGAACATTCATAAGTTTTCTCTATACTGTGGTGTTTTATAGTTTTGCCATTCTATCATACTTTTTCTCTGTCCTGCATTAACATTCTACTTTTTTGGATAGCCAAACTGCATTAATTGTTGTTAGTCTCTTTCTCCTAGGAAGTGCAAGGCTGTTTAGGTTATTTAAGAAAGTTTTATTGAATTCATCTAATGGGAGGGTTTTAGCATCTTCCAGTTAACAGGTGATAGGCTGGGATAGTGATGAATATTTCTGGGTTAAACTTTGGCAGGCTGCATGTTGTTTTCTAAACATGCAGTTTAAGTGGATGTGTGAGATGTCTGGTTATATAGAATGAATGATGGATACTGAGAGATTCTGACGTACCTGTAATGGTGAATTTGCTATGGTCTGGATACTAGGATCCAGTCTAATAAAACATTTGCTATAATGTGTTGGCCTATTAATTAGTTGTGTGAAACTTTATACGTTTATGCTCTATGTAGGGTAGTTAGAGGTTATGTCCATCAAATTTATATTGACATCACCTAGAAGTATTTTTCTTGTGATATTGTTATGGATATCCCATGTGGGCTATCTTCCAGTGTATGATGAAACCGGAGCACAGTGCACAAACTGAGGCACACCAAAATGACAAATTCAATACACTCAAGGCACTGGAGTAAAAGACTTAATATCCACAAAAATCACAAAGTTTAGTGCTTTTGTTCCAGTGACGGAACTTCATCAGAACAATCTCAATAATACAACTAACACAATTTATATTCAAAACAGCTAATCACCATAAAGTTAAAAGTCAACATGGCAAAATAGTCTTTTATCACTACATATACCCTGGATAGTGCAACAATTGCTGCAGTAATTCATAAAAATTGCCCCTTACTTACAATGGATCCCATTTTGTTAAGGAAATTTGGGCAGAGACCCAGAATTGTTTATAGAAAGGATAAGTCTTTTAAGTTTCTGTTAGAAAACAAGATATTTCATAGACCTTTGCTTAGAAATGGTACTTTCAAGTGTGGACACTGCGCACAATGTAGGTACATAATTGAGACAGGAAAGTTTATTATTAGAGGAAGAGAATATCATGTTAATGGTCATTTTTATTGTACCACATCCAATGTTGTTTATTTGGCCCAGGGTTTACAATGCCCCTCCTTTTATATCAGGAAAACTTCCCGGAAATTAAAAGTGCTTATTTATGAACATAATTCAGACATTAAAAAGAAAAAGACAATGAATGCTTTGTATAGACACCATATGGTGAAACCTGCACATTCTTTTGGCTTTCTAGTTATACAGCAGTTTAAAAAGGATATCCGAGGTAAAGTGATGAGCATTTAAATGGACAGGAATTGAAAAGGCAAATTAGATTAAATGCTCTAAGTCTTCCTGGATTAAATGATGGGTGCTGTATTGCACATATTTTTAAAACTTAAAAGTTATGTTGTTTAAGTTTTTAAATGAAACATGTGACTTTTAACTTTAGGGTGATTGGCTGTTTTGAATATAAATTGTGTTGGTTGTGTTATTCGGATTGTTCTGATGAAGTTCCATCACTGGAACAAAAGTGCTAAATTTTGTAATTTTTGTGGATATTAAATATTTTACTCCAGTGCTTTGAGTGGATTCCATTTGTCGTTTTGGTGTTTCTCTATCTTCCAGTATAGTCGTATTGTCACAAGGAAGGATGTAAAGGAGAGCAATACATATTTGCTTATTCTTGTTCATTTTCAGGAAAGTAATAAGAAGCTCTAAGGAACTGAATTGTGGTATTGGTTTGCTTTAGGGGGAAATGTGGTAGTTGCTGGGAAATTTTAAAATAGTGCTGTGACAACCATGCCCTGGCCCAGCAATCAAGGAGCCTTAGTCCTCACCACTAACACCAGGGAGGGTGTCTCATATAAGAGGAAAGGATAACAAATACACACAGTAAAGTACAATTCCCATAAGTGCACACAGAGATCACAGTCAGTCTGGGGCTGGTTGCTCCCTTGCTCTCCAGGTCCCCAATAAGACTCCCCACTGGCAAGCTAAAGGGTCCAGATCTCAGCCTAGTTGGCAAGATAATGTCCAGTATCCTCTCTGTCCCACCAATGCTTCATGTCCCTGTGCAGGTAGCTGACACACCACACATACTTTGAGATAAGTATTTATACAACTTCACAGCACTCCTGGGAAAGGCTGACACAGATTCTCCAGCTGTGCCCCTTTACAAGACTATATGGTAGTAATTTCTGCCACCACCAGTTAATACTTATCAGCTACCCAAAGGCCCTTAAAAAGGTGTCCAATTATTACTGTGCAATATTATTATCCAATTGGTAATGTGGCTATTCAGTCTAAGGCTTATTAGAGTGGCTTATTACAATAAACTCTATAAATATGCAATGTACTCTATAGCTTACTTATCTCTTCACAAACCAGCCACAGGTCAAGGTTTTTAAAAATATCTAATAATAAATAATTAAAAACACAAGACAATACTACTACATCAGAGTGATATCTAAGAGTTCAGAGATCATACAAAACTTAAAACAATACAGTAGGAAAGTTCTGATATAACAGAAAAACAGTTGTCTAACTTGTTTCTAAGTTCCTAGCTATTACTACAAGAAAACATACTTCTAATACACTACTTACATAAGACAACAGACAGAGTGCTGATAAGTGGAATATCAAGATCAAAATGTTCTCAGTCTCGCTCCGAACAACAGTTTTTAAACTCACTAACAAACATCTTTGCTAGGCCCTCCCAAATTACATCATTTTGACACTTAAGATTTCCCAGTATACACATTACATAATTTTGACACTTAGTCTGGAGTTCCCAGGCCAACAAACTGCATTATTTTGCAATCTGACACCTGCTCAGGAAAACTACAACAACAAAAGACATTTCACATGTACACTCTAGCAATTATTCCTTAAGTTAAGACAATAGAAAGAATGTATTCAGCTAGCCACTTTGGCACCACTATTTAGATAATTTTAACTTCAAAAAAACATTTGAAATGTTTGGCTTAGTTTTCCTTATGGCAGATGGCAATGTTGCAGCAATCTTGAAGATCACATTTTACAGTGTTTTCTTTCATTTAAGAACACAAGCCTGTATTTTACATTTACATATACAAATGATAGAATTATGTATCAAATTCTATTTGACTAGGCTGGCAGCCTTCACCCATCTTCCCCCAATCTTCCCAAGTGTAACCACCTTTTCCTCTTTATGCCATCATTATAGATGATATGGAAGGGGATATAAATTTGGAGTTGCTTATGCTGGGTTTAAGCCAAGTTTCGGTTATAGTGAGAATATCTGGCTTGTGTTGGATAATCCTGATAATCTACAGATCAGTAGTTTTATTTCTTATGCTTCTAATATTTATGGTGTCAAAAGTCAGATTAACAGGGTCAGGGGCTAATGATTGTTGGATTAATATAGTATGTGGAAGAACATCTTCTTGATGTGGGTTGTGATAGCTGGGGCAAGGACTGATATAAATGTTTCATCCTAGGATGATTTTATGTGTTTGTGTATTAATAATTATTGTTTTCTGTGGAATATTTCTCCACTGCTTTTTATTTTGATTTGAGAGAATATGGAGTTAATCAGCCTATGTTTGGGAATAAAGGTGAGGGACGTCATTAAAAATGTTTGCGGCAATGTGTGGAGAGTTTAGGGATGAAGTATGAATATATGGTTGGGACAGAGATGGAGAGATATTGAAAGTTATTACTGTCATTGTAAGATGTGAAATGGCTCAGTATGATTTGAAGAACAGAGGATAAGCTAACAAGTAGAATGATTAAGAAAAGGGAGCTGCATTTTATTGATTACAGGTAGTGGTGCATTAGGAGTATAGAAGGAAATAAGATGTTGCAGGGCTATAGGATATCCAGTTGTGGTGGAGTCTGAAAGCTAGTAGAAGGAAGGGTGAAATTACTTTCTTTGATGGACGAGAATCAGGTTGTCCTGGTAATGTCTGTTATGTTTCTGAAATGTGAGAAATGGAGGGGTTTGAAAGGAAAGAATATGAGGATATATTTAAGATAGAAAGCAGTGAGGGTTTATTTAGAGAAAGCAGAAATTTAAATGTAGAACAGTAAATTGGTACTGTTAGGGAGAGATCTAATTATGAATAGATATAGTGCAGAATGGGAGGCAGAAATGTTGTTGGGAATTATGCTATATCTTAGATGGAAGTTATAAAATAGGAAAATACAAACAGGAGTGTTTGCAAGATAATAGTAAGGTTGTTTCAGGAAGCTTAGGGAATGGGTGTCACAGGTAAAATGTGTATGTAGGAAGTATAATGGCAGGGTAAGTGGGGGATAGGAGAAAACTGAGGGCAGTTTAGGGGAGCAAAGCAAAACTGATCATAGTGGGCTTCCCATCATCAGGTCAGTTATTACAGAGAGCAATAACTTTATAGCCAGTACAAGCAAATAGCAAGGAGGCACAAATTACACAAGGTTTTCTTTTGTTTACTGAATACAGAAATTGGGAAGCTAGGTAGACTAAATAAATGGCATATACTGTGTACTCTACTGTCAATAGAAGGGGCATTGGACAACTTAGTAAGTGGTCTATAGAGCGTGTGGCCTGTTCCCTTTGGAAAATATAACAGCCAGTTTCTAGCACAGAAAAGTCACATAGTTGACTACTCAGAAATAATACACAAGGATTTTCATGTTTAACTAGCTTACATTGCACAATGACAAAGTTGTTATTGAAAACTTTTCAAATTTTGGCCTTGTGGCAGAGATCCAGCAGTACTGGAGTCAGGCTGGACATACCGACAACAGAGTCAAGTGTAATATTATATTGAGGCAATAAAGTTAATACATATCCCTTGAGATGGAGGAAGGACCACAGTGAGTCAGATCAAGAGAATATGGGGTTATTGTAAGACTAAAGAGATGGTAAGAACTGTAAGGCTAAAACAAGTTTAGCAGGAGGTGTACTGAAAGAAAATCACAGTGATATAGTGCTTAGGGCTGTATGAGGCAAGTTATCATAGCATAACACTATTGGTGAACACAATATAAACCATCACTTAGTAGACATTCATTACATTAACAAGTCCATCAAAAGAGTGTTATATAATTCAAACCCCCAGCAAATTACATTGCATATACACTCATTAAATGGCACAGGCTCAACATACATAAAACTTATCTGACTTGAACAAAACTGAAATGAATACAACACACTACCAAGGTATTTTCATTGTTTTATGCTGTCTTCAAACAAATATAAATATAATGACACATAATACATACCTGCACCATGAAGAAAGATGGTGACTGAGTGGAAGCGGATACCAATGTGAGGAGAGATTTAGCAATACATTCTACTACAATGACCCTCCCACCCTCAAGTCAAGTATTATAGAGCACAATCATTTTATATCCATTACAAACCTATTAACAAGGGGGCTCAAAGTAGAACAGGTTTTCTTTCATTTATTGAATGCAGAAATCAGGAAGCCAGGGAGACTAAGTAATTCACATATACTCTGTGCTCTGTTGGTCAAGAGAAGGGATGGTGGTCATCTTAGTAACTGGTCATTATAGAGAAAGGACAACACCTTTGAGGGAATATTGCAGCCAATGTTCATCTCCTACAGGTTTTAAGTCGGGATTGGATGTAGTCACCACAGACTCTGCACTGTGAAGAAAGACGGTGACTGAGTTGATGACAAAAGTATTTTTTTTTTATTATCTGTGAAGTATCACAAAGATAAGACCACAACTGATTTATAGTTCCCCCTCTTCTTCCATTGAATCTTCCCTGACTACTCTCTCTCTCTCTCTCTTTCTCTCTGTCGCACTGTCTTACATTTTGTTGTTATTTTAATTGTGGAAAATAGCTTTCAGATGCTCTGTAGAGTTGAACATGAGACTTGTAGAGGATAACAAGTAGGCAGTGTCTCTTTTGAATACCCACTCATGGAAACATATTTAGCTATTTTTGTAAACATTGTATGGGGCTTGTAATTGGCAAAATTGATGGCTCCCCCCCTCTTAACAGTCTACATTTTCCTGATGTCTGTTTTCCTTTTTTTCAGGGAATGACAGCAGCATCACACTTATAATAAATACAATTTAAAAACAGTCTGATTCTAAGGTATGATGCCAGGCTTTTCTTAATGTCCTTGTGTAGTGTCACTGAATGAAATATTACTTTTCTGAATATAATTAACCCCTCTCCTAACAATTCATCCCTGCTATTTACTTTTGAAGATACAGACAGTACAGTAACATTTGTGTTCAAGCTATTGATGACATTTAACAAATGACAAAATTGTTAAGACAAAATAATTAAAGTGCAAAATAACTAGATTTGGTAATTAACATTTTAACTTTATAAATACAGTTTAAATACTGAAAACACTTATTTTGTATTTAAATAAAATAAAACTTTAATTAAAATCCAAATTAATTATATTCAGTAATTAATATTTACTGTCATCATTCAACTTTAATTACTGAATACACTTTGGTATTTTAATTGAAGTTCTTTAGTCCTTACTCATGATCTGGTGATTTTATTTCTGTTATTATATTTCAGTTCCTGTAAGTTGCATTAATGACGCTCACCTGGTACATTAATCCAACTACTGCAAATAGCTTGTTAACATTTCCTAATTAAAGTGGACAATAGGTGCTGGAGGCATATTTGCTAAATATACATTGCTTTCATTGTGATTTCAGAAAAACACATTTTCATTATTTTTTTCTATTATTGGGGAATTGCCAGAAGTTTGGAAAGAACATCTGACATACTCTCCCCATACATGACAATGGAAGCGCAGTATACATTTTCTGGCTAATTTTCTTTTTGCCTAAGCCAGATAATTACTGGAAATGGTATTAACAAATATAATTAAAGCTTACAAAATAATCCATGGCATACTAGAATCCATCATGATTATGTGGGGGAAATAGGTCTCTTACAGCACTCATTTCCTACATAAACAATGTATACAATATGGTGGATAAAGGAAAACTAGAAATATTTATGTTATTATGCAAAACCATCTGCTCAGTCATACTCACCCTGTTAGTAAGTGCTGAAGACTCTGTCAGCTTTCTCCTTATTGCTAAAGAATAGGAGATGGCAAAATCTGTGTGAAACATTACTCAACAGTTTTGCAATCTACCTTAACAAGTGGTTATCTAGGCTGTTAGACAACTGATCTTTCTCCTACTTTAACTATATAATGAGGTGTCTGATATGGTTTGGCTATTTGTCCCATCCCATTCATATCATTTGCGATCATCATAATATTGCATAGTACCTGGCTTAATAGGCTCAGTTGTACAGATGATCTGGCACTCTGTTAATCCTACCACTCTGCATATGTTATATGTGCATACTTGCAGTATGACTTTACAATTTTTTTCATACTGGTTTTCTAGTTGGCGGTTTGCAGTTAGTTTTAGCAAATCTCAAGTTATGCCTTTTTATAATATGGCCTGATGAAAAAAAGCAACATTTAATAGACAGTCTCATTCTCTGAAGAAGATCCTTTATGCTTACTGGAATACTACAGTTATTGTTGGAGTGAGACTGATGACCACATTGCATTTTTCTATTTTACTACACATTGGCTAGTTGCAAACCAAGCTATATTGTAATGATAGGGACATGCTATAAGGTAATGAACTGTGTCTTAACAGATTATTAAAGGATCTTTGACAGAGCATATTAATACTTGCTCTGGAATATGTTTTTCAACTGCTAGTTAGTTCTGATTGCAGAACAGGCCGAAAAGTCCTGCTTAAGAAAAATAAATAAATAAATACATCATTCCACATAATTACTTGCACCTTTACTGTCAGTGTCTTGGATAGCTACTTCCCCTGTCTTGGACAGCTACTTTCCCTAAAAGAGCCCACCCTACCTCTGTGTTCTTTTGCACCTAATGCTTTCAGTATTACTTGCTCAACAATATGTACACTAGTATGGGAATAAAGCTCTAGCTTATTAGCTTCAGAATTATAAAACCCCTTACCTTTAAGGCTCTGATCCCTACCTATGTAACATGCTTTTCAAACTGTGCACTAGAAGCATCTTACCTCCCAACTATATTTCAAGAAATCTGCTGCACTGACCAACATTTTCACTCCACTTATAATACTTTTTTTGGGACAGGACAGTGATCTTATCCATAATAACTTAGTTTAAGAACTACCTCTCAATTTATGCACAAGTTGTAAGATGTGACAAACCTTTTATGACTTTTTCCTCATCAGCATAGATATCCTACAGAGGTCCATATGTAGACATATCCTGTTATCTATCTTCTTTAATAAAATACATACCATCAATCCAAATTCATCATTAATTCAAGATGCTAATGACTCTCCCTTAATCTGTTCAATTAACCCCATAAATCAACTGCAGTAAATCATAAAAAACACCTTTCATGTTATTCATGTGTGCCTCTAAGAATCTCACTATTAGTAAACACCAATAAACCAAAACTACCAGTATTTGATCCAAGCATACCTCTCAACCTCTTAGAGTAAGGAATCTGGACGAAGCCATAACAAACAAGGACAATTTTGAAATGCTCATCTTACAAACTTAGAAACTTGATAGAATAACAGGTTTTGCATTAGCATGAACTTTCTGAAGGGTATGATGTCTAAAAGTCAAATGTCTGTCATTATTTTTTAACTTCAAGTCTTTAATGATGTCACTAATTTGCCAGCCACAATTTTATGTAAAACGGACCAAAAAAAAGGCAAAAATCTGGACATTCTGCGAAAATCTGTACAGTTGAGAGGTATGGATCCAGGTGAAGTTTTAATTAACAAAAAGAGTTAAAACAAAATTGAACAAGTCGCCCATTCCAGATTATACAGATATTCACTGATCACAGATTATCCTTTGACAAACACGCAGGTTATGTTACCTTAAACACAAATAATTTACCAAAAACAGTATAACAGGACACAACTTAAGCACTGCTTCTTCCATACCTCTCAACTGTTCAGAATTTCACAAACATTCCAGATTTTTGTCTCCTATTTTGTTCTGTTCTCATAAAATGTGTGTTTTTTAAAGAAATCACTGAGAACTGAAGTCACTAAATAATGATGTACATTTGAGTTTCAGAGTTTATGTCCTTCAGAAAATGCATGTGAACACATATCTTCTTATTCTATCAACTTTCTAAATTTATAAGAGAAGTATTTAAAATCTGTCCCTATTTATGGGCCTTTGCCCCCCCCCCCAATTATTTTAGGCTTTGTACATATTTTTTTATGTTATGAGGTTAGAATGTATGTTTTCTCTTCACCACTCTACTCTTTCTACTACTGTAGTCCTTTTCCATTCTAAGTAACATCCCTAAAACCCACTTCCACAAACTAGAAAATACCTGTAACAAAGTTGACAAATTTGCAACAAATGCCCCAACCCTAACCCATCTCTACACTTCCATGCAAAACAGCAATGACTAGAGTTGCACCATCTCTGCACACTGAATCAACTAAAAACTGCACATAAAATGCTTTAAAGACCAAATAAATGTGCATTCCTTTCTGCCATATTTAATAAATATACCAAAAAACTCACAATCTCCTAAGCCTAACTTAAACGTTAATGCAGTGGCTCACTCTCTCCACAGTGCTTATAAAACCAAATTATGTAACTACTTCTCACCTGAACTCAGAAAAAATATGTCAAACCCATTAAAAACCCATCTAGCACAAAACTGCTACTGTCTTTGTGCATAAGGTTTTTCCTTTTCTCTCACTCATTTATCTCAGTTGTCTCTCACTCTAACAATCTTTCCTTCTTTCCATTACTAAACAACTTTTCCACCACTTTTGTTTTCTGATTTAAATGCATCTCCTCACCACTTTGTCTGTCTCCCCTTAATTTACTCAGCTACTATGCTCTCCCTATACAGCTTATGATCAAAATAATTTAAATAATATTTACTTTTTTTACCATTTATCTACTTACTTTAGATATAATCTTAGGCTTTTGGAGTTTTTACTTCCAGTCTCTCCACTGAAATGGACATTGTGCCCTTTCAGGCTATCCCAGTCAACAAATGTAAAAAGAAGAGCTTAAATAAATCTTTAATTGCTATTAATACATTTATTTTGGTGAAAGTATCCTTGTTAAATATATTAGCTTGAAAGTGCTCAGTCTGAAAGTCCAGACACTGTTTCACTTTCATGTCACTAATGCTTAGATGTTAGAAGTCTATTATACATTTTTCTGACTGTATATGTAACTAAGTAATTGCCCTTGAGACAAACTTAACTAATGGTGACTCTAGGGGTAGATTCCATAGGGTCATCATGGAATATTACAGAAACAGATTGCCAGTCCTTTTGTCTGCTCAGATGGTGCTCCTGCCCAGTTGTTCCCCAACCAGGTTTTGAACTCAGATCTAACAGTTAGTAAACCTGTGTCTTAACTTCTGTGCTGTCTGGCTGTGGTCTGATTGGGTCATCTATTTGGTTACATGTAGTTGTTCTGCATTCTATGTGGGGCAGACTTCCAGATCTGTTAAATTTAGAATTGCAGAGCATTTATCTGATCTTAGGCACCAACGCACCAACAATGCTTTATATAAACACACACTGAAACATTCCAGTGCTAGTTTTAATTTTACCATTATTGATAAGATTCAAGGCAATAGAGGAAAGATTTTTGTTTGGCATGATACTCTGAACAAATTAGAGAAAAGAAGGATCATTAATTTGGGAGGTCTATTTCCCCCTGGTTTAAATGAACATTTGTAGTTTACTAATTGTTTGTTATGATGATTGACAGGTGTTCTCTATATAAGGCAAGCAGCTTTCTTGGTTCTATTTTGCTTTTTGTTTTTTCACTGATGAAGGCTTAATTTATAAGCCAAAAACAGCTTGGATTTTGTACTGTAGGCTTTTTGCCTTTTTTTATGTGCCTTATGGCATAATTTAGAATAAAAGAATATTATTTTAACAGGACACCATTGTCTGCTGGTTTATGTTGTTTTTTTAAATGCTTTTTGAGACCTGGCAGTTGCCTTACGTGCAGGGACTGTGCTTTGGTGTAACTATATATGTACCATGTGATACAAATAATGGAAAACATACCCTTTATTGGTATAACGATCTAAGGTTTAAGGTGTGAGCTTGAATGACAGCCATTATGTTAGTGGATTAAAAGTAATGGGTACATTCTTGTTTGCTCATTTTTTTCCTTACTAAGCCATTGCTGATTCTTTTTATTGTCTTCTGAGCTTCCTAGGTGAGAATGAGGATTTTGAATTTCTGTACTGCTTGAAACCCATACATTCTAGGAAGAAATCAGTATTGCAAAACTAAACCAAGGATATACCCTTTGAGCCTGAAGAGCAGGGTCAGTCCACCCAGGCATTCTACATCACACTCGGGCAACTCTGCAGTCCACGGCTACCACCCCACCCATACAGTCTAGGAAGAAATCAGTACTGCAAAACTAAACCAAGGATATACCCTTTGAGCCTGAAGAGCAGGGTCAGTCCACCCAGGCATTCTACATCACACTCGGGCAACTCTGCAGTCCACGGCTACCACCCCACCCATACAGTCTAGGAAGAAATCAGTACTGAAAAACTAAACTGAGGATGTACCCTTTGAGCCTGAAGAGCAGGGTCAGTCCACCCAGGCATTCTACATGTATGTGTTATGATAGTGAAACTTTAACATTAGCTGTGAAACTTAGTAGTTCTCAGTGTGCTAATAATGCTGACTATTTGAGCCTTGCCCCCAGCCCCCCCCCCCAGGTTTTTTAGTAATCCTAACTGTCCACTAGACAGTATACACAGAGGATTACTGGCCTCAAACAGATGCCCTATGCAGACCGTCTCAAAATCTACAGCTTTACTCCATCGCATATCGCCTACTCAGGGGCAATCTCTGCCTAACATACAAAGCTATGTCAAGCCCAGAGCTGTTGGGCATGCTCCACTTAAAGAAATCCCAATCCCTCCAAGCTACACGCTCTAGGGACCTTAACCTTGTCACTACAATAAACAGAACATGCTGGAAGGATAGATTCCTGTCCCAGAGACTTACCATACTCTGGAACAGACTACCTATCTATGTCATACAGAGCTCCTCACTAGCACTCTTCAAGAAAAATCTTGATGATTGGATGGGAAATGGGAAATTCACCCCGGGGATCACTTCTGTGGCTCTGCTCGACAGGGGCATAGGAAAATAATTTTCTTGGGTGGCGAAAGCCAGGGTACATTTTTTGGCTAGGCTTGTATGGGCCCTAGGGCCGATAGCCTAGTAACTACCTATGAACCTATGAACCTATAATTCACATCCTTCCTATTATCTGTGATTAAAACTTAACCCTCAACCTGCCCTTTCAGTGCTGTTTGCCTTAGTTTTGTATCATTTGAGCCCCACCTGTTTATTTGTATCTCTATACATTCCCCTTCATTGCTAATGTATCATCCTACTCTAATCTGTGGACAAACTGGCTACTAATAAGCAAGTCAATGTGAAGACACACTCCCAACCTTAATAAACTTTGCTATCTCTTCTCTCTTTTACTTTACATATTGTGTTTGTATTACTACTCACCCTCCACCCCCAATACTAAGTCCATATTAGATTCCTGCTATTTATGGAAGCATCTTTAAATTACTAGTCTCCCATCAGGACACAAGTGCTCATTAGCAGTTGAATTCTGCTCACTGGTAAACCATTAGCCCACAGGAATTTCTTAATGTTGTTTTTAACTAATTATTTGGATCTATACAACGGATATTTACTTTCTGATTCTTGACTTCTGCTCCGCTTATTTGTTTATTTCACAGGTTTGATTCTGCCATACAGCAACAGTGTTTTACTGACATTACCACTGCAGCTATGTTGTCTCTTTGCTACTATGCTGTAGTAAAACTGCTGAAATAAATGTATGTTAAGTCTAATTGACTTGATGGTGGTGTTAGAAACAGTGTTTACTGATTAGCACTGCAGTTGTGTCTCTGCTACTGATTCAAGTGACTGTTAAGTGTTCATTTTACTTATTCTTGTATGCACAGGGTAATTGGCTGGTAATGTATTGTGCATGATATATTAACTTGTTTACAAACAAAGCTGTGGCACTGTGATGTGTTAGCTGTTGAAGTATGCTCAAACAGTTGCAGTACCATCTGTTCTCCTGCTATCTATAGTTTCTCTCCTGCTCTCTCCACTCTATCCTCAGACCTGTATCTTTTAACACCCTCCTATCTCCTGATTACATCCTTTAACCTATCTTTATCTAATTCTACCAGCTTCACCCTCACTTTTTCTCTCTCTTCACAGCACTCTCGGGCAACTCTGCAGTCCACAGCTACCACCCCACCCATATAGTCTTGGAAGAAATCAGTACTGCAAAACTAAACAAAGGATATACCCTTTGAGCCTGAAGAGCAGGGTCAGCCCACCCAGCCATTCTACATGTGTGTGTTATGATAGTGAACCTTTAATATTAGCTGTGTTACTTAGTAGTTCTTAGTGTTTTAATAACACTGACTGTTTGAGCCTTGTGTCCCTCCCCCAGCTTGTGTAGTAATCCTAACTGTCCACTAGACAGTATACACTTAATTCTGGTCCTTCCTATTCTCTGTGATTAAAACTTAACCCTCAAGCAGCCCTTTCAGTGTTGTAGTTTTGTATTACTTGAGCACCACCTGTTTCTTTGCATCTCTATACATTCCCCTTCATTGTTAATGCATCTCCCCACTCTAATCTGTGCATAAACTGGCTACTAATAAGCAAGCCAATGTGAATACACACTCCCAACCTTAATAAACTTTGCTGTCTCTTCTCTCCTTCACTTTACAAGTAGAGTTTGTATTACTACTCACCCCCTCTGAAGCCTTCATTCATAGTTTTCTACTTCTTGCCTCTCTGGTTTGTCTGGTTTCTTTGCATTGCAACTAGTTCACACCCTTTTTGCCACTCCACCCCCAATACTAAGTCTATATTAGATTCCTGCTGTTTATGGAGCCATCTTTAAATTACTTGTCTCCCATTAGGACACAAGTGCTCATCAGCAGTTGAATTCTGCTCACTGGTAAGCCATTAGAACTAAGGAATTTCTTAGTGTTGTTTTTAGCTAATTATTTGGTCACTAGTTAAAGAGCTACTAGTGACAAATACAATCTTCTATACATCCCCAAGTGTGTACTATCAATCTGCAGTATAAAACTAGAAAAATAAAATATAACATCTGCAGTATAAAACTAGAGAAGTACAATATAACATTTTACAATTACTTACCTTGCATGCACAGAAAGGCTCCCTATTACGCTGTCACAGATGCAGGTTGTTGAATGCATCTTTGTCAAACTAAAAAGCACAAAAAAGGCAAAATAGCAAAGTGGCTTTTCAGTGAAGTCTTTCCCTGGGAAATAATTTGCTTGGCTGCTTTCGCTACTTTGCCATTTTTGGCACTGTAGTGCGATCTTGGAGTTGGTATATTTAAAAAGGGGGCATGCGGGGGGCTTCGCCCCCCACTTTATGTAATGTTTTACAGTTTTTTTTGTTTGTTTCAGAACAGCGATTTTTTTTCCCCTTGGAAAAAAAAATCGCTTTTCTGAGGTTTCGCCATTGTAAGCTTTCGCTTACATAGGATCAATTATGTGTCATTCGCTCTTCTGAGCATACAATATCATAATATAGACCCCACAGAAATCAGGTACCTTGTGGTTTGGTTTGGCCCTGCTCTGCTTACCCTCACTGTGCTCGGGCTTGCTCCATGCCCCGCTCTGCCCCCAAATCTCACCTGCTCCCAGTGGTGCTAAACTTAAAGCTCTAAAAACCACTCCCCCTCCACTATAACCTATCAAAGATAACCTCCTAGATCAACTCCCCCACCTGCCACTAATCTTCCTAGTCTTGTTAATTTAATCCTTCTCCAAATACAGTTCCAGCATAATGCCCCAGCCAGGCACTATGTTAGCCCTCAAAATACTATTTTTGCTGTTACCTCTGTTACTCATTCCATATCTCCTCAGCACCTATGAAAATCAGCCCTAACTAGGTTTCCACTACCCAAAATCCCAAACTCTGACTACATCAGTATCAAAGAATACTGACCCCTTCATAATTCCCCACATACCTGACCTGACCATTCCTAAAAACTACCACACAATTAGATCCAGGTATATCAGCTCCAAAACTAAACATTGCCAAATCTTTATAAACATAATTATGAAACTCAGTTTACATTACAGCCTGACAATGGATGGAGACATCCACCTAAACCCTGGCCCATCCCCACCTGCTGATTCCAATTCACAAACTAATATTCCTTGTAACATAACACTGGCTAATAGACCCCCTAATTCTCTCCTGACCTGGCAACTAAATAGCAGAAGCATAAGCAATAAGGTTCATAATATACATGCCCTCTTAGCAGTTTACTCCCCCGATGTATTATGTCTTACAGAGACCTGGCTAAAACCGGTAACTAAAGACAGTGAGGTAATACCACCAGGGTATGATATACTTAGATTAGATCGTACTACTAGGAAGGCTGGTGGGGTAGCTGTACTCTATAAAAATACACTAGATGTTACTACGGTCTTCCTACAACCACATGCAGACATTCGTATTACCAATAATACAAACACCCTAGAGGGCATCCTCCACTGGTTATCCAGTACCTACCCCTAAGAAACTATGCTGCATGGAGATTTTAACATTGATTGAAACACCTGTTCCTCAGAATCTCCTTCAACCCATGTCAACTTACACGGTTTTACGCAGCTCATATCCTCTGCCACCAGGACAGGCAAACCCAATAACAAAGACACTATAATAACAAAGACACTATCCTAGACTGGATACTTATCAACAGCCACCCCTATATGTACAAGTCAGGGACCCTCCCAGATGACCTAAATGACCACTTACATACATTATCAAGCACAAGGTGGACCAGACCACCTCTAAAACCATCAGAAATAATAAGAACTTCAACTCCACTAATTTTCAAAATTAACTTAAAGCTTGCAATTGGCCAATCCTAAAGCACCTTTCACTGCACGATGCAGTAACATACTTTAATTCCATGTTCCTTACTCTTCTTGATTCTCACACTCCTGCTCACTCCATTAGAACCAAAACAAAAACTGCGCCATGCCTCTCAAAAGAGACCAAATCTAAAATCATAGCTAGAAATAAGGCATTGGACAAATGGGGTGCCATAAAAGATCCACTAAGCTAAGGAATCACACAAAAAATCTATAATACTAGACATAATCTTCTACTATCATCTTCAACAAAAACATCACAACAAACCTCAAAGGTTTTGGGCAGGAATAAGCAAACGTCTTCACCCAGGACAGTCCTCTACTCCTACCCAGTCAGCTTCCAACCATAAATCCCCAGGGGATATTGAAAATACCTTCAATAGTTTCTTCACAGAGACTGTCCAATCCCTAGCCAGCCAACTGGCACCCAGCTTCTCCAACCCAAATTCTGCCACAGCCAATACCCCACTCTCCTTTAGCTTTCAGCCTGTTTCTACATCACTTATCAGATCTCTAATTAAGAAATTAAAACCAACCACTCTAGCAGCTGATCTCCTCCCACCAGAGTATCTGCAAAAAGCAGCAGATGCTATAGCATACCCCATCTCCATCATAATCAACAGAACCTTATCTGAAGCCACCATCTACTCCATTTGAAAAATAGCTCATGTAATACCACTCCATAAAGGAGGCAACTCCTTGAAACTATCAAACTTTAGACCCATAGCTATTCTGTCGCCATTGGCTAAAATTATGGAGAAGTGTGTCCATAAACAACTTAAGCATTATCTTACCCAGAATAAGCTGTTGGCTAACTCTCAGCACTGTTTTAGTCCACACCACAGTACCACCTCAGCCCTCCTATCCTTCTCTAACACCATAAACCATAACCAAAATAATAGCAAGCTTTCCTCAGCCCTCTTTTTAGATGTCTCCAAGGCCTTCTATATGGTCACCCACCAAATAGTCATGCACACCCTTAAGGCATTCTCACTAAATAGCTGTGTGCTTCAATGGTTCCTATCTTACCTGTGTGGTAGACAACAAGCCGCCTATGGCAAGACAAACTATGAACCTGTCTACCCGTCACCCTAGGTGTCCCCTTGGGCTCCATACTAGGAACCCTTGTTTTCTCTCTCTTTATTAATGACCTTCTGACTATCATCCCAAATGCTGCCTGTATCCAATATGCGGATGACTCCACCTTGATTTGTTCAGCCACCTCCCTGACAGATCTAATGACATTAACCCAGAATACTTTCAATATAGTTGAAAACTGGCTCTTTGCCAGCTGATATTAAACCCTGACAAAACAAAGTTGCTTCTTTTCTCTCCCACTTTCTAAGTCTTCCTCACTATTCTTTACCATAAAATCTAATAATGGTACCATTAGCTCCCCAGATGTGCAAACCAAACTCTTAGGCATCACAATAGACACACCCTTAAATTTGATATCCATGTCAATCAAACTGTCAAAACCATTAACAAAAAAACTTGGTTCCCTCCATAAGATCAAACCTTTCTTTACTCCATTTTCTAGAACTGCTATTGCTCATTCCCATCTACTCTCTACTCTTCTCTATGCTTTCCCTCTACTCATTAATTTGAACAAGTCTGCTCTTAGCAAATGTTCCAGCTGTTATAACCATATTGCTAGATTTGCAACAGGTGTGGCTTATAGGACCCATCACTGTCACAACCTAAATCTTCAGGAGTGGCTAAAATGGCCTAGCCTACTTCAGTACAACCAGCTTACAATTGCCCATAAAGTTCTCAACCACCCTGATAATACGTCTGCATTTAACAATATCATCAACCCTTATAGCAACTTGAGGTCACTTCACTCTTCTAATAAACTACTGGTTCAAACATGCAAAAAACAACTCTGCTGGGAACTCTCTCCTCCGGATTTATTAATCTTTTGTGCAGGACTAGCTTAGTCTTACATGGAAGTTTAGGAGCAGGACAGCACTGTACATTAAATTAAATGCAGATGTGAGGTGTCAGTGTCATACTGTTGCAAAGTCCAAAGATAATCACATATGCCTCATACAGTATATGTACACAGGAATCAGGGATACAAATGGAAGGTAAAATGTGTAATGAATGATAACTCCAAACACCTCCCAAATCCCCCACCTTCCCAAGAACCAGTATACATTACTGTCTAAATTAGTGCAGTGGTAAGCAGGAGTAAGCACTAGTAAGCAAGTGTAAGCACTATTAAGCAATAGTAAGCGGGAGTAAGTATATGTAAGCACCAGTAAGTGTGTTTAAGTCCATTTGTGTGGGGGTAAGCAATGCACACACAGAGGTTAGCAATGCTTACCCTTGCGCAAGCCCACGCAAACCCACTTACAAGTGCTTAAAAGTGCCTTAATCGCTCTGTATCCAATGGCCCTTATTCTGCCCAGCAACAAAATAAACAGCCTTGCAGGTCTTGACCCTAGGACCTGTACACTATAGTCACAGTAGTCAACCACCAAGCCATCACAGCTGTACATAAGAATGAGGTATCACCAAACAAATCCTTACGATAGTAAAATCAAACTGAACATGTGAGAAGAACCAGTATACACTCATATGTTCTATAACCTACTACATAACATAAATATTTGAACTGGAGTACAGAAGTAAGCCCAGATGTGAGGTGTAATTATAACAGAGTGCTGAAGTCCCCTATTACACACAAGGACTCCATACAGTGTACATACACATGAATCATAGATACCAGACATATATATATATATATATATATATATATATATATATATATATATATATATATATATATATTTATGATGTAATGAATAATAAATCAATGCCAAAACGCAAATATAATGCTAAGTAAATATTAAGCAATGCTAAGCATTGCACAGGCCAACTTAGTTGGTGTAAGCAATGTGTAGGCCAGCTAACTCAATTTGCTCAGTGGTATACTCCTTTAAACAATGCCAACCTTAGGTAAGCAGGTTTGCCCATAGCTTAGCCATTCAAAACTGGCCAATCATGGCAAAGTGTGGAAATTCAATCCTACTTAAACCCAACAGGTGGGAATACATCTCATAACTGGTTGTAGCTTCCCCTTGCAGGCACCATGGCAAAAAGGGGATAAGGAGTGCACTTTCGGGCACAGTATAGGGGCATCCAGGAGTCCAGAGTCATGGCAGGACTCCTTGTCAAAGACCATGAGCAGAGACTGCTGCAGGGCCAGTACCAGGGTTCCCAATATAAAGCAGTAGCCTGGGACCATCTTGCCCATGACCTCACCAGTGCCACTGGCATACCCCAAACTGGTGAGCTGGTTAGGCATCACTGTGCTGACCTGAACAGGTGTAAGAGGGATCTCTTGGATCAGTGGATCAAAGAGGCTAGGACGGCAGGGGCTGTCCCAGCTATGTGTAAGTATCAATCCACTACGTGTTTAATAATTGCTAGCTCATGTATATTATGGATAGGTAGGGCTAAATATTCCTCTTATGTCCTTCACAGTGGCAAGTGAGCAGGCCACGAACCAGGAGGCCCATGGATGTTGCCTGCAGAGGTTTTGATGTGAGGCAGGTTAGTAATACTCTTGCATGTACTGTCAAAAGAAATAAATCTAAGAGCATTAGAAAGTTAATTGCCAGTATAAAGCCTGTATTGTTTAAGGCAGGTACAGCATACACCAGAGAATATTGCAGGAAGAGTCTCATATAGTTTGTATGTAAATAAAAGCCTGACAATAAAAGTCTAACTGCTGGACTGCATGTGTATACTCTGGCATCATATGGTAATGTAGATTTGCCATCACTTAATAGTACTTTTGTATTAAGCATGGTTACCCACACTGTGCAACATAAATAGAATGTGTAGGAATGTCTGTACATGACTGGTGTAATCCCCAGAGGTCATTTAGTACAACTGAGAGAGACAGAGACAGAAAACAGTGAAAAGACAGACAACACAATCCGAATACCACATGCAGCTGAGATGTGAACTGTTTTATTTTTAGTACACACAGCCATGGTTCAAATCCTGGGAGTGGTAGTAGTCTGCATACAGAATCATACCCCACAGCTGTACAGATATGTCCAAAATGTCCAGTAAATTGGACCATATCTGCTACCTGTTACTCTGTCCCCCTGGGAAATCAGTGGGATGATCCCAGACATATAGGCAGCAAACAAGAAATAAAACTAATTGTCACACATCTACAAGAACAAACCTGTCACTCTAGCAACTCCTGAAACTGTTATGAATGTAACAAGCCAAGTATGTCCTATCTACACTCCCATGTTGTTAAGCTGTGACCAGAGTGTGTACAGTAACAGAGTGAGATGTTTGTGCATAATACTAATGTGGAATCTGGTACTTTCTGTGGCAACATTCAGGTAGTGCTAACAAACATTGCTCCCACAGGTCTGTCAGATACGGACACTGTGCCCAGAAATAAAAGAATGATACACTGTACTGGTACTGTTTACTTTGGTATTGAATGGCATTGTGACTGATGCAGTTCCTCTGAGTAATAAGGTATTACTCATCACTGTCACCCACACTGTGCTACATAATATAACTCTCTAGGAAATCCTGTATAAAAGTGTTGTAATACAAGGACAGAATGTAATACCACAGGAGAATTATAAGATAGAAAGCAGATAGGAGACATACAGCAATATCTATATAGCACACACAACTGTGATGGACAGTGTTTTAGTTTTAGCAGACACAGCCAGGGTCTGAATCCTGGGAGTGGAAGTAGGTTGCATGCAAAATCATATCCCACAACTGTACAGATAAGTCCAGTGTGTCCAGTATATGGGCCCATATCTGCTGCCTGTCACCATGTCCCCCTAGGAAATCAGTGGGATGATCCCAGATGTTTAGGCTGCAAACAGGAAATATAACTGATTGTCACACATCTATGAGAACAAACCTGTCACACTAGTAACTCCCCAAAATGTTATGAGAGTAATAAGCCACATATGTTCCACTTACACCCCTATGTTGTCAAGCTGTGACCAGAGTGTGTACAGTAACAGAGTCAGATGTATGTGCATAATAATAATGTGAAATCTTGTACTTTGTGTGGCAGCATTCAGGTAGTGCTAACAAACATTGCTCCCACAGTTACATCAAATACAAACACTGTGCTGAGAAATAAAAGCTTGATACCCTGTACTGGTACTGTTTACTCTGGTATTGTATGGAATTGTGAGTGTTGCAGTTGCGCTGAATAATAAGGAATCACTGATCACTGTCGCACACACTGTGCTACATAATATAACTGTGTAAAAAATCCTGTATAAGAGTGTTGTAAGTCACTAAAGGTTGAAGAGGGCAATAGTCTACATATGTCCCAATTCACTTGCATGTGGTCAAGACATGGCCAGAGTTTGTGCAAAAAGAGACGGAAAGGTATGTGCATAACATTAGCCTGGAATCTGGGAGTATGTGTAGAAACAGTTAGTTAGTGTTAACAAACAATTCCTCCAAAGGTATACCAGGTAAGAGGTGTATACTGCAGGTAAAACCAGTTCATGTATAAAGATGATGACAGCCATATCACTGTCCAAACTAAGGCAATAGGGTAGTGTAGTAATACTTGTAAGGTAAAGATAACAGGACTGACTAGGAAAGTAATGCAAACTACAGGAATATACTAGTTGTTAATTGACATCTTTCTCTTCCCCTTCCATATCTCCAACAATACACTAAATACATACCTCAACTGGAATGTGATGACTCCACTGTTATGTTGGGACATATGTCCTATTGGTTGATAATTATTTAAATCTGTTTCTACGTATGTGCTATGTTGAAATACTCTGACATTGGTGGCATGGTACCATCAATGTACCTGCATGCTGTTGTTATTGCCACTGTGGTCCCATATGTGCATGTGTTCCGTTTGCTATGCAACTGTTCCATATCTGGTGTCTGGGTTAATGGGAATATGTATGCATGCTGTTATACCTAACCCTGGAATGTGTTGACTATTACTAACCCACATATATTAATGCACCATGAACACCATAGCACGTATGGGAATGCGGGTCCCAGCGGACCCACCTGTCCCACCTCAGCTGGCCGTGGCACTGGGCACCAGCATGTATGAGGCCCAACCCAGGACCTCCTCGTCCATTGGTCCTGCACTACCTTAGGGTGGAACCGCCTCAGGGGATGGGGCTCACCCCCCCCCCATGAGGAGGCATGGACAGGAAGCTGTCACCCGTCGCCAGGTCCGGGTTGTGGTGCATAGAGACCTCGATCAGCAGTTTGGAGATCTTCTACACTAGCTCAAGGGCTGAATGTCAAGACTAGAGGGTTGGCCTGGCTCTCCGACTCAGCCTCCAGCACAGCCACATTCGGGGCTGTGAAGGTGCAGTGGTGACTGCCCATGGGTGGGGATCTCAGTCCTACTGTTTCCAGTAGGGGGCTCATGGGCTTCCGATATCCCAACACACCTCCCCATCAAGGTGTTTACCCCCCACATGTGTCATATACCGCCTCTGCATGTGTCTTGTTTGACTTGTCTGTTAACCTACCCAAACTACCTCCCCAAATACACCTACTATCCCTCCCCAACATCTCACTCTCACCTGAAAAAAAAAAAAAGGCAATCTGTTCCCAAAAAAAAAAATACTAGCCCCATACATAGCTGTCCATGTCACACACGTGTCCACTGGACACATGTAATCTGGTCTAATTGGTGTCACAACATATTATTGTTGTCCTCACCCCTCTCTAAGGGGTTTGAGTGTCCAAATCTACCTCCAAAGTCAGTGTATATGCACAGCTGTTGCTGTAGAAGAAGTGGGCAGCTACGGACCTTCCCTACACCCTCCTGCACATCCCTAGCTATTTTCCACACTGTCTTTCCTCTTTGTGACCCTTTTTCACCACTATCTTATCAACCCTTTTTTCTTTTCTTTTAAAGAAATTAGCAAGGGGGTAAGCAGGAGTAAGCACTTTTTTAGCAGCAGTAAGTGGGTTTAAGTCTGTTTGCGTGGGGGTAAGCAATGCCTACACAGTTTAAGTAATTGAGAAGCTAAATCAGTATATGAAGCTGTAACTGGAAGTTAGCAGTGCTTACCTCTGCACAAACCCACACAAACCCGCTTACAACTGCTTAAAAGTGCCTTAATCCCTCCGATTCCAACAGCACTTGTCCTGCCCAGCAACAAAATAAACAGCCTTTGCAATGCTCAAACCCAGGACCCTGCACACCATAGCCAAAGTGATTTACCACCAAGCCATGTCAGATATACATAACCCTGATGTTTTCACAAACATATCATCCAGCCCAGTCATTCAACAGTACAGAAAATGTATTTCAACATTAGCGCGATTTAGCGCGATTTAGCGCGGAGTTGCCACTGTTGCACACTAGGGCAGCGCCGGTTAAGCAGGTTTAAACTATTCGGGCTACCTAAAGTCCACTCTTCAAATTTTCCCTTGAAACTACCTTCCTCGACCTATACTACTGATCTAATCAGCGTATCCTATAACTAAAAGGATCATCTCTACTTGACTCTAAGTAGACTATTCTCTATCTGTTAAACCTAGCACTTGCTCCTACAGTACTTATTACCTTGATACGGCACTCTTATAGATAGCACCCCAAAAAGGCAACCCCCCCATTTCTCGGTCACCCACATCCCCGGAATCTTTTTAAAGTTTTTTGTCTATCCTTCTAGCATGTCGAGGGATCAGTTGCTAGTGTCCTCTCCTGCTCAGCTGGTGAACCTGGGAATATTGAGGCAATGTTACAATTGCCTCATGTACACAGACAACCCTCTCCTCCTCCCACAAAACACAAATACATGCGAGAGATGCAACTATACGGCCAAACTGGAGGCTGAGCTCTCTCAACATAGGACTGGCAAGACCAGTCAGGAGGAGAAGGTTACCACACACACTATAGACCCAGTCTCACATAGTACCATTACAACCTCAAATCATACACATAAACACACAAAGACATACTGGAGGCTCTGATCAAAAATCTACCAAAACAGCAGAGGCCACCAAAGCAGACACCCAAACAACCACCACCTCAGAACACAACACCTGCAACACATAGACCTCACAGTCAGAGTGTCAAACAGTCACAGCCCTTAAGGCCAAACACAATGCCAGACACACTAGTCATTGGTGACTCCATAGTCAGACACACTGACGTCCCGCTCACCAGACTGAGTAAGGAAAAGGTCACAGTAAGCTGTCTGTCGGGCGCTAGAATCCGCCACATAACACAAGCACTCAGGTCTCTCAACAGCAGGTACAAATATGACTCAGTCATTGTCCACGCTGGTGTAAACGACCTGAGACGCGTACTCCTTGGACTACATGAAAAGAGACATTGAGGAGCTCTCTGATTATGTAGCCCAGGCAGGTATGACCCTGACCTTGAGCAGTATCCTACCTTCACCAAGAATGATGCCACAATACAGAGATAAGATGATCAGCTTTAACAATTGGCTTAAACACTGGTGTCATTCAAAGGGGATCCAGTATCTGTCTGCCTGGGATGACATGCTGGACAAGCCACGCTGCCGCAAGGGATGGCTTGCACCTGTCACCCTGGGATTCCGGATATTGGCAAAGGCTCTTGCCACCCCATAGTGCCTTTTTAGGGAAGGCTCAAATTCTACTCCTACCACCCTAGTACACAAAAAAGACAAAAAACTAAGGGTAATGCTGCTCAATGCCAGAAGTCTAAATCTCAAAATGCACGCACTCGAGGCCCTTCTCAGTATGGAGAACATCGATGTCTGTGCTGTGACAGAAACCTGGTTCAAGGCTCCTGAGAGCACCACAGCGCTATCAGGTTTTACCTCATATCATGCGTTCCGGCCCCAAAATCAGGAAAATACCAAGAAAGGAGGGGGGGCATCCATATTCATCAAGGACACCCACACCTCAAGACTGGTGGCAACGCATGATGCATCGGAGACCATCCAGGTGCAATTAACCATAGGCAAGACTGCTCTGCAAATTGTAGCATGTTACAGGCCACCCTCACAAACTCAGGAACCTCACATGGCCTTCCTGAAAACACTAGAGGGGATAAATGTATCACCAAACACCATCATACTAGGTGACTTCAACTACCCAAATATAGACTGGGAACACTACTCAAGCCCAAACACCCTAGCCCAAAAGTTCCTGGAATTCATAAACTCAAATGCCATGGAACAACTAGTCACCATTCCCACAAGAGGAGATAACATACTTGATCTCATCATCACGAACATGGGAGCACAATGTTCAACACCGAAGTATACCCCTCACTGGTGAGATCAGATCACAAACTAATCTCGCTGGAGGTCCTCATCCCACCCCACCTGAAATAAAAAGACCACAGTAAAGAACTTCTCAAAAGCCGACTTCACACTTCTAAAGACTAGTGTGGTCTCCTTTAAGGCCCCGAGCCGGGAAAACAGTACTCAAGCCGCTGAATCGCTTACAAATGCCTTCTACCAGCACCTGCAGGACTGCATGGATAAGGCAATCCCAAGCAAAACAAAGACTCTTTGTACCAAAGGCAAGCATCCAGTCTGGTGGACCCCAGCCATAAACAAACTCTACAACAAAAGGAGGAAGCTACTACAAGATAGAGCAAAATCCTTAAAAGGTAAGACACCCTTGATCACTATAAGTAAAAACTAAGAGCTCTCATAAAATCATCCAAAGCAAATTTCGAGAGAAAAATAGCTAAAGACTCAAAAACAATCATAAGGCCTTCTTTAGCTATGTTAGAAACCTAGGAGGAAACTCCCAGATATGCTCAGAACTAGTTCAAAATGATGTGAAGATTACTGATCCTACAGACATTGCCAACATACTGGCTGACAGGTTCAGTGCAAACTTCTCCCAAAGGAGAGATATCTATACCAAACGATTGCAGCCCCCAAACATCTCCAGCCCAAGTGAGAACTGCTCTCTCCAAAGCAAAAAACACAGCATCCATGGGACCTGATGGTGTCCCCGGCTGTGTGCTCCACGAACTCAATGAGGAATTAAACCCACAGCTAGGACAGATGTTTAATCAAAGTCTTACCTCTGGATACATCCAGGAGTGGCGCACTGCAACTGTGGTCCCACTTCACAAAGGCGGTACCTCCACCGACCCTGGAAATTACCGGCCCATTAGCTTGACAAGCCTTATCTGCAAAGCCATTGAGAGGATCATAATGGACCTCATAAATAAAGACATAGGGAATTTGCAGACTTTGGATCCAACCCAGTTTGGCTTTGTCAAAGGCAGATCATGCCTTTTAAACTTGGTTGACTTTTTCAAAACAGTCACCAAAGCCATTGATGAGGGAAAGGCAGTCCATACAGCCTACCTCGATCTGGCTAAGGCCTTCGATACAATACCCCACTCGGGTATCATTGAAAAACTCATCAGCTTAAATGTTAACCCATACATCACAAGATGGGTTGCAAACTGGCTGAGTGACAGAACCCACAGGGTCAGAGTTGCTGGCGCCATGTCAGACTCAAAGCCTGTCACAAGTGGTGTCCCACAGGGCTCAGTCCTGGGCCCACTCTTGTTTGGCATCTACTTTTCTGAAGTACAAGCAAACACAGGAGGGTTATGGTTGACAAAGTTTGCAGATGACTGCAAACTGGGCCATAGTAGAAAACACATCTGACACAGATATCCTTCAGAAGGGTCTCACAGAAACGGATAACTGGTGCCAGAGCCACGGCCTAAAGTTAAATGCCAAAAAATGCATAGTCATACCCTTCGGGAAAAACAAGGTTACCCCTAGCTACCGAATAGGTGGCAATCCACTGAGCACAGAAGAAGTTATCAGGGACCTGGGGACCCAGGTTGATAGTAGTCTGTCATTCGACACCCATGTAGCTAAAGTAGTTAGGAAGACCTTCTACATTGCCCACCTTATCATGAAGGGATTCTCATCTAGATCAAGGGAGGTTATAGTCTCCCTTTACTCATCACTCATCAGACCAATGATTGAGTACAATGCCCCATTCGAATGTATCTGACCCGACACTTGCAGCAGCTGGAGAGGCCACAAAAGTTCCTCACCAAAAGGATAAAGGGTCTCAAAATCTATCCTATGCTGCCCGACTGAAAGAACTCCAGCTCTATTCAGTCGCTACCGCTTGCTCAGAGGTGACCTTTGCCTAACATACAAGGCCATGTCAAACCCAGATTTGATGAATATGCTTCACCTCAAAAATCCAGATCCATCAGAGCCACAAGGGCGGGAGACTTAAACCTCGACACGGCTATTAATAGGACGTGCTGGAGGGATAGATTCATCACCCAAAGACTCCCTATGCTGTGGAACAAAATCCCGGTACATGTGAGGCAGAGCACCTCGCTGGCCTTGTTCAAGAGAAATCTTGACCAATGGATGGGAGATCGCAGATATACCCCAGGGATTACCTCAGTGTCACTGCTCGACAGAGGCACAGCAAAATAATGGGTATAGTTCCCCATACTAAAGGGGTGGCGTAAGCCACAAAACGATGGGCTAGGCTTGTAAATGCCCTCGGGCAGATAGCCTAGTATGAACCTATGAACCTATGAACTTATGAGGTATGTGTGTGGGTGTGTGTATATATTAATAGATATAACACATATATATATATATATATATATATATATATATATATATATACATATATCTAAATAGATATAACACACACATATATATATATATATATATATATATATATATATATATATATATATATATATATATATATATATGGATACACACACATATATATATATATATATATATATATCTATATATCTATATATATATATATATATATATATATATTTATAAGCCGTTTATAATCTCAAAATACTGAAATGTCAAATTTCAGTGTCTCCAGACTATAAACCCGAATGTTTAAAATAGCGAAAGTTCATAATCGCGAATTCGAATATCTTGAATTCGCGGTTATGGCCTTACACTACGTGATGTCCGGGACTGTGTGTTTATGGTGCACGGTGCCGTGTGTGGATCTAGGTGTTTTGTTAGGTAAGTGAGTGTTTGTAAGGTATTTATATGGGGGTTAGAGTGTGTTTGAGTGTGTTGATATGTTTGATGTGTGTGTGAGGGACTGGAGAATGTGCGTGTGTGAGTTTGCTTTTGTTTCCTGTTTGTGCCATCTCAGAGTTAGTATATATAAGTAGGGGGTGCCCCCTGCTTATGTGTGTAGTTTTTGTTTGTTTATGTTGTGATGTGGATGTTGTGGTGTATGTATGGTGTAGTGTATGTGGTTTGTTCAGTGTTTGGAATTTCGCAGTTTTGGGCTTGGGGTTTTGTAGTTTCGGTGTTTTGTGGATGTTTTGTGGATTCGGTTTCAGTTTTGAGATACTGAAATTCGATGTTTCAGTATTTCGAGATTATGAAGTGAATCTCTCTCTCTCTCTCTATATATATATATATATATATATATATATATATATATATATATAGATATGTATATATATATATATATATATATATATATATATATATATATATATATATATATATATACATGCATATGCATACATCTATAGATATATATGTCTACATCTATATGTATATATATATATATATATATATATATATATATATATATATAGACATATATATATATATATATATATATATACATATATATATATATATATATATATATATATATATATATATATATACAGCAATATATATATATATATATATATATATATATATATATATATGTATATATGTAAGCATAAATATATATCTATATAGGTATATACATACATCTATAGATAAAAGCAGGAACATAACCAAAGCATATATGTCCACATGCAGCATTAATGGGGTTGAGGGGGCCCAAACAACATACATGTTGTACATATAGATATCCCCCCACCCAGCCAAAAACGTCTGCCCTGCAATACAATACCAACTGCTGCAGATCCCATAACCAGGACCTGACAAAACATGGGCACAAAATGTTAACAGTACTCCATCCCACCTGTATGATGTCAAGCTGGTATCAGTAACATATCATGCAATACAGTCTGGCTAGCATAAGGAATGTACAATTTGGAAGCAATCAGCATTCCCAGGATACATATACACAGACACATATATGCAGATACATATATATATATATATATATATATATATATATATATATATATATATATATACAGATACATATACATCTATATAAATAAAAATGTAAATGTTCGTTTGTTCAAAATCTTAAATCTCCGAAAGTTCTTCACTGATTGCTTTGAAATTTTCACACAATGTTGCATTCGAATACACGCGTGTTTTCATATACCTACTATTATATAGATGTCACACGTTGCATTTGAATACGCACATGGTTTTATATGCCTACTATAGATTCTATATATTTGTATACAAATATGCAATTTTATATGTTTTTGTTATAACTTTCTTACTTCTTTTTCTGTGCAATCAATCTGCATTAGTTCATCCAAATAATGCCTCGCAGAAGATCAAACTTAGGTCGTTGTACTCGCGGAGCGGAAGCAGTGCGATGAGTAATTGCAAATCAAACTGAGAAAGAACGAGTATCAGCAAACGAGCAAAACAGACAAAGAATTGCTCAAATATGTGCCGAGGAAGCAGCAGAGCAACGTGCAGCCAGACTTGAGGATGCATGGTTGCGAGCACGGCGATCGCGTTCTGCTGCTTCAGATCTGCTTTGTTCTCCTTGATCGACACCAGCGGACGAAATAAATGCTTGCCTGAAATACTCTACTTTGTGGCGACATGTAAAGACGTTAAAATTAACTACAAATATGCATGTCCAGCTGCAAAACGATCGATCAGCTGAGATATTCTCACATCAATTGCTGGAAATTGGGAACGGAAAGGTGCCGGTTGATCTGACCTCAGGACGAATTTCATTGCCTCATAACTTCTGCAATTTAGTGACATCAAAAGAAGAATTGGTTGAAAAAGTATTTCCCAGTATTCAAACCAATTATAAGAATCATGATTGGCTGACTGAACGAGCTATTCTTGCAGCCAAGAACAAAGACGTCTACGAACTTAACAATATTATTCAGTCTAACATTCAAAGCGAGGCAGTCACATACAAGTCTGTCAATACTGTTGTGGAAGAAGATGAAGCGGTTAATTATCCAACAGAATTTTTGAATTCACTCGATCTGCCAGGAATGCCACCGCACATATCGTATATTGGCGTGCCAATTATCATGTTGCGAAATATCAACCAGCCAAAGCTTTGCAACGGCACGCGGCTTGCAGTAAAAAAATTAATGAGCAACGTCATAGAAGCAACAATCTTGATAGGACCTTTCAAAGGTGAAGATGTCCTCATCCCTTGCATTCCTATGATTCCAACGGATATGCCATTTCAAATTAAGAGATTGCAATTCCCAATTCGATTGACGTTTGCAATCACCATCAACAATGCTCAGGGCCAATCTTTAGAATTGTGCGGTTTAGATCTACACACGGATTGCTTATCACATGGACAATTATAAGTTGCGTGTTCTAGAGTCGGCAAACCACACAATCTTTATATCTGCACAGACAATGGAATAACAAAAACTATTGTATATCCACAAGCATTGTGAAATTAAACATATTAGAAATGTGCGCTTTCTCTTTTCTTTCTTTTCCATTTAAACAGACTGAGCCACAGCAACACGTGGCCGGGAACAGCTAGTATATATATATATATATATATATATATATATATATATATATATATATATTTATATATATATATATATATATATATATATATATATAAAATGACTGCGGTGGTGTTGTCTCCTCAAAGTTAGACATTGCCCGTTCAATTCTCAGTTAGAGTGTCTTCTGTGTGGCGGCATGCGAGAACGGGCGTTCCTTCATTGAAGGTTGTGTTTTAGGCCCGGCAAGCCAGCACGTAAAACTCTGCTGCCAATCATTAGCGGCCTGGAGTTCCGATGTGGCGACCCCTAACCGGGAAAAGCCGAAAGACACAAACAATATATATATATATATATATATATATATATATATATATATATGTATATATATGAATGTATGTCCACAAATATACAGATACCCATGTGTATGAACACATATATACAACATCATATATATCTACACATAAATAGATATATACCTATATGCACATGTCTACATATATACAAACGCACACACAAACATATATGCATGTAAATACATGTCCCCTATATTACTACCACAGTGCTGCATGCTATGTGTGAAGAAGCAGCACACATAGCAATGCACACAGATATCTACAGCTGTCAGTGTGTGCGACATGGACGGGTATGTTTCATGTGAACCCCTTGTTGGGACCACATTGCCCTTGCCTGTGAAGTATGGAATGGGAATATGGGGAAGTATGGCACATGTGTGATTGTGGGGTGTTCATACAGCAGTACCTCCCTTTGGGATCATGCAGTACATGGACATGGCCTGCCACATCACACACCAGGAATACTTGTCATGGATGTAATCACAGGACAGCTGATAGTATAATAAGGTCTGTAGCATGGACCAGACATTGAGAGGGAAGGTAGACACCAGGTATACCCTTAATATAGCATTCAGCAGAGAGGTGACCTACAGCCCACGTATGCAGCACCACAGATGCATTGGAGAAGTACTAGTCAACACCAGGGATTGTATCCATATATTACAGTCATCACATGATAGGCTGATTGTGCAGCATATCTGGCATGTACTGAGCAATACATACACATGACACACCATTGCATGATATTATGGAGTGAACATAGTAGCCCACACATATAGGTGCCATGTTCATGATGTCTGGACATACACAGGATGAACATTGAATGACAGCAGTGAGGCCATCTAAAACCACTACACACAGGTCAGACATGTATTGCAGTAACAGGTCTTGTGCTGTGATCGCATGTCTAGGCATTTAGAGGACTGATATGATAATGAGTGGTATCAATGTGTGTATGTTACCAAGTATAATGCAGGATGGGGAACACACGGAAATATAAGTGGGTCTGTCTGTAAAGTCACGAACAGGTAGGTATTACAGTAGAGTGTTTTGTGTGTGTGTGTGTGTGTGTGTGTGTGTGTGTGTGTGTGTGTGTGTGTGTGTGTGTGTGTACTGTTAGGCAATGCTGTACAGGTTTTAAAGTGCGTTTATTGTTTTCCCCAACAGGTGGTGAGGTGGGTCAGGGTCCCTCCATCATACAATCTGATTTTGGTGTCCATACAGACACCAAAGATGATGATAGTACTGTTGAGGCACAGGTGGGGTTGTCAGTTGCTGAAACTGCACCATCATTTGACATCCCCTTTTAGCCACTCCAACCCCACACACAGTTTCAGTGCCTATACATACCCCATCACCACTGGCCATAGCAGTGGGACAGCTGGTGTTTGTTGTCAGTGCACAGGAAAGTGTGGTAACCATGCCTACTGTGTCTGGTTGCAGCAGGCACAGCTGGATGTCCAGCAGGGCATCACATAGGTAGATGTCCCAGGTTGCTCATGGTAGAGCCGCTGGACATCATGCCCCTGGCAGAGGCGACATAGCTGGTACCAGCAGGCACATTTTTCAGGCTGTCATGGTGGCACAGGCACATATGGAATGTTACACCAGACAGGGCATGAGACTGCAGAGAGCTGCTCTCACATCTGCCAGCGACAACTTCCGTGAACTGCCTGGTGTCATCCATTCTTATACTGAGCTCATGGATAGATGGTCTGGTGAGATGATGGCCCTCATCGACCGTGGTATGTCCATGCTTGAACATGTGCTGGAGGTGCGACGACTGCTGTGTGGACGTAGGCCAGCAACACCAACAGCTGGCAGTTGTGGATATGCTAGGATATAAAGGGGCTCCCGTAGTGGCAGTACCAGCCCCAGCAATGTGGTTGGGTGCTGTCCACACCACACCACAGCAGGCCATGAGCACGTGGTCCCGGTCAGTGCCAGGATGGAACTGGTACCAGCGGAAATTTATCATCGTCAGGTGACAGTAGTACATCAAGGCCTCTACCTGAACATGAAAACAAAAAAGGGACCAGCACTCGACAGCAGCAGGATAAAAGATATTTATTTTAGGTTGCAAAAGTCAACCTTGCTTGTTATGCACAAACCGGTTTCGGCTGTTAAAGCCTTTCTCAATGTGACTTATTCCTAATTCAAATACATTTGTTTGCAAAAGCACCTATTACATCCTGGTTCTCAATTTATACCCAGAACTTAAAGTGGTATCAACCTGTTAAGATTTGTATAAAGGGTACTAATACAGTGTTTACATGAAGATTTGTTTAACCTGATTTTACTTTTAATGCATTGTTTAAACCACATACTACTAACATCCTGATAATACCAATTATAAATTTAGCTTAAACATCAGCTTAATAATAAGGCTACTGTGAACAGTAGCCCTAAATATTTATATATTTATATCTTTTTTATTAGGCAAAAATCAGATTATGTATAGATATATATATATATATATATATATATATATATATATATTTTTTTTTTTTTGCATATTGTTGGTTAACATAGTTTGATTTGATGTATGTGGATTATGATGTTAACATTGGAGTGATTGGATGTTTGACTGCCCAATAATCATTGTTTGATCCTATAATACCTGTATCATTGGGGGCACCAATGGCCTATCCATCATGTGCTTGATATTCATTTAGTCCTGGCTTAAAAAAAGCCCCAAGGGTGGTGATCCACTTGTTCTCCATGTTATTAAGTTTAGTGTGCCACCCCATCTTAAAATTCCTGTGAAGTTGGATTTTATCTATTATGGTAAACTTAAATGATGCTCCTGTATGTTGTTGACTATGTTTGTATAGAGCATCGGTTATTCTTCTGTTTCTGATGGAACTTAAATGTTCGCTAATCCTGATTCTAATGGGCCTGGAAGTCTGCCCAACGTAGAACGCAGGGCAAGTGCATTGTGCCAAATATATCACCCATTCCGAACTGCAATTCCCGAAAGTTTTTATGTTAAATACCTTTGGTGTATTCTTACTGGAAAATTCTTTGGTTTTCCAAATATATTGGCATAAACTGCAATGTCCACAGGGGTAACAACCAACTAAGGCATCGCCAAAAAGTGTAGTTTGTTGTTTAATACCTGGTGTGAACCTTTTGTAGTGTGTTAACTGAGACTGAATAGTACGTCCCCTGCGGTAAGAAAAAGCGCAGGTTTCAGGAAGAATATCATTGAGAAATGAATTTGACTGTAATATATCCCAATGTTTGTTAACAATTTGTCTAAACCAGGAGGTGTTGTTACCATACGTGGTAACTAGTCTGATAGGTTGCCTACCTTGCTTGGTAACTTCCTGTGATCTGTTATATTTAAGAAGATCGGATCTGCCCTTAGTTTGTAACTCTTTGACAGTCTTGTTTAGATGGTTGGAATTGTATCCTCTATCCACAAATCTGGTTGTTAATTCTTGTGTTTGACTGGAATATTCTGCTATCGTTGAACAAATCCTTTTCAGGCGCAGATATTGTGACTTGGGGATGTTATTGATAATGTGGCGGGGGTGAGAGCTGGTGGCATGGAGAATGGTGTTATATTGTGGGAATTTTCTATGTATTGTTGTTGCTAAGGTGTGATCTGGTAATCTTTTGATAGCCACATCCAAAAACACCATCTCATTATATCCAATATTGACCGTAAATTGTATGTCAAATGGGGTGTTATTGAGATAATCCACAAATTTGGATAGTTCCTCCTTACTACCCCGCCACACCAACCAACAGTTGTCCAAATACCTACGCCATATATCCATGTATTCCATATAAATATTCCGCTGAGCATCATATATGAAGGATAGTTCATAATACCCCATAAATAAATCTGCATAAATTGGGGCAAAGGATGCCCCCATAGCTGTTCCTTTAATTTGCCAAAAAGGGTTACCTTCAAAATAAAATATGTTTTTCTGCAATACAAATTCAGTTAACTTGATCAAAAAGTTGTTAAATCCTGTTGAGTATAGATTTGATTATTCTAACCAATATGTAACTGCCAGAATGCCAGCTTGATGTGGGATACTTGTATACAGGGATGTTACATCTAATGTACATAACAACCAGTCCTCATCCAGTTGAGAATCTTCAATAATATTCAAAAATTGTGTTGTATCTTGGATACGTGATCTAACCATTGGCAATAATGGTTTTAAATATTCAGTCAGAAAAGCAGATAAAGGTTCAGTCAGAGATCCACGACCTGACACTATTGGTCTACCTGGTGGATTCATTAGATCTTTGTGTGTCTTGGGTATTAAATAGAGGTATTGTGGCATTGGTTCTGAAACCTTTAGTTGGTTGGCCACTTGGGAGGTAATGATATCTTCTTTCACAGCTAAATCTATGAATGAATCAATATCTGTTTTAAAATTGGGGGTTGGATCCACTACCATCTTTAGATAAAACTGGGTTTGGGATAACTGTTTCAGTGCCTCTGCCTTATATTTTGAGTGGTCCATAACCACAATACCTCCCCCTTTATCTGCAGATGTGATCACGATATTTCTATTTTGTTGTAATTGCTTAAGTGCTTCACGTTCTTGTTGGTTAAGATTATTGCGACAACTATCAGTATCTTTGGAAAAATGTAAATCTTTCAAGACACACTCCTTGAATATAGACACATGTTTGTCCATTGGTGGTACAAATGTAGATTTTCCAAACCTAAACCCAATAGATCTTTGAGAGTTAGTTTCATCATGAAATATTCAGTACAGTAAACAATGTACTGAATATTTCATCTGTGGCACTTACAGAAATTCAATACAAGGTGTTAAATAAAGGCCTCAATTTTGTACCCACTACACCGGTGCCTGAACATTTATTAGTGGATGATATTAATAACTTTTGCAGAACACTTAATCTAAAGTTATTTTTTTCAGATGAAACTAACTCTCAAAGATCTATTGGGTTTAGGTTTCTCAATGATATTCTTCCCGAAACCTGCGCTTTTTCTTACCGCATGGGACGTACTATTCAGTCTCAGTTAACACACTACAAAAGGTTCACACCAGGTATTAAACAACAAACTACACTTTTTGGCGATGCCTTAGTTGGTTGTTACCCCTGTGGACATTGCAGTTTATGCCAATATATTTGGAAAACCAAAGAATTTACCAGTAAGAATACACCAAAGGTATTTAACATAAAAACTTTCGGGAATTGCAGTTCGGATTGGGTGATATATTTGGCACAATGCACTTGCTCTGCGTTCTATGTTGGGCAGACTTCCAGGCCCATTAGAATCAGGATTAGCGAACATTTGAGTTCCATCAGAAACAGAAGAATAACCAATGCTCTATACAAACATAGTCAACAACATACAGGAGCATAATTTAAGTTTACCATAATAGATAAAATCCACCTTCACAGGAATTTTAAGATGGGGTGGCACACTAAACTTAATAACATGGAGAACAAGTGGATCACCACCCTTGGGGCTTTTTTTTAAGCCAGGACTAAATGAATATCAAGCACATGATGGATAGGCCATTGGTGCCCCCAATGATACAGGTATTATAGGATCAAACAATGATTATTGGGCAGTCAAACATCCAATCACTCCAATGTTAACATCATAATCCACATACATCAAATCAAACTATGTTAACCAACAATATGCAAAAAAAAAAAATATATATATATATATATATATATATATATATATATATATATATATGCATATAATCTGATTTTTGCCTAATAAAAAAGATATAAATATATAAATATTTAGGGCTACAGTTCACAGTAGCCTTATTATTAAGCTGATGTTTAAGCTAAATTTATAATTGGTATTATCAGGATGTTAGTAGTATGTGGTTTAAACAATGCATTAAAAGTAAAATCAGGTTAAACAAATCTTCATGTAAACACTGTATTAGTACCCTTTATACAAATCTTAACAGGTTGATGCCACTTTAAGTTCTGGGTATAAATTGAGAAACAGGATGTAATAGGTGCTTTTGCAAACAAATGTATTTGAATTAGGAAGAAGTCACATTGAGAAAGGCTTTAACAGCCGAAACCGGTTTGTGCATATCAAGCAAGGTTGACTTTTGCAACCTAAAATAAATATCTTTTATCCTGCTGCTGTCGAGTGCTGGTCCCTTTTTTGTTTTGGTATTTATGGTTTGGACCGTGCACCAACAGTCCTGCGTGCGTGCCTCGTTTGCTCTCTACCTGAACATGCCCATGGAACCACAATCCATGTGTCCGTGGCCAAAGGCAGTGAACTGCACATCCTGCCAGGTATGATCTGCAGCTGTTCATGTGTAGGCAGCCCCATGGCAGAACTGTGCGCATGCATACCCACACACTATACAAACACACCTAGAGCAACCCCATACCTACACACACCACATCACTACACCCAGTGCACCTCAGTACTCTCCTCACCCACACACATGGTGTCAAATGTATGGCTCACCCTCGGCCTCTGGCAAACCAACAACACACCCTGTGCATGATATGATGATACCTGTGCCACATCCCTGTCATCCATACCCATCAATGCAGGGACAGGCTAATATGGTTCTGATGCACACAGTGGCTGTACTACAGTGTACCACAGTACTGTAGTGTAACATGTTTTAAGGAGTAAAGTGCAATGCATATATGTCAGGTAGTGTATCCATCCAGTAATGATGCATTATAGCTGTTAGTAGCACTGGTTGATTGTGGTCTCTATAACATTATCCATTTGTAGTTGTAGGTGTACATGTGTCAGCACGAGGATGGTCTGCAGTCATATTCCACAACAGGGTATGGCACCATGATGACACCATGGCTGTGCCATATCTGGGGTACAGTTGAACACATGTCACAGGTTAGTATAACAGTTATTGCCTGTGCCACATGGACAGGTGACCTGCTGGGGCGTTTATAATCTGCAACCTGATGTAGACCCATCCACATACATGAACACTGTTACTTGGAAACACTGGGACTAGACTCCTACTTAGGTATGTAGTGATACTGAAGTGTATGGCTTCCATTGCACACACCTCACAGCGTTTAGGGTGAGGTGTGTCCCAGGTTACATGTTACATGCAGAACATTCCCCATACATGTACAGTATGCGAATGGGGAATGTAATGGGTGTATATAGACAATACATATTGTGACATACCTTCATGTACACATTAACAGACACATAACATGCAGACACACATCCGTGAGACCAGGGCCTATCGCTGCTAACTAACATGACCGTGTGTCCAGTGTGTTACAGGTAGGCTGCACACAGTACATGCATAACTGGCCTGGAATGTGGTATCAGTTATCTGCATGGTTGATGGTGACAGTGGTAACCATATCATGGCACATGGGACATATACCAGGTGTACCTTGGTGTAATGACAGTGTACACAACACCCACATCCCCCAGTGGATATTGTACTCCCTGAAACCCATGATGACACTCTGATATACCCACCATCACACATTGGCCATGACTGGGATACAGCCCATTGTAGATCCCAGCAGTGGTACTACAGGGATATGCATCTAATGTACATGTCACATGCATGGCAGGGTGTTGCATTGTCATACCTCACCGATGGGCAGCAACAACACTATCTTTACTACCATGTAGCAATGGGTATTATAATAGGAGCCTAGGAATGCTTTCCTGTTTACGCACAATGTGTTACATCACACAACAAACACCTTTCAGTGCTAATTGTTTTTGTACCAGTTATGGGTTTTACAAGCTCAGGTTGCTAGCCCTAGCCCAACCCTCCTCGGAGGGCACACCACAAACACATATGCATGCACATACTCACACCCAGGGCCAATTTAGAGACTCTATTCCCCCATTGCATGTCTTTGGAATGTGGGACAAACCCCAAGCATCCAGAGGAAACCCACGCAAATGCAGAAAAGACATGCAGATGTCACAGAGAAGTCACCCCAGCTGAGAAGTGAACCACAGAATATCTTGCTGTGAGGGGACAAGACTAATTGCTAACCACTGCACCACTGATTGCTCTTGTTACTCTCTCTTTGTTTTGCATCCTGCCTGTTTGATCTTATGAAGGTTGTAAAGTCAGAAACTGCATTGTGCATCATTACTTTCTAACTTCTCACTTTAATGATTTTCCAATACAAACATCTGCTGCTAAACTGATGGCATTCAGTGACCATCAATTCTTTTGATAGGTATGACTGTGAATCTTTGATGCCTGAGTCCTACTACTTACTAAAGTACACATATAAGTCAAATAAGTCTCTGCTGTCACATGTTAAGTTAATTTCTGTACAAATTTCCCACCTTTTACTTCCTTACTGTACCAAGTGATGAAATACAAAGATATGCCTTAATATTATGAAACAATACACTCCAGGTTCAGAACTTAGCTTATAAATGCAGCAGTTGAAATACTGTAAGTTCACAGGTGACTCTGTCTGATGCAAACATTACACAGCCAATTCATGAGGAGGTAAAGGTTGTGAGAGTTGCCTGGCATCAATGTTACTATATTTATGTGAGTAGGAGGAAGATTTTAGTCCCCTAAGTGGTGAGGGAGTATGCTATGCATTGTCTCTTAGCCAATGCAAGAGCATACTGAGCACACCTATGTCTGCCTACACCCATAAGAGCTGGTAGTTTCCCACTGACTCCTCATCTGCCTGTGGCTGTGGTGACATTGATATTGGTAGTAGGATGTGTGCCCCTTCCCCTTGTTGATCCTGCTGCATCTGTTTCCTCAAGACTATGTTGTGAAGTGCATTGCATACGGGGAAGATTTTTGTACATGTCTATGGATTGTACTGCAGGGCACCCCCCTCCCCCAGATGTATTTAAGCACCAGAACCATGACTTCAACAGACTAAACACACACTCTATTGCATTTTTGGTTTGAGCGTATGCCTCATTATGGAATTTTTCCGTGGGTGTGTGTGCATTTCTGAGGGGTGTGATCAGCCACGGCTGCAATGCATAACCTGCCTCCCCCACTAAATGACACTGTGGGATATCCCACCTAGCAAACTTCTGGTACATTGGGAGGTGCGCTAGATATGTGAAATGTGGTAATTGCCAGGGTTGCCAGCACACACGTTCAAAATTATTTCCTTTGCATTACACATAACTTGGCAGTTGATAGAGTGGTAGCCCTTTCTGTTAATGTAGAGCCTACCCTATTCCCCCTGTGGTACCTTAATTTCTACATGAATGCAATCTATGGCACCTAGTACTAAAGGGCAGCTACCCAGTAGAACTGTTGCATATTTCTGGTCCTCTCCTCAGAACTACAGGGAAAATATATGTGCTCACTGGCATGTTGAACATAGCATCCAGGAACAGGTGTAGAATCCTACATGCCGATGCCTATGACACCCCCAGCGTGTCCCCTGTTGGTCTCTGAAAGGTACCTGTAGCTAGGATTCTTCACATACCTTAGTTTCCACTGGGATGGGTTCCCCTTGGTTGGTTCTGACTCTGAGTTAAAGGTGGCAGAGGTCGCAGAGCTCCTGTAATGTATCTTTATCCACCCTGTAGAGCTCTGCAATTTCCACATCATGTAGGTTGTGAAAAGTTAAACAGGGCCTGAAAACTCTTCTCCTTCTTGGCCTATGTTTATTGGCAGCAGCAGCATTGGCTTCAGCATCTAGCACATACAAATGAATTAAAGCAGCATCAGCCCCTAACATTCTGTATATGTAGACTTTCCATGCCTTTACTCAAAAGTTTTTGAAATCTGCAGGAAAAACTAGCATGGAGTCTACATGGATGCTTTATAGCTTGTTGAATAGCTCCACTGTATTGGACTGGTTGATTAGCATGCAATTCAGCTGCTTATGCAATAAATAAATCTAATAAATAAATAAATAAAATTAGCATCTATGAAATACAGACAGAGACAGATGCAATCTATTAACAATCTACACTATATAAAAAGGCAAACCTGTAGCTAGCCAAACATGTTGAGAAGAGTTGTATATGTTTGCAACACTGCAAGACCACTATTTCTTCAAGATATTTTTAAATAGAGGAGTACTGAACTTCAGCAGGTATGCCCCCATTTTGCCATCTACAATACTGCATATGCTGGAATGTGTTTAAGAATAATTTCAAGCAAAGGTTTTATACTTTTATCTGTATGCATTAGTTAGACATATACTGATGGCATGGGCATGTTTGTCAAGCCATTTCAGAGCTACAATTGCCAATACATGAAAATGAAATGCTGTGTGATAAATATATATAAATGTTTCATGGAAATGTCATTTGATGGCACTGTTAGTATTTCAAAGATGTTTTGTAAGCAAAATGGGTCATTTGCCTGTTACTTTGGTGGAGGGGAGCAAAGATGAGTTACTGTTATGGCACAAACAAAAATGGACTGTTCTTTTTGGGGGAAGCAAAGGTGGGTTACTTCTATGCCGTAAACAAGGATATGTTACTCTCCTTGTTTTGTAGCCTGCTTGTTGTTAGTATTTCACATCTGTAGATTGTTTTATGTTTCTCTAATGGGTAATACTGACTGGTTACCTTTTCTGCTTTATCTGTAAATAGTTATTTTGTAGTTATGTGATACTTATGTGTTTTACTTCTGTTGTCTTTAGGACACCTACAAATACGCCACTCAGGTGTGCCAATCCATGTGGACCCCCCTTCACAGATGCCAAAAATCAAATTATTGTGGACAGGTTGTGTCAACATGGTGTTTTTCTCCTGGACAGGGGCTAGGTAGATATTGCATGCAGGATGAGAATATGGCAGCAGATTTTTCAGGATGTGAATTTTGTGGGTGACCATGGCAAAACATATGAACAGGTGTGCCACATGGCCACTGACATGATTACAACTGCACACAGGTGAGTGGCTGCAGTGGGCAATGACCAGATGGCTACCAGGTTAGGGCCAGCTAAGGAACCACCACTAACCCCCAATGAATAGTTCCTGGCCAATATCAGAGATACAGACAGTGCCCAGGAGAATGCAGGATAGCATGTATTGGATGTGGGTACAGCACCTTCTGAGACAGCAAGCATGTCCCAGGAAGATCTTCTTGGTAGGCTTTGTTATCTGAACAGTTGTATACTGTTTTAGAGTAAAACAATTGAAATGAGTAAGTTAATTCTGTGTCATGTGTCTTTTTTTAGGGGGGGGGGCATTGAAGATTGCTACAGTTGTATGTTTAGGTTGGAGTTGTCACTCATGTTCTTGTTGAAAGTAGCCTTAATGCACATATATAGGAGTAAATGTTTTACCCACTGTTTTAATGTTAATTGAGATGATGTTGGCTTTACCTCTTGCTTAGCTTTCTCCAGGACTGTCTGGACTATGGTGCAACATGTCTTCTGCAAATGGTAAGCCAAATATTTTTATGTCAGTACTATTGAGGAATTTAAAGAAAGATAGTACTGTGTGAGATTTTGATCTAAGGCTTGTTGTGTGCATTGATTTCCTGTCTGTAATATTGGAAGTACTGTTAGTTTTTTTAGCACTTATTGCAGTAGAGTACTGCAGGTATTAATGTCATCCTGTGTTACTTGCTTTTTATCACAGCTGATCATGACAGTGAGAGTGTGGGTTCTGTGCTACCAGATGTCAGTATATCAGCAGACTCTGATGATGATGGTGGCCAAACTGAAGCATAGTCAGAGGGTGCAGAGGTTGAACCTGACACAGAGGTTGATATATGCCCATCCCCTGCATTTCTATCGAACAGAGCCAGTAGGCCTATGCCTAGCCAGTAGACTGAGCTCACAGATATTGAACAGGTGGAGGGCAAGGACATTGATCAGGGAAGTATAGCTACTGTGGCTTCAGTACTTCTTGAGTCTAGCCAAAGCCCAAATATGTGGGTGAAGTGCCACATAGGTGGATTTATAAGGGTGCTTAGAGGAGGCCTGCAGTTTCTCCTCCACTGTTGCAGGTGTCACTTCCTGTGTCACTCAACATATTTTTAGGGCTGTCATGGTGGCATAGGCATGTTCCCATAGGTGCTCCAGACAAATGTTAAGGGTTGTGGATGTGGCACAATTTTGACATGCGATGGATCTGTACTGGACTAGAGGTGTCTGTCATGGAACGTCTGCTGGAAAGGGAATTGCATCCTCTGTCATAGGTCAGCCACATCATCTGCTGTCAGCTAATGTGGCTGTGTCTGATCATGCTCCCATAGTGGCAGCTCATCCACTGCTCCATCAGTGAGTGTGCTGTCCACACCCAGACATGGAGGCCATGGGGTTGTAGTCTTGGGTGTCCCCGTGAAGGGAGCTCATCCAGCAGACATCAGCCATGTTCAGGTAGCAGCACTGCATCTGACCTTGGGTGTGGAAGTGCCTGTGCAACTCCTGGCAGAGCCAGTTCTCATGGTCAGGGATGACAACAATGAACTGCCACTCCTACCATGCATGTCTCACACCTGTCTGACAGACCAAGATGTAGAGTTATCACAGATCTTGGCTGGGTGCATGTAGACACTCACAAACCAATTTCACCTTGAAGACCCCTACAGACACATACAACAGTCACTGATATTGCCTCAATGGCCATTAGCTGTTTTATCCAAATGTCTGCCTTCTTTTCCTTACTTACACACACTCACCATCCTTTTGTGTCAGTCTAGGCTTCCTGTCCCCCCTGCACACACACAGTACCATGTGAAAGTGATAACTGTGCAATATCTCTGTTTTCTATCTTTTATATTTAGGGATACAAAAATACAAAAGCTGTGTCTGATGCTAAGGGTGTGTAGCTAATTTAGTGCTAATTATATCTGCGTTTTTGTTGTTGAACTGCTCATCATAACTTTGACTTGTATTGGCCATGGAAAGTTAGACAGTTGATAGCATCAAAATTTCACAACTGTATAGTGAATGCTCTTGTAAGAGTTGTGAAGTCAGAAACTGCCAAGTGTATCATTACCTCCTAACTTCTTTATTTAATGATTTTTCAGTAAAACATATGCTGCACACCATAAGTCACACCATCATATTCAGATCTTAGGACTGTATGACAGCACTGTAGTCAAAACTCATCAGAACAGTAATACAGTATAATGCTCTTTGTTGCATGTACCTCAACAGACACATGTAGCAGCTGGAGAGACCACAGGGCTTTTTCAGCAAGATAACACAGGGCTTAAAAACCATGCCATGAAGTATGTGGATAGTTTTAAAGCCATGTCATTGTAACTGTCTTGTATAGGATGAGATAACATCGGCCTGTCCTCCAAGACAGTGTCTGACCATGCCCTGGTCGGATGACATCTTAGCCAAACATTTGATATAGCTGATGACATCAGCAGTGTCTGTTGAGAATATGGCAATAACAGTATCCCACATGCTTTGCTAAAAGGCTCTTTCTAATGTCAAGCAGGAGCACACACACACACACACACACACACACACACACACACACACACACACACACACACACACACACACACACACACAGTTGAATACAGTGAGAATAGAATACCTACCTATCCAAATACACAGATTACAGAACACAGCATTTAATGCAAGTGCCATGGCAGAAGTCTGACTTTTGCAAGACTGCAGTTGAACATATATTACAGGACATCCACAGACCACATGTAAGACACGTTGTTGGCAGGCCTGCATAGGTTTATAGCTTCATGGGTTCGTACAAGGCTACAACCATAATGGCCCTAGGTTCATAGGTTCATAGGAGGTTACTAAGCTAGTGGCCCTAAGTCCTTTTCAAGCCTAGTGAAGTGTTACCATTGTTCCCTTATAGACTAAAATATGTGGTCCATATTTTCAAATCCACAATCAGTACTGGTTGCCTAAGAGTGATGTAGGTGAATACCCTTGGTAAATTTATGGTTTCTTATCCAACTGTCTAAGTTATGCTTAAACAGGGTCAATGGGACTCTCAGTTTTACAAGAATTAGGAGGTTGTTCCATAGCAGTGGCAATCTCTGGGAGACATATCTGCCTCTCCAGCATGTCCTATTGATGTCACAGGCTAGGTTAAGGTCCCTACAGTGAGCAAGTCTTGTCCCATTTGATTTATGGAAGTGCAGCATGTCCATTAAGGCAGAGTTCGAGAGTGCTCTGTAGGCCAGGCACAAGTCACCTATCCACAGTCGATACAATACAGTGTACAATGACAGGGCCTTCAGTCTGATCATATAGGGTATGTGTTGAAGTCCCTGGACTTATCTGGTAAGAAACCTCTTAGGTCTCTACAGCTGCTGTAGGTGTCTGGTGAGGTACATGCAAAAGGAAGCATTGTACTCTATTATTTGTCTGATGACAGATGAGTACAGTGGATTGATAACATCCTTAGTCTTAGATGATATGCCTGTACCTATGAGGTGTGCAGTGCAAAAGCCCTCCCTTACCACTGTTGACACACTATGATCAAAGATGATGTTGCTATCAACAAGCATTCCCAAATCTCTCACCATTGGTTTGGAACTTAGATGGGTATTATTAATAGTGTAATTTGCAGGGATTTCTCTATTGCCAAAAGGGATAATAGTGCATTTTTTTGGTTAAGTTTGTCTGTGGCATTGGCAACAATCATTTATGTATGTAAGCATGGTTTTTAGTATGTTGATATAGTTTGAGGATTCAGTGATTGCACACAGTTTGCAGTCATCAGCAAACTTGGTAAGCCATAGGCCATTTATTACCACCTGAATTTTTGAGAAATAGATTTTGAACAGTAGGAGGGCCCAGCACAAATCATTGTGGAACACACTAGTAACAGGTCTCCTGGTAGAGGTGGAATCCCCAACTATGACTGTATGTGTTCTATTGGTGATACAGTTGGCTTTCAGTCTAATGACTTGCAGGTTAATCCACAGCTGGGTGAGTTTCTCACTGATGCCTAAGTGGAGGATTATGTCAAAGCCCTTGGCCATGTCCAGATAGGCAGTATGTACTGATTTGCCTTCATCCAGAGATTTGGTGACACTCTTGAAGAATTCCTCTAGGTTTAACAGCCATGATCTGCCCTTAACAAAGCCAAACTGGGTCAGGTGAAGAGTTTGAAGGTTACCAATGTCCTTGTTGATAAAGTTAATGATGTTTCTCTCCATGGCCTTACAGAGAAGGCTGGTCAGGCTTATAGGTGTATAGCTCCCCTGGTCAGTTGAAGGACACCCCCCCTTTGTGCAAGGCAATTATGGTTGATGTTTTCCACTCTGCTGGGACAAAGCCAGTATTTAGACTATGGTTGAAGAGGGTACCCAGTGGTTCCACTAACTCTTGCTTTACACTGTTTAGTAAGCAGCCTGGGATGTTATCCAGTCCCATAGAGGCTATGTTTTTGACCTTGGTGAGTGTGGTTATGACCTGTTCTTTGGAGATAATAGATAGAGAGCTGGTGACAGGTATGCTTTTGAGTATTATTGCTGGAGACAAGGGTGTGTAATTTATGCCAAACCTGTCTTCTAACAGGTTAGCAATGTCCTCAGGTTCAGTATGTCTGGTACCATCCACTATGAATTTGGTGCAAAGCTGGGCCTTCCCTTCTACATTACAGACATAGCTAAAGAATACCTTGTGATTATCCTTAGCTATGGATGCTTATTTAATTTCAGAATTAGCTTTAGAAGACTTTACAATATGTCTCATTTGCTTGTCCAAGCTATGGAGGGTATTCTTCTGCTGAGACATCAGTTTCTTTCTCTTGTTGTATATTCTATTTTTGCTAGATGTCCATTAGGGTGGCTTGTTTTTTTTTTTTTTTTTGTGAGCAAGTTTTGATATACATTCTGCTATGGCTAAGTCTATACATTTGGAAAGGTGTGTATACAGGACATTTGTGTACACCACCGTATAAGAGTCTTTACTGTCATTGTTGGAAGGAGGTTTGAAAATATTTATGCCATCACTTATGAGGCTATTGTTTACTTTGGAGAAAATGTTCAACCTTTTGGATCCTGTGTGTGTGTGTGTGGGGGGGGGGGGTGGTATGCCAGGAACAACTGTTACATTGAGCATGAATGATCTATGGTCAGACCCTACCAGGGAGGGTGTCACACATGGGGTGGTGTAGCGATCTCCCATGTTGGTAAGTACTAATTCAAGGACATTCCAGCTCCTTGTGGGGGTGTGGTCTAACTGTTCCGCAGCATTTGTGTTTACAAAGTGCAGGAGCCTTAGGGCAAGTGTGTATGAGCTCATATATGCATTAAAATCAATGGAAGAATAGTTAAAGTCACCCATGCCTAGGGCATTTGGCTGTATTATGAGTGACTCAGGCAGGTCCAGGAAGGCATTGTGTGGTTTTCTCTGTTCATGTTGGCATTCCCGTAGCTAACAATGATGTGCACCAGGGATTTCCTACAGTTAGTTGGACTTAGAGTAACTCTAGGAAGTCATACTGCTTAACCGGTCTTGAGTTGTATTTGTCTTTTATGAAGATAGACACACTTCATCCTTTGGTTCTTTCACATTGATTTTGTGGCCTGAAATATGTGAAAGGCATTATAGCCTTTCATGGCTGGAGTACACTCTGTGGCCCTAAACCATGTCTCTGTGACAACACAAATATCAACATCTTCCCAAACAAGTAGTGCCTCCATTGTGTGTAGTGTCTGATTTACACTCCTAGCATTAAGCAGCATAACCCTGAGTTTGTCTTTTGAGGATATTTTTATGTCAGGAGTTTTGGTCTTAAGATATTGCTTAAAAAAGGCACTATGGGGAGACAAGTACCTTGGACAGCAACCAAAAGTAAAACAATGAGAGATGAAGACCATCCTTGGAAAAGCAGTGTGGTCTGTCGACCTTATCATCCCAAGCTGAGAAATACTGGATCCCCCTGGATTGACACCAGTAGCTAAGCCAATTGTTGAATGTGGTAATTGTTTTGTTTGTATTGAGCAATCTTCCTTGGTGAAGGTAGAATGCTGCTTAGGGCTATGAAGATACATGTCTTGAACACATAATCTGAGAGCTCAATCATATATCTTTTCATATAGGAAGTTACTAGGCTATTGGCCCTGAGGACCTTACGATACCCAAGAATTTAGGCCATGTTCCAACAAGTCAGCATCTGATGCCCCTGTCCAGTAGGGACACAGGTGGAATCCCAGGGGTGTATAATCTGTTCCCCATCCAGTTATACAAGTTGCACTTAAAAAGGGTTAATGAGTTTTGATATAGTCCGGTGAGGTATGACTCAAGTTATTTACTCCAACATGGAGTATGGCAGAAGTGTAACTGTGTTTGTTGTTGAGATACATGAGTGCGTGCATGACTTTGCGGATCCTCACTATGGATTCGCCTATGACCAAGACATTGCTTTTCAGTTGTTTTCCCTTAAGAGCTTAATAGGTCACACACTGACAAATTTATGTTTATGTGTAGCAGGTTCTTTTATAACAGTAATGTGTGTAGAAAGTTTGCATTTGCAAGGTCTCTGCTCTTTTGCTAAGCATCTAATAAGTCCCTTTGTTTGTGTGGGGATATGTGTTGAGCACTTGGTTTGTTAAGGAGGTAAAGTCTGTGTGCTGACAACCTGTGTGATATCTGGTTTGTTGTTAACTGAGAATGAGCAGTTATTCTACATTTACTGTATAGTTGCATCTCTCACATGGTGTATATGTAAGTTTTAGGAGTACATTTTTGTTAGTATACATGAGACAGTAGAGGCCTAGCTGGTGAAGGTTGCGCTTGAACAGGGTCATTGAGGAGCACTGCTTTACATGCAGTGGGAGCCTATTATAGAGGAGTGTGAGTGGATGGGGTCTGTCTCCCCAGCATGTTCTGTTTATATCACAGTTAAGGCTGAGAATCCTGGACCAAGTTATTCCTGTCTCATTGGATTCGCAAATGTCCAGCATTTCCAGTAGGGCAGTGTCTGAAGATTCTCTGTAGGTCAGACATAGGTCACCTCTAAGTAGCTTGCAGGATATTGAGTACAGTGACAGGTCTTGTAGTCTTTCAATGTATGTGAGTTTTGAAGGACTTGCATTCTCCCAGTCACAAACCTCTATTTTTTCTCCAATTTCTCTAGTTGTTTGGTGAGGTACAGACAGTAGGGAGTCTTGCACTCAATTAGTGGTCTGATAAGGGTGGAGTGCAATATAGTTATGACCTTCCAGGTCTTGAATGTTATGTCCATATGTATGAGGGTGCAATGCAGAATGTGTTGTGGAACACTATGGACACATAGTGGTGAAAGTGTAAATTTCTATGAACATGTGTTCACAAATCTCACAATACTGTGTTTGAGCTGAGAAATGTGCTAGTATATCATAATTATCAGGGGTACTTCAGAGCCAAAAGGGACAATGAGGCAATGTTTGCTGTAACGTTCAGTCTGTGAGTTTGCCACCAATTATTTGTCTCTGTCAGACCCTTCTGTAATACGTTAGCATTGTAGGAGGAATCTATATGAGTACATTGATTAACAGTCATCTGCAAACGTGGTAAACCACAGGCCCTGCAACATCGCCAGTGCTTCAGGGAAGTAGTTTCTATACATTTGAGGATCCAGCACAAAACCTTGGGGTATTCCACTGGTAAGGGTCTAGTGGGGGGTGCACTCACCAACTTTGACACTGTGTGTTCTGTTGGTGATCCAGTTGGCTATCCAGCTAGTACTGTATGGCTTAATTCTCATATGGGGCATTTTCCCTATGAGACATGAACAATGGATATTGTCAAGGGCCTTGGAAAACTGAACATAGGTGGTATGTCCTGTCTGTCATCTAGGTATTCTGATTCAGTATCCAAGAAAGTCCTCAAGGGTCAATAAGCAAGATCTAGCCTTGACAAAACCAACATGGGTAGGATGAAGTGTGTTGAAGGTCACATATTTCCCTCTTGATATGGTCCATTCTGATTCCTGCAGTAGCCCATTTACTTAGGTAGGGATTCTATTCTCACTGAAGTCACGTGTGTGTGTGTGTGTGTGTGTGTGTGTGTGTGTGTGTGTGTGTGTGTGTGTGTGTGTGTGTTTGATTTTACACCAGCATGTGGGACACTGTTATCTTCTCCTCAACTGACACTGCTGGCATACAAGGCATTTTCCAATCCATTACTGATAGATTTTCTGCACATCAGTAATTCAAATAACATCAACACACTGATTTGGAGGGAGAGGTATATTTCATAGAGGATACCATTGCTGTGGAACTGACTTGTCATCCACATAAAGCAAAGTTCATCCCTGTCCATTATTAATGCAACTTAGACCTATAGATGGGAAACAGAACATTTACCCTGGGACAGCCCATTGTACTACTGATAGAGGCAGCTCCTAAATGCTTTATCCCATGCATGGGATTCTCAAATTATCTATGGTATGATCCCATTTATTCCTGTTAGGGGTACTATATGAATATTGACCATGTGATGGATAAGGCTAATCTATAACCAAACTGGATAGTTTATTTGTAGCACAAAAAGGGAAATTTTCTAGGCTTAAAATGGCCCTCAAGGG
>NC_056736.1:133829859-133977359 GCF_019279795.1 Protopterus annectens
ACCCCAGCTGAGAATCGAATCGGAGAACCTTTTGCTGTGAGGTGGCAATGCTAACTGCTGTACCACCAAGGCTGCCCACTACTAAAGTACACATATAAGTCAAATAAGTCTCTGCTGTCACATGTTAAGGTCATTTCTGTACAAATCTCCATCTTTTACTACCTTACCGTACCAGGTGATGAAATGCAAGGATATGCCTTAATATTATTAAACAATACAGTCCAGGTTCAGAACTTAGCTTGTAAATACAGCAGGTGCCATACTGTAAGTTCATGGCTGACTTTGTCTGATGCAAGCAATACACAGCCAATTCATGGGGAGGAAAGGCTGTGTGAGTTGCTTGGCATCAATGTTACTATAAGTATGTGAGTAGGAGGAAGATTTTAGGCCCCTACGTGGTGAGGGAGTATGCTATGCATTGTCTCTTAGCCAATGCAAGGGCATACTGCACACACCTATGTCTGTCTACACCCATAGCATCTAGTATTTCCCCACTAACTCCTCATCTGCCTGTGGCTATGTTGACCTTGGTATTGGTGGTTGTATGTGTGCCACTTCCCCTTGCTGATCCTGCTGCAGCTGTTTCCTCAGGACTATGTTGTGTAGTATGGCACATACTGTGAAGATATTTGTACATGTCTATGGATTATATTGTACGGCCCCCCTCCCCCAGATGTATCTAAGCATCAGAACCATGACTTCAACAGTCTAAACACACACACTATTCCATTTTTGGTTTTAGCGTATGCCTCATTATGGCATTTTTCCCTGGGTGTGTGTGCATTTCTGATGGGGGTGAGCAGCATAACCTGCATTCCCACTAAGTGACACTGTGGGATATCCCCCCTAGCAAACATCTGGTGCAGTTGGGAGGTATGCTAGATATGTGAAAAGTGATAACTGCCAGGGTTGCTAGCACACGCATTCAAAATTATTCCTTTTGCATTACACGTAACTTGGCAGTTGATAAAGTGGTAGCCCTTTCTGTTAATATAGAGCCTACCTTATTCCCCTGGTGGCACCTTAATTTCTACATGAATGCAATCTATGGCACCTAGCACTTCAGGATAGCATGCTACCCAGTAGAACTGTTGGATATTTCTGGTCCTCTCCTCAGAACTACCGGGAAAATATATGTGCTCACTGGCAGGTTGAGCACAGCATCCAGGAACGGGTGCAGAATCCTAGATTCTGATGCCTGTGACACCCCCAGCAGGTCCCCTGTTGGTCTCTGAAAGGTACCTGTAACTAGGATTCTTCACATACCTTAGTTTCCACTGGCATGGGTTCCCCTTGGTTAGCTTTGGCTCTGAGTTAAGGGTGCAGAGGTAGCAGAGCTCCTGTAGTGTATCCTTATCCACCCTGTAGAGCTCTACAATTTCCACATCATGTAGGCTGTGAAACGTTAAACAGGTCCTGAAAACTATTCTCCTTCTTGACCTATGCCTATTGGCAGCAGCAGCATTGGCTTCAGTATCTAGCACATACAAATGAATTAAAGCAACATCAGCCCCTAACATTCTGTCTATGTAGACTTTCCATGTCTTTACTCAAAACGTTTTGAAATCTGCAAACCAGCATGGAGACTACATGGATGCTTTATAGCTTGTTGAATAGCTCCACTTTGTTGGATTGGTTGATTAGCATGCAATTCAGCTGCTTATGCAATAAATAAATCTAATAAATAAATAAATAAAATTAGCTTCTATAAAATACAGATGAAGACAGATGCAATCTATTAACAATCTACACTATATAAAAAGGCAAACCTGTAGCTACCCAAACATGTTGAGGGGAGTTGTATATGTTTGCAAGACTGCAAGACCACTTTTTCTTCAAGATATTTCTCTACAGAGGTGTACTGAACTTCAGCAGGTATGCTCCCATTTTGTCATCTACAATACCGCATATGCTGGAATGTACTGGTAAAAAGAAATACCAATGTCGCCCAAAGTAAAATTCACAACGGCTTTAATCATCCAAGGTCTAAAACAACATCATCTGTAACTGACTAAGCGCTTTCACCCAACCAAGGGCATCTTCAGAGTCAGTTAATTAGTGATTACAGATCATATTTAAAGAAATTTGTAACCTGACAATAACCAATAAAACATAAGCATCAATTAAATAATTACCATCAATAATTATTCACTTAATTCACCACATATTAACCCTTCACAATAGTGCCACAGTAAATGTTATAATGTATCATTTTGTAAAAGGTTCACAAATTTACACTTTAAAAAAACTGTTGTTATGTGTTAAACGTTATAAATGTAAAACAAATTCATGTCAAGTTCTCCTAAAAATAAATCTAAAAATAAAAAAGATAAGTAGATAGATAAACTACTAATGTGTTTTTTTAAGATTTTAAAATTTTATACCAGCAAAGCCTTTTGTTTTAAAATACAGGCTAAAGAGATAACATCATTGATGCCAGGCTTTGTACTAGCATCCAATCTAACTTGCCATAAGCACTCCTTTACTTCTAACATGTTCTGATAATCACCCCCAAAATCTCTTGTGTAAATCTTATCTATAACAAAAAATATAAATTTATTAAAACTTACACATCTTTGCCTGTGAATAAATAGGGAATTTGTTGTTTTTTTGTTCTTTATGTCTCTTGTATGTTCAAGTATTCTTTGTCTTAATTTTCTAGTTGTCATTCCCATATAGAATGCAGGACAAGATAAGCAGGTTGCCACATAAACTACCATACCAGTGTTATAATTACAGTAACCAGGGCTTGCTATCGTTCTTTTGTAATTCCCAATTGTGACTTAAGGACCATCATTAATAAACTTACATGCCTTACATTTACCACACTTAGCCATCTTGGTTGGTCTCATACTAGCGGGTTTTTGTTTCCTTTCCAACAGCTCCTTGATGTCTGTACCTCTACTATTGATAAACCTAGGGGACGCCCCTATTATTTTAGTAATATCTTCAGAAAATATGCTAAACCAACCAGTTTCAATAATTTCCTTATAATTTCCAGAATTTTCATTATAAGGTAGTATTAAACCTACATGAGAATTGTTAATTGCGTGCCTTTTCTTGGGAATGTTGACCTTTCCAAAGTTAGTATCGGACAAAATAGGTTTAAAATCTACATTTCTTCTAAGTAATATTTCATTCTTGGTCAGTATTAGCAGATCCTTGGGGTATCCCCTCTCTAAGAAAATATCATTAAGTTTATTTAGTTCTTCAAGAAATTTGTCTTCCTCACTAGTTATTCTCGATGCATTTGACCTTTAACTAAATTCTTTTTCATATAATAGGGATGACAACTCAAAAAATGTAGGAAAGAATTACTGTATGTCTTTTTTCTATAAATGTTTGAATGTATTTTCTCTTCCTTTATGTAAAGGTGCAAATCTAAGAAGTCAATAGAATTTCTGCTAACTTTACTAGTAAACCTCAAAAATGTAGTCGTTGTATTCAAATATTTTATAAATTCCTCCAGTTCGTAGTCATTACCTTTCCACAAAAGTAATATATCATCCAAGAACATCAAATAAATTAACATCTTAGGAGCATATAGTGAGGACAGCACATATTGGGTTTCCCAATCAGCAAGCACCAAGTTAGCGTATGTGGGTGCACACCTGGCACCCATTGCTACCCCGGTAAGTTGTTTATAGTTTTCTGCTTCAAATTGAATGAAATTATTTTCTAGAACCATTTCCATTAAATCTACCATTAGTGTTCTCTTAACTAGATGCATATTCCCATATTTCTGTAAGCTCCTTGAAAAACTTTCAAGTCCCTTATCGTGTGGTATCACTGAAAAAATGTTTATGACATCTATTGTTACAAAACAAAATTCTCCCAATTCAGCACTGTTCAAAGTTCGCAAACAATCAAGGCAGTGCCAAGAATCTTTCAGTATATGTGGCACTTGCTTTAAAGCTTCTTTACATGTAATGTCAACATAAGCTGCTAAAGGTTCTGTTTTTGATCTTTTTGCAGCCACTATTGGCCTGAAGAGGGGATTTTTGATGCTTTTGTGTGTCTTTGGAATCCCGAATAGGTTAGGCATAAGTGGGTGTTCAACCCATAAGTAATCAAATTTGTCCCGATTAATTACACCTTCAGATAAATACTCGTATAGTTGCCAATCTATTTTTGTGTAAGCCTTTTGAACTTCAAACTTAGATGCTAAGCCATAGGTGTCACCCTCTTGTAACATATTCTGCATATTCCAGATATATTCTATATTTGTCATAATAACCACCCCTCCTCCTTTATCAGGTTTCATCACTCTGTATTGTTGATTGCTTGTAAGATCATTTGCTTAAGCCATTTGTTATCACCTGAATTTCTGAGAAATAGATTCCAAACAGTAGGAGGCCCAACATAGACCATTATGGAACACACTAGTAACAGGTCTGCTGGTAGAGGTGGAATCCCCAACTATGGCTGTATGTGTTCTATTGGTGAGACAGTTGGCTACCTGTCTAATGACATGCAGGTTAATCCCCAGCTGGGTGAGTTTCTCACTGATGCCTAAGTGGAGGATTATGTCAAAGCTCTTGGCCATGGCTAGATAGGTAGTATGTACTGATTTGCCTTCATCCAGAGCTTTGGTAGTACTCTTGAAGAATTCCTCCAGGTTTAGCAGGCATGATCTGCCCTTAACAAAGCCAAACTGAGTCAGGTCATGAGTTTGAAGGTTACCAATGCCCTTGTTGATAAAGTCAAAGATGTTTCTCTCCATGGTCTTACAGACAAGGCTGGTCAGGCTTATAGGTCAATAGTTCCCCAGGTCAGTTGAAGGACCCCCTTTGTGAAAGGGGATTATGGTTGATGTTTTCCACTCTGCTTGGGGAAAGCCAACATTTAGATTGAGGTTGAAGAGAGTACCCAGTGGTTCCACTAACTCTTGCTTTACACCGTTTAGTAAGCAGCCTGTGATGTTATCCAGTCCCATACAGGCTATGTTTTTGGCCATGGTGAGTATGGTTATGACCTGTTCTTTGGAGATAATAGATAGAGAATTGGTGACAGGTATGCTTTGGAGTATTATTGCTGGAGACAGGAGTGTGTAGTTTATGCCAAACCTGTCTTCTAACAGGTTAGCGATGCCCTCAGGTTCAGTATGACTGGTACCGTCCACTATGAATTCAGTGCAAAGCTGGGCCTTCCCTTCTACATTACAGACATAGCTAAAGATTACATTGTGATCATCCTTAGGTCTGGATGCTAATTTCATTTTGGAATTAGCTTTAGAGGACTTTACAAGATGTCTCCTTTGCTTATCCAAGCTATGGAGTGTATTCTCCTGCTGAGACATCAGTTTCTTTCTCTTGTATAATCTATTTTTGATAGATGTCCATCAGGGTGGCTTGTTTTTTTTTTTTTTGGGTGCAAGTTTTGATCTGTTCTGGTATGGCTAAGTCTATACATTTTTAAAGGTGTGTATACAGGATATTTGGGTATACCACCGTATAGGAGTCTTTACTCTCATTGGTGGAAGGAGGTTTGAAAATATTCATGCCATCGCTTAGGAGGCTATTGTTTGCTTAGGAGAAATTGTTCAACCTTTTGAATCCTAGGGGGTGGGGGTGCCAGGGACAACTGTTACACTGAACGTGAATGATTTGTGGTCAGACCCTATCAGGGAGGGTGTCACACATGGGGTGGTGAGGTGATCTCCCATGTTGGTAAGTACTAGGTTAAGGGCATTCCAGCTCCTTGTGGGGGTGTGGACTAAATGTTTCTGAGCATTTGTGTTTATACAGTTCAGGAACAGTTAATCCACACCCCCACAAGGAGCTGGAATGTCCTTGTGGGGGTACGGACTAACTGTTCCACAGCATTTGTGTGTACAAAGTGCAGGAACCTTAGGGCAAGTGTGTATGAGCTCATATATGCAGCTCAATCGATAGTTCTATACCTAGGGCATTTGGCTGTATTACAAATGACTCAGGTAGGTCCAGGAAGGCACTTTGTGGTTTTCATTGTTCATGTTGGTGTACCTGTAGCTAACAATGATGTGCAGGGTTTTTTCCTACAGTTAGTTGGACATTAGGGAGTCATACTGCTTAACCAGTCTTGAGATGTATTTGTCTTTTATGAAGATGGACACACCTTGTCCTTTTGTTCTTGACTTTCATAGCTGGAGTACACTCTATGGCCCTAAACCATGTCTCTGTGACAGCACAAACATCAACATCTTCCCAAATAAGTAGTGCCTCCATTATGTATAGTGTCTAATTTACACTCCTAGCATTAAGCAGCATAACCCTGAGTTTGTCTTTTGAGGATTTTTTTATGTCAGGAATTTTGGTCTTAAGTCAGTGCCTAAAAAAGGCACTATAGGGGAGGCAACTACCTTGGACAGTAACCAAAAGTCCAACGATGGCAGATGAAGACCATCCTTGGAAAAGCAGTGTGGTCTGTCGACTTTATCATCCCAAGCTGAGAAATTCTGGGTCCCCTTGGATTGACAACAGTAGCTAAGCCAGTTGGTGAAGGTGGTAATTGTTTTGTTTGTACTGAGGGATCATCCTGGGTGAAGGTAGAATGCTGCTTAGGGCTACGAACATACCTGTCTGGAACATATAATCTGAGAGCTGGGTTATATATCGTTTCATATAGGAACTTACTAGGCAATTGGCTCTGAGGCCCTTACGAGCCTAGCCAAGAATTTAGGCCATGTTCCAACAAGTCAGCATTTGACGTCCCTATCCAACAGGAATACATGTGGAATCCCAGGGGTGTATAATCTGTTCCCCATCCAGTTATCCAGGTTGCACTTAAAAAGGGTTAATGAGTTATGATATAATCCAGTGAGATACCAGTGAGATACAACTCAAGTTATTTACTCCAACATGGAGTATGGCAGAAGTGTAACTGTGCTTGTTGTTGAGATACTTGAGTGTGTGCATGACATTGCAGATCCTCACTATGGATTCACCTATGACCAAGACATTCTTTTTCAGTTGTTTTGCCTTAAGGGCTTTTGCAAGGTCTCTGTTCTTTTGCTAAGTTTCCAATAAGTCCCTTTGCGTGTGTCGGGTTATGTGTTGTGCGCTTGGTTTGTTGAGGAGGTGAAGTCTGTGTGCTGACAACCTGTTTGATATCTGGTTTGTTGTTACCTGAGAGAGAGAGAGCAGTTATTCTACTTTTATTGTATAGTTGCATCTCTCACATAGTGTATTTGTAAGTTTTAGGAGTGCATGGTTGTCAGTATACATGAGTTAATAGAAGCCTAGCTGGTGAACATTGCGCTTGAACAGGGTCATTGAGGAGCACTGCTTTACATGCAGTGGGAGCCTATTCCAGAGGAGTTTGAGTGGATGGGGTACAGATCTGTCTCTCCAACATGTTCTGTTTACGCAACAGGCTAGGTTGAGAACCCTGGACCAAGTTATTCCTGTCCTATTTGATTTGCTAATGTCCAGCATTTCCAGTAGGGCAGGGTCTGGAGATTCTCTGTAGGTCAGGCATAGGTCACTTTTAAGCAGCTTGCAGGATATTGAGTACAGTGAAAGGTCTTGTAATCTTTCAATGTATGTGATTTTTGGAGGACCTGCATTCTCCCAGTCACAAACCTCTATTTTTTTCTCGAATTACTGCAGTTGTCTGGTGAGGTACAGACAGAAGGGAGTCTTGCACTCAATTAGTGGTCTGATAAGGGTGGAGTACAACATAGCTATGACCTCCCATGTCTTAAATATTATGTCCACATGTATGAGTGTGCAATGCAGAATGTATGTCTGAACACTATGGACACATAGTGATGAAAGTGCAGATTGTATAAATATGTGTTGACAAGTCTCACAACACTGTGTTTGAGCTGAGAGGTTTGCTATGTATATCATAATTAGCAGGGGTACTTCATTGCCAGTGGGGACAATGAGGCAATGTTTGCTGTAAGGTTCAGTCTGTGAGTTTGCCACCAATTATTTGTCTCTGTCAGCCCCTTCTGTAATATGTTAGCATTGTTAGAGGAATCTATGAGTGCATTGATTAACAGTAATCTGCAAAAGTGGTAAACCATAGGCACTTTACCACCGCCTGTGCTTCAAGGAACTAGTTTCTATACATTTGAGGGCCCAGCACAGATCCTTGGGGTATTCCATTGGCAAGTGGCTAGTGGGGGGGGTTGCAAACATGGTAAACCATAGGCCCTCTACCATTGCCTGTGCTTCAGGGAAGTATTTTCTATACATTTGAGGGCCCAGCACAGATCCTTGGGGTATTCCATTGGTAAGTAGCTAGTGGAGGGAGGGTGCAATGTCCCAACTTTGACACTGTGTGTTCTTTTGGTGAGCCAGTTGGCTATCCAGCTAGTACTGTATGGCTTAATTCTCAGATGGGGCATTTTCACTATGAGACATGAATGTTGTATATTGTCAAAGGCCTTGGATAACTGAACATAGGTGGTATGTCCTGTCATCTGTCAACTAGGTATTCTAAGTCAATATCCAAGAAGTCCTCAAGGGTCAATATGCAAGATCTAGCCTTGACAATACCAACATGGGTAGGGTGAAGTAAGCAGAAGGTTACATATTTCCCTCTGGATATGGTCCATTCTGATACTTGCAGAAGCCCATGTACTTAGATAGGTAGGGATTCTATACTCACTGAAGTCGTGTGTGTGTGTGTGTGTGTGTGTGTGTGTGTGTGTGTGTGTGTGTGTGTGTGTGTGTGTGTGTGTGTGTGTGTGTGGGCTGTTCTTGACATTACACAGCGCATTTCACACCAACATGTAGGACACTGTTATTTTCTCCTCAATAGTAACTGCTGATGACATCAGCTATGAAATGTCTGACACACTCCAAGTGGGACTTGAGCTGTAGTGCTTGAATAAAGTACTGTGTTCTGTAGTCTGTGTACTTAAATAGGTTGGGATTGTATTCTCATTGCAGTCAAGATTGTGTGAGCTGTTGCTTGACATTAAATTTTACACCAGCATGTGGGACACTGTTATCTTCTCCTCATCTGACACTGCTGGCATACAAGGCATCTTCCAATCCATTACTGATAGATTTTCTGCACATCAGTAATTCAAATAACATCAACACTCTGATTTGGAGGTACAAGTATATTTCATAGAGGGTAATACTGCTGTGGAACTGACTCATCACCCACATAAAATAAAGTCCATCCTTGTCCATTTTCAATGCAACTTAGATCTATAGATGGGAAACAGAATATTTACCCGGGGACAGCCCATTGTACTACTGTTAGACAGAGGCAACTCCTATGGACCACTTAAAAACATATGTGTCATCTTTGCAAAATTTATTCCAATCAGTAGACTTGTTGCAATATATGATGGTTTTTCAGCCTTTCCATAGGAATCCCAATTTTAAACTAAATAATCAGTTGATCGATCTTAGTAAATTCCCATTAATAGTTAATTTGACTCTGATTGATGTTTTTAATAAATTTCATTTATCGGCTTCGCAAGTTAGGCAGGAATTGAATCTTCCTAAGAGTTATATGGTTGTCATGAGACAAATCAGAGAACTTGCTCTGAGTCATTTTGAAAACTTTAAACCGGTAGTCGGAATTGTGGATAAATGCTCTGAATTGTGGCAGGCTCTCCAACAGGAGGTCAAATTTATAACAACAACAAATAAATTAATTAAAGATTTAAAATTCCAGGATAAAATTCTGTTGTCAGGGTATTGGGTAAACAAAATGACAGTAGCAGATAATCAGGTATTAAAAGCAATTGATTTAACAATAAAATCAGTCTCCTTTCAAAAGTTGATGTATACGCAGTTGATGATTTGGAATAATGGTTATTATACTCATCTTAGGTTACATAAATTTAATCCTAGGAATTCTCCAACTTGTCCATATTGCACAAATCAAACAGCGGATCTTCTTCATATGTTCTGGAGCTGCAAGTGTATATATAAACTTTGGAACTCTCTTAGAACACAATTACTAAAGATGGGTTATCAAAGTTCAACGTTATCATGGGAGTTTATGATTCTACATGTTCCTCCAAGAGAGCTCTCTAGGTCACAAACTATAATATGTATGAATATTTTTTTGCTGATGAAGTTATATATAGCTACAAATTGGCTAGAACCAGACAAAACATCATGGGATAATTTCAAGCTTGTGGCTATAAAGCATATATTAGCACATAAATTACTCCTGAAGCAAAGTAACAAAAATATTAATAACCCAAAAATATGGGAAAAGGTTTTTAACATTACATTAGCATAATACTGTTATTAGGAATATATTAAAGTTTGGATGTATATGTGGAGGAAACAATGTTTTGAAAATATGTATGATATGTATGGATGCAAATTACTTCTACAAATGTTTTGGCTTTGTTATTCTTCCCTGGTGTTTTCTTTTTTGGATTAATGACGATTTTTATACGGAAGCATTTCATGTAGATATTGTATATAGTTTTGATAGTAATAGTAGTGAATTATGTGTGTGATTTTATTGTATTTTGAAAATATATATCAATAAAAATTTATTATGGAAAAAAAAAAGACAGAGGCAACTCCTATATGCTTTATCCCATGCATGGGCCCCTCAAATTATCTATGTATGATCCCATTTACTCCTGTTAGGGGTACTATACGAATATTGACTATGTGATGGATAAGGCTAATCTATAACCAAACTGGATAGTTTATTTGTAGCACAAAAAAGGGAAATTTTCTAGACTTAAAATGGCCCTCAAGGGCAGCTAGCCTGGTACTTATCTAATAATCTATATAACACAGAGAATTATTAAATAATCGACAACGTAAATTGAAATAATAGCTCTCTTGGCTTTTATTTCTAAAAGAAATGTATCAGTATAATTGTTTTCCCAGCAACTATTTACAGTTCCTTACAAACTCTCTAAGGATGAGTTTGGTGTTTAAAATTCTCTTGATATAGGACTCAGCCAGGACACATTTCTAGTTGTAGGTGTTAGATCTGGATGATTCTTCCAGGTATACATTGCATCTTGGCATCAGTTAGGCTGTTGCACTCCACACCTGTAGGGTCTTTTAGGTAAACACCTGCTTACCACTTTAGGACCTCCAAATGAAGAATAAAGTTCCTGTCTTGCTGTTAAAGGCTACCTCTTTTTGTACAGTATTAACTCGTAGTCTTCACCTTGTTAAATGGCTAATGTATTGTTTTCTGACTGCAGCTGTATGACTCAGATGCAAAACTGATTTCACTAGGTCTATATGAAAACTTAGAAACTTCAAAAGAGCGAATGCTCTTACATTGACAAAAAAATTACCAAAACTACACAATGTCGAACAAACTGAACAGTGATATTTTTCCCAGGGGAAAAAAAATCGCTGCTACAAAAATAAAAAACAAAAAAAACAAAAAAACCCACAGACAAAATAAAGTGGTGGAGCTGTACCCCCCACACCCCGTCTACTTAAATATACCAGCTGGTTAAAGGTGGTATGTCCTGCATATCTGAACTGTTTCTTACTTAAACTGATGCACCTTGTTTGCTGTAGCATAGACTAGATCCAGGCCTGCTGAATCTGGCTTTGTTTGCATAACTTGAGCACTAATCCAGGCCTTCTTAAAAGTATTCAATCGTATTTATTACTGCTTGGTAGTAACCTGATTAAAGTGTAGGTATCATTCTAAGCCTTTTGGTTTAAGCACATGGGTTTCAGACCAGTTGTTTTACATTAAGGTGGTTTGTGGTCTGCACTGTTGTGGCAGGACAGGCAGCTTACATCCTTCTAAGTTGGGAACTGCTGATTGAGGGCTCAGTGTCTGTTATTCTAAAACTGTATTAGTTCTGGTTTAAGCACTTGGGCTTCAGGCCAGTTATTTTACATTAAGAAGGTTCGTGGTTTGCACTCTTGTGGGAGGAGAGGCTGGACTCTGCACTTCTGAGCTGGGAATTTCTGGTTAAAGGCTTATAGTGCCTGCATATTTGAACTGTTTCTTACTGAAATTGGTGTGCCTTGTTTGCTGTAGCATGGACTAGATCCAGGCCTGCTGAATCTGGCTTTGTTTGCATAACTTGAGCACTAATCCAGGCCTTCTTAAAAGTATTCAATTGTATTTATTACTGCTTGGTAGTAACCTGATTAAAGTGTAGCTATCATTCTAAGCCTTTTGGTTTAAGCACTTGGGCTTCAAACCAGTTGTTTTACATTAAGGTGGTTTGTGGTCTGCACTGTTGTGGCAGGACAGGCAGCTTACATCCTTCTAAGTTGGGAACTGCTGATTGAGGGCTCAGTGTCTGTTATTCTAAAAGTATATTAGTTCTGGTTTAAGCACTTGGGCTTCAGGCCAGTTATTTTACATTAAGAAGGTTCGTGGTCTGTACTCTTGTGGGAGGAGAGGCTGGACTCTGCCCTTCTGAGCTGGGAATTTCTGGTTAAAGGCTTATAGTGCCTGCATATTTGAACTGTTTTTTACTGAAATTGATGCACCTTGTTTGCTGTAGCAGGGCTGCTGAATCTAGCTTTGTTTGTATAACTTGAGCACTAATCCAGGCCTTTTTTTTTTTGGAGTAGGTTCCCCTGCACCCCAGTGACAGGAGTGTGCAGTTAGAACTTGTCTGATTGAAGACTACAGGAACAGGGCTCAGTTTTGAGATTTTTTTTACTGGTTAATTGGGTAATTTGTTTAAAAGCCTTTTCTTATTGCTTTTAGTCATCTAAAGCTGTTTTAAGTGCATTTTTTACTGTTTGTAGTCGTTTAAAGCTGTTTAAAGTGTATTCCTACTGTTTTTGCCTTATCTTTTAAAAAAAATGTTTCCTTGTTTCCCACCTTTCTAAGCTAGTATAGTCAAGTTTTCAGGCTAATGCTGAATTCAGGGCTGTTACAATTTTCTGAGTTGCCCATACCTTACTTGGATAGAGGGAGGTTTCTCTGTTCACCTGTGTGAGAGAGAGCTTTGAGCAGCCATCTGTCCCTGGAGGAGTGGTTCCAGCCCAGAAGGTAGTCATCTGTGGGCCATTTTAGGCTAATTTCTATCTCTTTCATTTCCCTGCTATAAAAGCCACGTTTGCACGGTTTTGCACATCTGGGCAGCGCCGGTTAGCTAGGGTTAAATTTATCCCAGCTCCACCATGTCTCCTCTTCAGTTCTTCCCTTGAAAGTAGTCTAACTCTCAACCTAAGCACTTAAAAAGCATCCTACAGTCCAGCATTTGCTCAGACCTAATAGCAAGCACTAATATACCCCAACACTTGATTGCCCAGCAGGGCAAGGCTCATTATTCACCCCTCACCAACCAAGTGACTAAGCAGCTCATCCTACTATTCAGACATGACCAAAGGGCAATTTCAGCTATACTCTCCAGTCCAGCTGATGAACCTGGGTATCCCGAGGCAATTTTACAACTGCTTCATGTACACAGACAACCCTCTCCTCCTACCACAAAACATTAACATATGCAAGAGATGCAATTATATAGCTAAATTGGAGGCTAAGCTCTCTTCACCCAGGACTGGAACAAGCAGTCATGAGGTGAAGGTTAACACTTGCACCACACATCCAGCCTCACAGACATACTAAACCAGCACTGGCAAAAAATACACATAAATACACAAAATCATACTCGGAGGCTCTAAATAAAACCCTGCAAAAGCGTCACAGACCTCCAAAGCAGACAACCAAAAAACCTGCACCTCCCATTATAAACCAGACATCACATTAAACACACAATCAGTGTGCCGCACAATCACAGCCCTTAAGGCGAAATAACATACCTAACACACTAGTAATAGGCGACTCTATAGTCAGGCACACTGACGTCCCACTCATTAGGCTGGACAAGGAGAAGGTTACTGTTAGCTGCCTGTCAGGAGACAGAATCCGCCACATAACAAAAGCACTCACGTCACTCCAGAACAAGTACAAATATGACTCTGTCATTGTTCATGTTGGTGTGAATGACCTGAGATGTACCTCCCTGGACTACATGAAAAGAGACATGGAAAAGCTCTCTGATCATGTAGCCCAGGTGAGTATGACCCTGACCCTAAGTAGCATCTTGCCCTCACCAAGAATGATACCGCAGAAAAAATGATCAATTTCAACAATTGGCTAAGCTTCTGGTGTCATTCAAAGGGGGTCCAGTGCCTGTCAGCCTGGGACGACATGGTCGACAGGCCTCGTTGCTTCACAAGAGACGACTTGCACCTGTCACCCCTAGGCTTTCGAATACCGGCCAAGGCTCTTGCTGCCCCCATAGTGCCTTTTTTAGGCAAGGCTCAAAAGTCAAACACACCTCTGTAAACAGCACAAATAAAAAAATTAGACATATTCTACTCAACGCCAGGAGTTTAAATCTCAAAATGCATGCGCTCGAAGCACTCCTCAGTATGGAGAATGTCGACATCTGTGCAGTAACTGAAACCTGGTTCAAGGCTCCACAGAGCACCCCAGCACTACTGGGCTACAACTCATACCACACATTTCGGCCACAGAACATGGACTGAAACACAAAAGGGGAGGGTGTATCCATATTCATCAAGGATACCTACACCTCCAGGTTAGTGGTGCAGCATGATACCTCAGAGATCATCCATGTGCAAGTAAAATCATGCAAATCTGCAACGCAAATTCTGGCCTGCTACAGATCACCCTCCATGACCCAGGACCACCACTCTGCCTTTCTGGAGACACTGGAAAACATGAAGATCCTACCGAACACCCTGATATTGGGCAATTTCAATTACCCTACCGTTAACTAGGAAAACTACTCAAGTACAAACTCCCAGGTCCAGCGCTTCCTGGAATTTATCAACTCAAATGCCATGGATCAGCTGGTAAACTCCCCTACCAGAGGTGAAAACATATTGGACCTGGTCATCACCAACATGGGCGACAGGTGTTCCACACCAGAGGTAAACCCATCACTGGTTAGATCAGACCATAAACTAATCACTCTGTATGTCCACACCCCACCACAACCCCCAACTAAGGAAACCACAGTAAAATCTTTTCTAAAGCAAACTTCACCTTACTTAAGACAGAGGTGGTAAGTTTCACAGCCCAAATGCTAAAGGATAACGCTGCCCAAGATGCAGAAACCTTTACAGATGCAGTCTATGAGCACCTACAATGATGCATGGATCATGCCATCCCTAGCAAAACGAAGACTCACTCCCCTAAGAGAAGGAAACCAGCCTGGTGAACCCTTGTCATAAACAGGCTATACAATAGAAGGAGGAAACTAGTTCAGAAAAAAAGTAAATCCCAAGAAGGAAAGACATCCCTGATCAGTATCAGTAAGAAACTAAGGTCCCTCATAAAATCCTCCAAGGCTAACTTCGAAAGAAAACTAACCAAGGATTCGAAAGATAACCACAAAGCCTTCTTTAGCTATGTCAAGAATCTAAGTGGCAACTCACTGATATGCTCTGAGCTTGTGCAAAATAGCAAAAAATATACTGAACCCACTGATATTGCCAACATCTTGGCAGATAGATTCAGTGCAACCTACACCCCCCTCTCACCCCCAAAATGGCCCACAACAATACCGGAAAAGTGTAGTGTCCCGGAAATCACAGACACACAGGTGAAAACAGCCCTTTCAAAAGCCAAAAGCACAGCATCAATGGGGCCAGATGGTGTCCCAGGCTGCGTCTTGCAGGAGCTACAGAACGAACTAACCCCCCCCCCCCTAAACACACTGTTCAACCTCAGCCTCTCAACAGGCTATGTACCATTAGAATGGTGCACAGCAACGGTTATTCCACTCCACAAAGGAGGGGCCACAACTGACCCTGGTAACTATCGCCCCATAAGCCTGACTAGTCTGGTCTGCAAGGCTATGGAACACATCATCATGGAACTCATTAACAAAGACATTGGGAACCTCCAGACACTTGACCCGACCCAGTTCGGCTTTGTTAAGGGCAGATCATGCCTACTAAACCTGGTTGACTTCTTCGAGACAGTCACCAAGGCCATAGATGAGGAGAAGGTAGTTCATACAGCCTAACTTGACCTCGCCAAGGATTTTGACACCATTCCCCACTTGGGAATTATAGAAAAACTCACCAGCCTGAACATAAACCCCTACATCACGAGATGGGTTGCCAACTGGCTTACAGACAGAACTCACACGGTAAGAATAGCGGGCTCCAGGTCCGACTCTAAACCAGTCACAAGTGGTGTCCGACAAGGCTCGGTCCTGGGACCCCTACTGTTCAGCATATACTTCTGAGAAGTACAGGCAAGCACAGGAGGACTATGGCTAACCAAGTTCATTGATGACTGCAAACTGGGAGCTATAATTGACTCTCTGGCTGACAGAGACATTCTCCAAAAGGGCCTTACTGAGACGGACACCTGGTGTCAAAGTCATGGTTTAAAGCTAAATGCCAAAAAATGCATAGTCATCCCATTTGGGAAAAACAAAACACCCATGAATTACCACATAGGTGGCAGCCCCCTTAATGCAGAAGAGGTAATAAGAGATCTGGGGACCCAGGTAGATAGTAATCTCTCCTTTGATAATCATATTGCCAAAGTAGTTAGGACATCCTTCTATGTAGCCCATCTAATTACTAAAGGGTTCACATCTAGAACTAAAGAGGTTATAGTGCCCCTCTACTCATCACACATCAGACCCATCATAGAGTACAATGCCCATTTGGGATGTACCTCACAAGACACTTCCAACAGCTGGAAAGACCACAAAAGTACCTCACCAGGAGGATTACTGGTCTCAAACATATGTCCTATGCAGCCCAACTGGAAAAACTTCAACTGTACTCAGTTGCATAATGCTTACTCAGAGATGATCTCTGCCTGACTTACAAAGCCATGTTCAACTCAGAATTGATGGACATGCTCCAGCTAAAGAAATCCAAGTCACTGGGAGCCACTCACTCTGGTGAGCTAAACCTCACCACAAAAATAAATAGAACATGCTGGAAGGATAGATTCCTGCCACAGAGACTCCCCATGCTTTGGAACAAAATTCTTAACTACATTAGGCAGAGCACCTCACTAATACTCTTCAAGAGAAATCTTGATGAGTGGGTGGGTAACAGATACTACACCCCTGGGATCACTTCATTGGCTCTTCTTGACAGAGGCTTAGTTAATTAATCAATGGGGCGGCGAAAGCTGACACACTCTGGCTAGGCTCATAAATGCCCTCGGGCAAATAGCCTAGTACCTACCTATGAACCTATGAACTCTGTGATCGCACCACAGTGGAGGAGATGGCAAAGTTCTGACAATGACCGGCCATTCGACATTCTGTGGTTTTGCTTATTTGCAGTCGCAGTAAAAGCTGTAAAAGTGTTTGCTCTTTTGAACTTTCGACTTAGTAATATAGACCTGGTTCCACCAATGACTCTTCAAGTGAAGAGCAAAAAAAACAAAACACTTTACTGTAATAAGCTAATAGCCACATTGTAAGTGAAGCATGAAGCATGACATGCACCTCCTCCTCTCCAGGCTACAGCCATTCAAGTCCCATTCACTCACTTCTTCAGTTTAGACCATCCTACTGATGATGTGTTGTTGCGATAGTAATCCTGCTCTGTACAAGAGGAGCCACAGGTTCAGACATTTGATGAATGTGCTTGGCTGAGGAGTCAATGGTGAGAAGCAACCATCTGTGGGATTGTGACTTAACACTTCTAAGTCAGAATCCCACCTAAACATAATGATACTGCAGTGCCACAGATCTCCAATTGGCCAGGGATAGCCAGCCGCAAGGTTGCCAAGGAGTGCCACTCGTCACTGGGTCAGAGCGCAGATGGAAGGGGGCCACCTCTCTCCAGCAGTGCACTGCACGTTCATGGGGAACCGGGTGCTAAATCATATTGTCATACTTCATGCATCTCCAGCCTCATTCACTCCCTATTTTAGTCACTCTTTTCCCTCTTAGAGAATTCAGATAACTATGAATCACTTCAATGTACAGAAGATGGATGAACTATGCAGTTGTGCTCCTACCACCTATTGTGTAGTGCAGGATTAAGACAGACACTGTCCCTCCATCCCATACCATAGACAGACATACAGAAAGATAGACTGACCACATACACACACGCACACAGACACACACACACACACACACACACACACACACACACACACACACACACACACACACACACACACATCATTTCATACGGACCGTTTATGACTTTCATCAGCTATCTGTGCAGGATGAAGTTTATCATTCTAATTCCATAGACTCCATTCACTGAAATGCAGAAATGTGCTCTGCAAAAATGCAGTATACACTTAACACCTTTGAAATCCTGCCCTCAGACTTTCTTAGTTTGGGTGTCTATGTACCATGAACTATACAACTAGTGTAACTGGACAGCATTTGTGGTAGGTTTTTTACATTGACCACTCCCATATAATGCACTGCGTGCTGTGCTCCAAGCCATACTATCAACAGCAGACATTGATGATTCCAGGTGGTGGTGCTCTATGAAATAGAACCATCTTCCAAAGTATGCCAGGTAACATTTTTTTTTTTTTTTTGCATAGCTTGCAAACATCTATGAATTGATATCTTTAGCCTGTTTCCTTCTTTTATTTCAGAAAATAATAATGAATCAAAAGGTAATCATGTCATATACTGTAGTGTGGAATTCTAGTTCAGTGCTTTGTGCATAATTACATTCCGATTAGAGTTTAGGTACACCAAAATAAATGTATTACAGAACAGATTGCTCTCTTATGCAAAATGTGAACAATGGATACAAAGGCAAGAAGAAGGAAAATGTACTAATTCCAGTATGCTCATTTACAAAGGTTTTATTTTTTCCATATCTCTTTATTTAGACAGGTAGTGGTGGTCATAGTACAAAAAATAAACATCCATATTCTATTGTTCATTATTTTCAGCTCCACAGGTACTTTAACCATACTAAATGTAGTACAGAGATTTTAAAAGTGAATTATAAGTACCTTTCCCAGCCATGTATAATATTTGATCCAAATCTTCTTAAGTATCTAAAGACTCTTTTATATACTGAAGCATTTGTAACTGTATTTTAAAAACGGAGAGAGTAGACCACAGCAAAGTATCAATTTATTTAAGTGCATCTTCATTACTTATAAGCAAACAACGATTTATCACTCTGCCCATTTACCAAAATCAAACATAGACACAGGCACAGGCACACACACACCCACCCCTCCCCCATTCCCACACTCACTCACACACACACACACACACACACACACACACACACACACTCTCATGCACTCACATTTTTTATATAATTGTGATGAAGGATAATTGGGACATATTAGAAAACACATTATGTGTCATTGTAAAATGATTTTAGTATGATTTTTAAGGATTCCAAGATGGTGGATATTCAGTAAACACCCTCTCCATGAACCTCCTAACAAAATTCAAATATACTAGCTCCAAGCCAATTAATCTTGAACAAGAAGAGTCTGTCTTAAAGAATACTGCGATGTATCTTCAATGTTAATTTCAGTCTGGATCCCAAATAAGAACAGATTGGAGAAATAAGCAATTTTTTACTGCCTGAGCAGCATTTGGGATTACACCTTGTGGAAGACTAGACCTGTAGCAAGCAATTTCATTCCTGAAGCACAAATCCGGTCTGGGAAAACATTAGAAATGTCTAAAGAAACAGAAATAATGGAGACTCAGACCACTAAAACTAAAATATCTGCAATAACCTCACCTGAGAAAGACAAAGGTTCCAAAAGACAGAAGACTACCAAATTGGAGGAATCCATGAAAACAACAGCTAAGCAAAAGTCTGAATCTAATTTCCAAATGGAAGAACTAAAGCAAGCTCTCCTTCTTCTTCAAGCAGCAATGCAAAACTTTTCTGATCAGCTCTACAACTTCAGTAAAACATTGAACCAGATAGCAGTGCGCATGGATACCATTGAATCTAAAACACAAGATAATGAATATCAAATCAGTAAACTAAAAGAAGAAATGGGTGCCAAAAATGACATAATACTAGAAATGCAACAGAAACTGGTCGATTTAGAAGCCAGAAGCTGCTGGAATAATATACTGATCAGAGGGGTACCAGAGAGCTATGACACAGTCAGCCGCCAACAGTCATGAATCAGATATTCAGAAGCTTACTCCCAAAAGAAGATAACTCTAAAGAAATAGTCATAGAAAGGGCCCATCACTCATTATACAAAAAACAAGACACAAGTATTCTCAGACAGATCTATGTAAAGTCTTAAATTACCAGGATACACAAAAATTCTGGCATCAATCAAAAAGCAAAAACAAGTAACATGGAATGGAATAAAGATTACACTAGCACAAGACCTGCCTCTTGAAATTAAAAAGAAACGTCAATGCCTCTCCCCGTACTGTGCTGACCTGATCAGTCGCAAAATAAAATTCCAAATGCGTTACCCAAACACACTCATATTTCATCATAAAGACATTGCATATGCTGTTAACTCACCCAAAGAAGAGAAGGCTGCATTTATTAAATGTTTTGACAGAGCTCTGGAGATATAGACATCCTTGGGCTGGGGCATACTTTCCAAAGATGAGTTAACATTAAAGACTTCTTCTCTTTATACTTCGCATAGCTTTAACTGCTGTGTTTTGTGTTTATTCCTATTTTTTTTTATTAATAACCGGAAGTACACACTCTGCCTGAAAAGGATAGCAGGGAATGATTAATACGCTGTGTGCTGTCCATTAGAGCTCGTTTAATGTAACAACTTCCTGCATCGCAAGTTCACCCTAGCATTGTGACGTCAGCAGGATACAATGCAAAGCAGCTAACCTTGATGGCAGACACCTCAGAAACTCCTGGACTTCTATAAAAAATGCTCAGAAAAGGAAAAATGACTCAACTCACAAGTTGAATTCAAAGTAAAGAGATTTCAAGGAACTTAATATCACAATTTCAAATATTCCTTCCTTATTACTGCTGAGTAAATCTAGCTTAAATGGTCTATGTATCTGCATGTTTTTTTTTCTTCATCCTTCTATGGAAGTAAACGAAGAGTCTGTAGGTGTAATTACTGCATCTCCTTCTGTACTGTTTGTTCACTATCCAATTAAGCTAGTGGTCAAGTTATGTTAGCAGCTTCAAACCTTTCCTTTTTCATATAGAATATTTTAGTTTGACTTTGATTAGGTGACTTGTACATCAAGGCAGTTGTATAGGCGAGATTTTGTTCTTGCCCCATATCTCTATGCTTTGACTGATCAAACTTTAATAGAAAATATGTTTCATTGGATAGATCACTCTGTTTGTACTTGTCTACTATTTAGGGCTCAATGAGAGATATTTTAAAAAAGGGAATCTCTATGAGGTCTTCATATATGCTTAGCATTGTACTTTATCCTGAGCCGACGGACATAAACAGAAACCAAAAACATAAAAATTATTGACATAGAAAAAGCTGATAGTACCGCGGTGGTGGTGCTGCAGTAGCGTTGTCACCTCACAGTAAGATGCTGTCTGGTTTGATTCTCAGCTAGAGCGTCTTCTGCGTGGAGACATGCATGAATGGGCATACCTTCGTTGAAGGTTGTGCGTCAGGGCTAGTAACTCAGCACGTAAAAATCAACTACCAATCATTAGTGGACCAGAGTTCCGCTGTGGCGACCCCTAACTGGGAAAAGCTGAAAGACACAAACAAACAAACATAGAAAAAGCTGATAATCTGTATTCATCCATAAGGCAGATTCCTAAAGAAGCTGAAAAATGATCATTGTTGGTTGTAATGTCTGGTGAAAAGACTGGATTTTTGTATCTGTTGTAATGTTGCTTCTTCCTATCATCCTGTTTTTTTGTTTTGATCCATATAAATATGGTTACAGTCTAGTCTAGTCACAGTAATTTTAGATAAACTAATTTACTGGTTATTATATAAAAGTATTGTGACAAATTTATCCTGCTTGTATATTTCTTTTCAGGAGGAAGTTTCAATATACCTATGCAAGTTACAATACTACAACTACATTATTACAATGTTTTATGTATGCTTAGCAATGTTCTTTATTCTGAGTCGACGGTCATAAACAAAAAACAAACACATGAAGGTTTCTAACATAGAAGAAGCTGATAATCCGCATCCATCCATAAGGCGGATTCTTAAAGAAGCTGAAAAAATGAACATTGATGGTTCTAATGTCTGGTGTAAAGACTAGATTTTTGTACCTGTTAAAATTGTGAAGACTGGTAGAGAAGGGGTGAAGGCTGCCAGCCTAGCCAAATAGAATTTGATACATAATTCTATCTTTTGTAAATATAAATATAAAATACAGGTTTGTTTCTTAAATGAAAGAAAACACTGTAAATGTTGAACTTCAAGATTGTAGCAACATTGCCATCTGCTGTAAGGAAAACTAAGCCAAGCATTTCACATCTGTTCTTTTGAAGTTAAAATTATGTCTTGTATACCCTTTGATCTAGATAGTGGTGCTGAAGAGGCTAGCTGAACACATTCTTTCTATTGTTTTAACTTAAGGAATAATTACTAGAGTGTACATGTGAAACGTCTTTTATTGTTGTTGTTGTTTCCTGGGCAGGTGTTAGATTGTTAAATAATGTAGCCTGTTGGCCTGGGAACTCCAGACTAAGTGTCAAAATTATGTAATGTATATACTGGGAAAACCTAAGTGTCAAAATGATGTAATCTGGGAGGGCCCAGCAGAGATGTTGTTAGTGAGTTTAAAAACTATTGCTCAGAGAGAAACTGGAAGCATTCTGTTTTGATATCCAACCTCAGCACTGCCTTGCTCTATGAAAGTAAGTTTCTTTAGAAGTATGTTTTCTTGTAGAAATAGCTAGGACTATAAAGATTAGATTTAAGTGGTTTTCTGTTATATCAGAACTTTCCTACTGTATTGTTTTAAGTTTCTGTGTGATCTCTGAACTCTTGGATAGCACTGTGATGTAGTAGTATTGTCTTGTATTTTTATTTATTATTAAATATTTTAAAAACCTTTTATCTGTGACTGGTTTGTGTAGAGTTAAGTTAAGCTCTAGGGTACATTGCATTTGTATAGAGTTTATTGTACAAGGCCATTCTAATACGCCTTAGACTGATAAGTCACACTTATCAATTGGATAATAATATTGCACAGTAATAATTGGACACTCTTTTAAGGGCCTTTGGGTAGCTGATAATTATTAGCTGGTGGTGGCAGTAATTACTACTGTATAGTCTGGGTAAAGGGGCACAGCTGGAGAATATGTGTCAGCCTTTCCCAGGAGTGTCTGTGAAGTTGTATAAATACTTATCTCAAAGTGTGTGTGGTGTGTCAGCTACCTGGGCAGGGACATGAAGCACTGGTGGGACAGACAGGGTACTGGAGGTTAGCTTGCCAGCTAGGCTGAGATCTGGACCCTATAGCTATGCCACTGGGGAGTCTTATTGGGGACCTGGGGAGCAAGGGAGCAAACAGCCCCAGACTGACTGTGATCTCTGTGTGCACTTAAGGGAAATTGTACTTTACTGTGTGTATTTGTTATCCTTTCCTCTTATATGAGATGCCCTCCCTGGTGTTAGTGGTCAGGATTGCGGCTCCTTGATTGCTGGGCCAGGGCACGGCTGTTACAATTATATTGTTACTTCCTATGCTTCTGCTTATATTTTGATCCATATGAATACAGCTACAGTCTTGTTTAGTCACAGTAATTTTAAATAACCTAATTTACTGGTTAATCTACAAAAGTGTTGTGATTAATCTATCCTGCTTGTATATTTCTTTTCATGAGGTAGTTTCAATATACCTATGTGGGTTACAATACTACAATTACAATATCACAATCTTACAATATCTGTAATCTAGGAGCTAGTAATGACTAGGTTAAGTGTCTAAATCAGGTCTTGGCTTCTAATTATCCCTGCTAATTCCAGTAAAGGTTCTATGTAGACACTTCAACCTACACAACACTGTACCTATATGAAAGCAATATAAATTTAAGTTAACATTTTGGATCTCAACCAATACACAAATGAAAAGGAAAGGGGAAAATCAAAATAAAAAAAAAACACTTTTCTTACAATTTGGCACTAGATCCAACTAGGAGCAAAGTGGACTAGTGCTGTTTGTTTATAGGATAGCCGATTTTGGGGTAGACATATCAGTGTAAATTAGTGTTAGTGTTAGTTGTGTGTGTGAATTTATAATTCAAATCTAATGACCTACATAGGATGCATGCTCATATTTTCATATAGTAATATTCTATTCATGTAGCATGTAACCTACTTTTTTAGCTCTTCCAGATAAGGGTTTTAAGTGGGTAGGCACAGGTTTAGAACTGGAAGAGATTAGTGCTACAAATATAAGAAAGTATGTCAAAACAACAGAGAGAAAGATACATGGATGCTTCTTCATACTATCACTCCTATCTAAAAAACGGAAAATAATTAATCAATATCAAAAAGCTTAATATGTGGTATTTGACTTCTTGGAAAATGAGAGGATTTTGAGATAAGAACAAGAGGAAACTAGTGCTACATCTAATTTTTAAATCCTAGGCTAATGTGTACTTTCTACAAGAGACACATATTTTGAAAGATGAGTGGGTAAAAGATGTAAACAAAAAATGGATAAAATGTATCATAGCAGCAGGCGATAGTACTAACTTCAAGGAAGTCACCATCATAATTAAAAAAAATCTTTCCAGGATTCTATCATGGAGTTTGACTCCAATGTAAACGGTAGATGGTGTTACTTTTTTACATTTAACCCCAAAATGCCAAAACCAACCCTGTTTTCTAAATATATATATGGCCTATGCTCAAAACAGCAGGATTTTGTGATGGAAATCCATAATCTGCTTTGTAAATTCCCAGACCTTTACCTAGTTCTAGGCGGAGACTCAAATGCAGTCATAGACCCTGTTATTGGCCATATGGTAAAATTAACTCATACAACAGTTAAGTTTCTATAGCCTTATCCGAACTCATGTCTCACTTCTAACTTATTGACCCTATAGCATTTGGAGCAGACTTAGAGAAGAAAAAACATTTTACCTATTATTCTAAGTGGCATAACTCTTGGTTTTGGCTAGATTTTTTCTTAATTTTCTGAATCACTAATAAGGGGAGAAATAAATTATTCCACCGAACCAAGATTTTTATCTGATCACTCATTGATTAAGCTCAAAATAAACTGGTCAGTTAAATCACTAAACAATCATAATACAAGCAACTGGTCTCTCAATAACAATCTACTCTTTAACCCAGAAGTGATAAGAGAAATATCTGACATCCTAACAGAGCTCAACAATAATCTAACACTCATAGATATTCCATATGATGTCCAGTGGGCAGCCTGTAAGGTAATGCTGAGAGGCATTCTAATCCAGAAAGCCTCATATTTTAAAACAAATAAGCAGAGAGGATGAAAATAGGTTAATCCTTGAGCTCAAGGAACTAGAAAAGAAACTACAGTTAACGTGTTGCCCTGAGGTTGAGAAAAAACTAAATAAAGCACAAAAAGAACTGTTTGATTTGCGCCAACAGAATTGCACCCTTTAAGAAAAAAAAAATGAATTGCCAGATACTCGGAGTGGGCACAAGTACCCTCCAGAACCCTTGCAGGAATAATAAACTCCAAACAGGAAACATCAAGAATTGCCTCGATGCATTACCAAGACAAAATATTCAGAACTGATCAACAAATAGTAGAGATATTTTAACAAATTTACAGTGAAAAATATGGCGCAAAACAGAATCAGATTCCTATTACGATTATTGAAGAATTCTTAGGTAATCTTAAGTTTCCTACAATCAAAGAAAACCAAAGTGAACTCCTGTCAGCCACCTTTAAACAACAGGAAATAGTTGAGACCATTAAGAACCTAAAACCAGGCAAAGCACCGGGCCCAGATGGCTATACCACAGATTTTTCCAAGAAGTTTAACCTTGGAATTTCTTCCATACTATTGAAAGCATTCAGCTACATTAGAAAGAATGGTTTAACTGACCTGTATATAAATAATTCAGAAACAATTTTCATACCCAAAAATAATGTTGACAAAACCAATCCTCATAATTACAGACCGATATCCCTAATTAATGTAGACATCAAGATCTTAACATCAGTACTAGCGGAACAACTCAAAAATGTTATGGCCTCGGTTGTCTCCCCGAATCAATTTGGTTTCATGCCCAAAAGACATGCATCTGACAATATCTTGACTTTAGACTCCATGATCTATCTTATTAGAAAAAAAAAGAAACCCTAGATATGCACTAGTTTTACATGCTTGGAAGGCTTTTGACAGGGTAAACTGGAACTTCCCATTTGCATTGTTTTTACACTTCAACTTTCCTAGAGTCTTTACCAACGTAATAGAAATATTATACAATAATTCCCACGTGTCTTTATATTAAAAGACCTTCTTCAACCCCCATTAAAATAACTAGTGGTACAAGGCAAGGCTGTCCATTATCTCCTCTCCTATTCAATCTCTACATCAAGCCACTCTTTCTTCATATATCACAAAGGACATTTCACACAATCCCTAAATTACTAAACTCCAAACTTCACAGATAATCTGAGCATTTACTTTGAAACACCAAATACAGATCTTAAGAAAATTACAAAATTAATAGATAATTATTCAAAAGCTTCAAACTACCAAATTAACCAAAAGAAATATTATATTTTCCCCATCAACCCTTTAAATCACAGGGAAAATTACTTTGCGGACTTCCCCTTCAAAATAGTATACAATATTACATATTTAGGTATATCCTTTGATCACAACCATTTATCCTTGCTACATAATAATGTAAACAAGTTATGGAAGAACATAATACAAGATCTACATAGATGGAGATAACTAAAACTATCTTTATTATCTAAAACATCAATAATCAGAATGAACATTTTACCCAAATTACTTTATCAGTTCAACTCATCAATGTCAATCATCCCAAACTACTTTTTTCAGAAAATAAACAAAGAATTAGACACATTTATATGGTTCCCCATGTCTGTCAGAATTTCCTACTTAAAGCTAACTTACCAAAGGAAAAGGTGGCCTAAATCTACCTGACTTTCAATTATGCCATAAAATTACAAGTGCCATTAGATTAATACTAATTTCAAACTATTCTGAAGACAGAGAACATTGGTCCCCGGCTTGGGTTAGGATATGGCACAAACATATTCTCATAAACAAAATAAACCCCAAATCTATTCCTTTTATAACCCCTGCAAATCTAAGAACCACCAATATAAACAATATTATAAAGCAAAAAATTAAAAGCTTCCAAGAGTTGATAAAAACCTTAAATCTGGAAATGGCCTTACCTTTTCTTCAACCGATCCACTTAAATACTAATATAAAAATTAATAACAAAACACTAAACTTAATGGGCTTTCTGCTAATAAAGGAATGCACCATGTGGGATTTCTACAAATGTAAAGAGAATTCTTTGCATGATTTGTGCAAAGCATTAAAAGCCAACAAAAAATACATTATTATTTTACGTCAGATTAGGGACCTAATCTCTCCAATAGTAAATTACTCACATATTAATGAGATGCTCTTATAGATTACTTGACATTATGGTAAATTTAGATAGCCGAAGGAAAACAGTATCCAAAATATATAAGTATATCAGTGTTATCAAATAAGAACATTTTATACCTTATGCAACTATTGGGACTCTAGAGGAAAGTCGCTAACAAATGAACAAAAACTCGAAGTGATTAACCTTACTATAAACCTTTCCCCATTTAAAAAAATGCTTTATACACAATTAATGATTAACAACATTGCATATTTTACTCCTATGACTGAACAAGTTTGATCCCAAAGTATCCCCCATTATGCAGCTGTTGTTCATATCCCCAAGCTGACCTTCTACATGTCGTCTGGTACTGAAAATATTCACAGAACTTATAGGGATCTCTTAAGATGCATCTAGAAAAAATGGGTTATCACAAATCAACACTGTCCTGGGATGTAGCCATTCTCCACATTATAGACTTTAAATTACCCAAAATGGAGCTGCACTTATTAATCATCGTCTGCTCATTAATGAAACTATAGATAACCGAAAATTGGTTAGATCGTACCAAACTTACACGGAGTGGGTTTAGAAATATAGCCTCAACATATATATCCTCTCAAAGACTAATTATAACTAACCTAAAGAAATGAGTTTGCTATCAGAAATATTGGAATCTTCTGTTCAAGCATATTTTGAGTACATGACAAAGCTACATCTTATTCTAATAGACATATCTAATAGTATGGTGTACCGAATATAACTCATACACATATAACAGTCATGAAATATTACTCTCACCTCTTCTCAAGATGCAGCAAGACTGAGCCTATACTTTTGTACCTCTCTTTCCTATTCATATTCTAGTAGCACTGTTGTAGATATTGTACAGTTTGTTACTATAGAATATTGTATTAATAATAGTTGTTGATTGTTAGACACATGCATGTGTGTTACCAGCACCATATTTTTCCTTTTCCAATTGTTTTAACTGGATGTATTTGTTGCACAAAATAACAAAATTACAATTTGAAAAAAAAAAGATTTTAGTACAGTTTCTTTCTAAACTCTGTCTCTGTTCAGAATTTCACCTTAATCATGCTCTTATGTTTTTCCAGAATGAATTATCAGCTGATATAAAGTTAATTAAAGATTCTCATTATGCTGCAGTCAGATGAAATTTTAGTAAGTCGTAATTCATAAATATTTTTTCATTTGTTCATTCTACTAATCTACAAAAGCATAACATATATGAAAAATATATATTTTAGTAAGATAAATCTGCATTACTTAGTATTAATGGATAACTGTACAAGAAGTAAAATAAAACATATTTTGTAAATGAAGAAATCCTTCACAATTAACAGATCAATAGTGGTATGATTAAAATTTCATAAGTTATGTAGAACACTCTTCATTCTAAAGAAGGCTTTGATAAATTGCCTGGAATAAAATACTTTCAACATTTATTTTAGATTGCGTTTTCCCTGTTTTGTTATTCAGCCTCCTAGCAGTTGGTAGCTCAGCTGCATATACAGATGCATTGCTGAAATCTTGATTGGTCTCAAAATTTAGTATACATATATTCAGCCATTGTTTGAACTCTGATATGACTCAGAATTTAGAGTGAATATGTTGAACATGACTATACCACTTTGAGTTAATCTGCATGGTACCATGTACCAAAAGTCATGATGATGATACTATTAGGGTATTCTAAGCATTTCAATAAAATAGGAAGTTTGCAACACTTGTGATATGTTATTAAATAGAATAAATACATTATATAAACAATACCTAGTGCAGATGTTGTTAAACATGAAATACTGTGACAAATATCAACATTTTAATTTCAAGTAATATAACAATTTTGATATACTGAGATGTAATCATATGTAAGACATACCAAAAATGATTTTAAAGAATTAAAGGTCTGTAACCTGTTTGCTGAAAGTAGTCACGGTATAGCTAAATAATGTAAAAGCTATTTGTTTTTCTTCATTGCAATTTGCAGTGGCCCCTGGAGGCACCGTGCAAAACTGTATACAAGTGTTTGGCTTTTCTTAAACATTTGCAAGAGAAATTGCAGTAGGTGATCAAGATGACTGCCAGTTAAAATAGGAACTGTTACTCACTGTTTATTCATCTTGATAAATCAAGTGTGGTAAGAGTGCAACATATTTATAAACAGCAGAGGGAACTGAATGAATTCTCAGAGAAGCTAATGGAGTTAAACAGCCCCTAAAGCATTAGAAATAAAATAGAAATCTGCTTTGCAACATGTACTGAGATATTAAGGAAGAATAAAAGTGATGAATTTGAAAACAGTGATGCAAGCCACATTAAAAATGTTAAGATTGCTGAAAAAAATTAAAAAAAAGTGTAACAGTTTCATTTTAATTTTTGTAGGTTTTATGAAAGACATCCTGAAATACTGGTTTTGGTATTAAAAACGAACATTAGAACTGTTAAATCTTGAAGAAGATATAGAAGTCTCAAGGAAATTTTCAGAAGTAAGAGGACCCTCCCCCATCCAAAAAAAAATCTTCTGACTCCTTCTAACTACATGCCTAGAAAATACAGGAATTGGTTTCAAAACAAAATTTTGTAACATCAGGATGACAGGCATAATTATAAAAAACATTTATCTATATTAGTTATTGACTTACTTTGATGATAAACAACAGCTGCATTATAACAAAGATAAACAGGAATGTATAAGATAGAAGAAATAATGGGTTCTTCCTGCCCTTCAGTCTCAGAAGAAATGGTGAGTGAAGTCTCTCTTCCTGCCATTCTGTCTCATTCTTTTTCCTCTATTCATTCTTCCTCACTCACTAAGATTTATTACAAGCAGGGATCATTTTCTGCTTAATAGCTTATTTTGCAAATAGAAACAAACTCTGTATGCAAACTCACACACGCACACACACACACACACACACACACACACACACACACACACACACACACACACACACACACACAAACATGCACACGCACACATCTATATAAAACACATACATATACACAAGGGCTCACACCACCCCACATACACATGTAAAAATGTTGTAGTTATTACAATACAAATCAGTATAAATTATGCTTTACTTATTTTTAAGCTATAGTTTAAAAACATGAGCAAAATATTGTTGCTTAAATCAATCATTCAGTCAGTCAGTCTTAACAACACAATAAAAATATTAATTTCAGGCATATGTCTTGAAATGCAAACCTAGATTTATTTATTTATTGACATTTGAATACTGTGGAAGTCCGACTGGCAAGGTGCCCATTTTTAGTAGAGGCCTTGGGACAAAGGCTCCAAAGTATTACAATAATTTTACAATCTCAAAAAATAGTATAAAAACATCTGCAATTAAAAAGACATGTGTGAATGGGCATGCCTTCGTTGAAGGTTGGGCATCAGGCTGGCACCTCGGCACCGTAAAAATCTACTGCCAATCATTGGCAGACCGGAGTTCCGCTGTGGCGACCCCTAACCAGGAAAAGCCGAAAGAAGAAGAGCAACATACTAAATTAGATATGTGTAAATATTGGTTAAGAACAAATACAATTTATAAGACAATGAGTTAATATTTACAAAAGTTTTAGCCAGTGAAATTAAAGGTAAGTTAGTATAATGCAAGCAGGAATTGCAATATGAAGTGAGAGAGGAAAAAAAAAACAGAGTTGAAATGACTGAAGTAAGGAAATGAGTAAAGAAGGAAAGGTTTAGGTCTATAGTTTATCTTGGAGTTGAGCAAGAACTGAGCCATATTTTAACTAGGAACTCATTCAGAACAGTAATAAAGGACTGGAAGGAGGATATTGACCTGATGGATACAGGTAACGAATTCCAGGTCTTAGCAGCATGGCTTCAGTACAGACCAAGCCCAGCAGACTTGGTAGGTTTATAGAAAGAGATGAATGTTTGGTAATTGGATCATAATGACCGATTGGGAACATAGTTGTGTAGAATGGTAATTAGTACTGGACAAACAGATGGATGCTGGATAATTTTATAGTGGGTAAGGGTTGTATATATGCTAGTAGACAGGGAAGTTCTAACATATTTAGGCTTTTTAGTGTTATACAGTGGTAGGATCTGAAATGAGTGTTTGCTACAAATGTAGCCCCTTTATTATAACATTATTATTGTTTTAATTTTTGTGATGCCTGGAGGTTGGTAAAGATGGGAACACCATACAGTAATGAGGCAAGGAGGTAATTAGTGACAAGTCTAGTTTTATTTGCATTGATGAGAACATTTTTGGCTCTGTAAACCATCCCTAATGTTTGGCAAGTCTTGTTTATGCAATTTTGTATATGCAGGGTGAATTTAAGATTACCATCCACTATTATCCATAATAATTAGCTATGAGGACTTCAATGGTTGTAATGTAATTTTAAGAAAGAGGATTTTAGTTTGTTTTTTTTCCCATGAAAAAGAGAGATTTGAGACTCAAATAGATTAAAGGATTCTGAGTAATTATTTTTGGAGACCTTCCATGTTGATGTGCTGAGTGGAGTCATCTTTGTATTGTATTAGGGAGGCCTACTGTATGGATGTGTAGAAGGTGCTGGTAAGAATTTTAAAGAGGAGGAGACAAAAGATAGAGCCTTGAGGTATACCATTGGTGAATGGGTGATATGGAGAAAGGCTAGTGTACATTTTCCTTACTGATACCTATTGGACAGGTAGCTTTTGATCCATGGAAATTGTGGTCTGTGATAGACCTAGTGAGGACATTTAAAATAAAAGTTTGCCATGAAAAAATTTGTCAAAGGTTTTAGAAATGTCCAGAACTAAGGAGAAGACTAGGTTGCCATTATCTCTAGCTTTACTGACAGTATCTATATAGGGTAGAATTGCAGTATTAATACTATGGGAGATATAGAAGTCATGTTGTCTGGTCGGTAATGCTTCTTCCTGCAGGAGATAGTATAGCAATTATGTTTGAATACATTTTTCAAATATTTTGGAGGGAAGGTTAAGATTGCTATAGGTCTAAAGTTAGTGATGTCTATTAAATTTCCTCCTTTTTGAGAGAGATTTTGTGTGACTTTTTCCAGAAAGAGGGAATGAGGATTCCCGGACTGACCTATTTATAAGGATTGAGACAGGATAGGCTTTGCTATTGGCTGCTATTTTGAGGTAACTGCTTGGAAAGTCATCAGCTAAAGTTGAGTATGGTTTGAGTTTAAGAGTAGTTTTATACAGGCCATAGGTACAGATTTCAAGGTGAAAGTAGATGTGGTGATATGTGACTCTTAGGTGAAGCTGGGATTTGATGCTGGGGAATCCATGGTCAGGGATGCTGTATTATCTATGAAATAAGCACTGAATTCTATTACAGTTTTGCATGGTGAGTTATTGGGAAAGGTGTTAGGGTTGAATTCTGGCCAGAATATATGATTTCTTTAATGGTTGACCAGAAATTTTTAGGGCTGTTCTTATTACTGTTCTAAAGGCTACTACAGTATAGTTGTTTGCTTTCATTTATATGCATTTTAGTATGGTTGTGGAGCATTCTGAAGTTTTTGAGATATTGTGGTGTTTTACATTTTTGCCATTCTTTCCATGCATTTTCACTATCCTAAATTAGCATTCTACTCTTTTTGGCCAGTCAAATTGCATAGTACTTAGTCTCTCGTCCTTCTAGGAGGAACAAGGCTATTAAGAATATTTAGGAAAGTCATATTGAATTCATTTAGAGCATCATCTAAGAAGAGGATTTTTAATATGTACCAGTCAACAGATGACAACATAGTAATGAATATTTCTGGGTTAAACTTCAACAAGCTGAGTGTTGTTATAAACACTTGCCATTTAAGTGCACATGTGAGCTGTCTGATTTATAATGATTAGGAAATGGTTATTGAGAGATTCTGACATTGTATTAGTGGTGGTGAATTTGATAGGGTCTGATTCTGGGATCTAGTCTGTTAAGGTTTTTGATGTCTTGCCATAATGTGTGAAACTATAAATTGTATGAAACCATATAAGTTAATGCTATATGTAGAGGAGTTATATGTTATGTCCAACCAATTGATACTGACATCACCTAATAACATTTTTTTTTTGTGGAATTATTGTATATATCTATTGGCACTTGCTTACCAGGTTAGTCTGACTGGTATAAAAAGATCAATTTTTAATCGAGGCATGGGTAAAAAACTCCAAAGAAACCATGAAATACTATCTAGAGTAATGCAAGGGGTACATTCCTCAACAATTGACTTTACTATTGTTCCCTGCAAAATAAAACGTGAAATGCCATTCCTGATCCTGATGTAAAAAGAAATCAGTTGCCTATGGCTAGCAGTTGAATCAAATGTATATTTCTCTAGACATACAAACAAATATGCATGTTTAAGATCTCTTACTAGAAAGTTAGCTAAATGCCCAAAACATGGGTATAGACTGCAAACCAGCATATTGGTTAACATGCTGAGAATCAGTGCTACAGACCTAAGTTTAAATCTAATCAACCACTAACTGCAGAATGCATACTGTGAATGTATGACCCTCACATCTTTACTCTTTTATGGCCCTGAGAATGGTCTTAACAATATTAAAATGATAATCCAATCACCGGAATTCAAATCACATTCATATTAACATGCATGACTTTTATACCTTATAGCATACTTTTCAAAATGCACATATTAGAAATTGTTTGTCTTCCATTATCTGTTCTACATGAAGAAGGTGGGTTCAGCATTATCTTAAGTTTCACAGCCATAAGTCTATAGCAGACAGTATTGTTCCTGAAGATGATCTAATCCAAGTGCATTCTCAAAAGCTTCAGCTACCTGTTATGATATTACAGCAGTATGACATGATATGTAAAAATCCACAGTGTTCATCACTGAGATAAATGCTCTTTTCAAACTTCTGTTAAACAAAATCTACTGCATACTTTTTTTGTGAATAAAGTGGTGGTGAGCAAGCACTTCATCAAAAACAACTGCTTCCAGTATGCAGTTAATGAATTGTTGCTAATCTGTGCAAAATCCTTTTTAGTCCAGTATTTTTATTTCTCTGGACTTCATTAAGATGTAGTTAGTTACAGCTAACAATGACATAACTTTCTCCCACTCTGGTTTGCTTCATTGCCACTGCAGTCTGAGGCTTTTCTTAAAAGAGACATGAACTTATTGCTGAGGAGCTTAAAAGGCTGAGGTGATATGTAGTTCCCCTCCCCAAAAGTTAATGCCCTAATTGCCTGCTGTAAAATAAAGAAAACCTCTTTTTCTAGTATATAACCTGGCAGATAAGAGTGCCTTTCCTGGTACAGTCCTTCCCTTTACAGCTTTCCTTAAGGAGACAGCCAACTCATAATTCTACAATAAAGTAGTGTTAAACATTTCAAATGTGGTATTAAATAGCATTTGTCATTCAACTGCATGTCTCACAAATGCCAGTCTCGGTAGACTATAGGCAGTAAGTGGAATCATTGGTCATTTGACACCTGTTTCATCTGGAGTGCTTTATCAAATAATATTTATTAAACATTTAATGTCTGTCTATCAGTGCTTCCACTGAATGACCCACCCTCTAGATGAGACAAGTGGAGCATAAGCTCATATTTCCCTGGGCCACTCCTAAGGACTGACTCTAAAAGCAACATCTTTAATCCTCAGTGGTGTTTCCTCATATGGACCTGTCTGTCTGCGGACTCACATCCCCTTGTCCAGTAGTGCCTGCACAGTAGTTTCCTTACCTTTTAGTGGATTATTATTATTGTATTCATCTTTAAACAAAGAAGGGTCATCCTGCAAGGGGAAACCAACACAAATGCATATAGCAACCAGTATCTCTCCTTCATATTTGCATTACCATTTAAGAATTCTTGCAATTGTCCATACTGGTCCAAAGTGTTAATCTCAAAAATCTCTGTAGCCCCAAATGTTTGATTCCCCCTTCTCTACTCCTGAATGTATCATCTACCACTACTCCACATGTTTTGAATGTTGGGGGAGGGTACTTTGTTCAGTCGATAATTGGTCAAAAATGATGCACAGCATGGTTCTAGCATGGACATATCTTAGGTATCCATATCTCTTCTATTAAAACAGAGACCAAATGTCTGAGGCTAAACACATTTATTGACAAATGCAAATTGGACATAAGTTTCAAAGCCCGTTCTCATAGTCAAATTCTAAATCAATGACTAGCTCAGGTCATTTCTTGGTGTGTTGATCATAAACTTCACCTAAACACCAATAAATGTGGTATTTTCACATTATAAAATCAACCACCCTACCTCACACCATGTTGGTAACACCTCTTCCCCACAAATATGCACAGTCAGACTCGGCAGACATCTGCATATTTTTGGTGATACCAAGATTTCCTCAGATCACTGTGTCTCAGTAGTGGTTAGAAAATCATTTTATTTGGCACAATTTATCTCTCATGTTGTCCTCTTTAGATCCAAAAGAATCATAGTTCCACCTTATTCATCTCTCATTGGCTTTAATACCCTACTTGTGATATGTTTTTTTGTATATCTAGACAACTAAAAAGACCTCAGTTATTCCTTTCCAATAAAATCATAGACCTAGAAAATCTGAGTTACTCTTCATACTTAAAAAAAATACATATCTCATCTTGAATACCTTCTTGCATGGATATCCCTGTTTGGCTTTTTAAGTTAAGAAAATCCCTTCTATGCTTTTTCATTTCATTCACCTTTTTGGAAACAATAATATAGCTAATACCTTCTCTAGGCATCTAAAACTTTTCTGGGAAATTAACAAATGCTACTGTTTCAATGGGTACTTAACCCAATTTATTTCCACTTTTGGAAAAACTATGCCTGCACCCTTGATATCTAGTCACTGACAATAATTAAAGTGGGTGGGTAAAAGATGCATCCTTGTTAGAATCCTATACTCACCTCTATCAAATTTGTGTTATCACAAGAATACAGAAACAGCTCTCTCTCTTTCTCTGTCTGCAAGGGAAGAGATCTGAATGCATGTAGATACAGTCATCGGTTCTTATACTGCTGTAGGATGTCACACAAGAAATGTGAGAGTACATGAGGATAGGATTTATGTAAATCCATAAAGTAAATGTAGACCATACTTATGTACTCTCATGGCACTGTTGACATTAATGCAAGGAGTACGCATTGACCCACTATTCCATAGCCAAATGATAATCTGCTTTGTCGCCCTTTTGTTGAGTTAGAGACTCATCATACAAAAAAATCTCCATTCTCATCCATGGTATTGAATTTTCTAACCAGGATGATGAGCATGATCCTTTCACAAATAAATGTGCCATTGTTTTTCAATTTATGAAAATTAGGGATATTACTTCTGTTTGCCAGTCTAGAGATACTTACTGTGCACATCATTCAACACTGAAAAGTGTACTAATCATAAGAACTCTACATTATACAGTACATTTAAAGTCATTGTCTCATCCTCAAAATGCTCATCTGAGCCTCCAGGCCTATAGTTTGGGGACTGATACAGCTGTTGGCTTTTTGAGACATTGATAAATGTCATATCTATTGGTCTTCTACTAGAATTACAAGGAAGACCTCTAACTTCAACTTGCAGACTCTGCTTACTTATTTTTCCACTGGAGAAAATTTTGGTTACAACCATTACAACCACTGACAATCATATATTAAAACCTCTATGTTTCTAACTTAGCTTCTGTGACCATAACTGAATCATGGTCAAATGCGGCCCTAGGCAGGGTAGGGTATGCTCCCCACAGCCTTACCAGTATCCATTTTCTTCTTTTTCTCCCCAAAATTGCCTTAAAACAGACCTCAAACATATTAGCATTCATACCATTTTCTTCTTTAAGTTTATGATGATCAAAGAGCTTTGAATTGAATTTAAAACTTTTAATTTAGATTTTATGACAAATCACTGAACACCATTTGCTAAGCAAAACAAAACAAACCACTCTCACATTAAAAATAGACAGCATAAGCAGCAATAAACTTTCCTCCTTTGAAACTCATATTTATTGAAAATACTTCTGGTAACCCATAAAATGACAAGAGACATGCTAGGATTAATTTTCAAATGGCATATAGTGAAGAACTTATTAGCAGCTAGGGGTGGTGTGCAGAAATTCAAAAGTCAAATAGCTAATACAGTTGTTAATAGCCATGGCTAGCTCACTAGACACTTGTCGTTCTTCAGGTGTAGCTCGTAAACACTGACTGGTGAAATGACTGAGTCAGAGTCACACAGTAGAAACTAATGGAGGCTGAGGGAATCAAACCCTGCACTGCAGAAAACAGCTCATTAGCAGCTCATAGCCTTACACCTCTCCCCTAAGCGCTAGTCAAACTGTTGTAGGCCAGAACAGTGAATTTCATACCCACACCAGCAAAAAACATGCTAAATTAAAGATGTATTCATTGTTAAAATTAACAAACTCTGAGATGTCCTGCTGCCCTGTTTATTCACAGCCAAATAAACACACTGCCAACAATCAGCAAAATAAGAAACCTAGGTATTGTATACAAAGAAGATGACTCATTTGATATTGCTCCTATTTACTACAATATTTCCTTCCCTTACACCATAACTATGTTAGGATGCTGATTCCAAATATTTGGACACACACACACACACACACACACACACACACACACACACACACACACACACACACACACACACACACACACACACACACAAACACTCCTTGCATGTCTGTATACCTCAGATATCTGATTGAGAGCAAGTGAATGAATATATTCATAAATTATAGCCCATAAATGTATATTTTTGATATCAGAACCATACACTGCAACTTGCCTCTGTACTCTTAACTGCTTAGCAAAACGAATATGATACAATGATCCAAAATCCAGAGTACAATTAAAATATTCTTCTTATATACTTAGAAAGTTGGTAGAATAACAAGCTGTGCATTAGCAAGCATTTGCTGAAGGATAAAATGTCTGAATCTTACATGTCTGCTATTGTTTAGTGTCTGCAATCCATAGCAATTTGCCAGAAAATGGCACATTTTACAAGCAAAATATGAAAATTCCTCTCAATGTCATTGCTCAAGAATTTTAGACAAAGTCAAAGCAATTGGGGGCAAAAAACACTTAACAGACAGTCCCTTTTCAAGGCTGACCCAGGTGCACTGTCGGGTTCAGTGTCTTGCTTAAAGTCACACAGTTATCACGTAAATAGGGAAACTTTCAAAGTCAGCAGGTTTGACTACATGAAGTAGTTCATAAACAATTGAGTGGCTTAAGTGCCAGAAAACTCTCAGTTTCACCTAAAAGGTTTAAAGCCTAACAGGCTTTGCTTCAACATGCATTTCAGAGCAAAAAGAACAATAAAACTTTAATGACTGACATTATTCACTGACTGTAATCCTCAGTGACTTATCAATAAATTAATTAGACAATGATGCTCTTGCAGTCTTCTACAGAGGACTAAAGCTATAATATCTTAATAGGTCACTCCCTGTACTCAAGGGCATATGCTTAGACTCTGTTTTCTTCCATTTCCCTTTTGTGAGATTCTGAGCAAGTCACACAACTAGACAGTGTCCTTGGGTCTCCCATAAAGAAGGGATTGGAGCTAATAATTATCTTAAAATTAGAGATGGTTATGAGAATTTTCTGAACTATGAAACCCTAATGCCAGGTATTATTGACTGATAAATTATATTTGCCATAAAAAGGTTTTAGGAGGTCTAATTACATCCAATATGAGGTTTGATTTTTTTTTCTGTAGTACACACACACACACACACACACACACACACACACACACACACACACACACACACACACACACACACAGACACACACTCACACTCTTCAACTTTTTCAAAATAACAATGCTGTCCTGTTTTAAAGGTGAGAAGTTCCTTTCTCAATGGTTGTACATTCCAACCAATTAGAGAGGCTGTTGTATAGCAAAACAGACCTGTCAAGTATATCCAGGTAATCAGGTGTTGGGAGATGTCGGAAGTATTTTTTATAAAAAATATTTATTAACCCCATACATTCAGAACTGGGCCTTAGGCAGATGCATGGGTAACCTTGTGCTGGATTTTGGGTGAAATCATTAATTCATTCATAGGTTCATAAGTAAGTGCTAGGCTAGCAGCCCTTATGGGACATTTTAAGCTTAGATAATTTCCCCTTCAAAGTGAGAATTAAACCCTTTACCTTGTGTCTGTGAGGTAAACACCTTAATAATCATATTAATCCCAAACCCTCTAATTATTATTTAATAAACACCCTTCATTATATTTTGTTCCAACTTCACTTCATTGATCTACTCTGATATACAAGAGAAGCTTTTTTCAAGAGGTGTAAAGTGAATATGGCTTGCACAGAAACATTTAGTAATGTGTTCATTTTGCACCCTCTAAATATATAAATGTTTCCTAGGTCTATCTAACAAGCAAACTGGTTGTCTGTCCCAGCTTACCACCAAGTGGTGAACTGTTGACAATACAGCATCTCCTTTTACCTAAGTGTCCAGAACATGTGTTATTAAATCTAAAAATATGACTACAAAGGCAATTCTCAGCCTATGGTCTAAGGTTTACTGGCACCAAGTACAGTTATGAGCAGCCTTGTATTTAATCATAATGTTCTGTGTGGACAAGCTAGAACAAGGGCAGAAATCCAGTAAAAGTTCACCATTCACACTCTGATCAGTCAAGCTGTTTACACCCCTTCAGGTATTTTCATTATTGCCTGCAGGAGCACTGAACCCTGTATGAATAACTAACAGGACAAAATAATACTTTGGATAGCTGTTAGGTAGATAGGCACAAATAAAAGATATTAGGGCAAGACTAAATAAAGTCTACATGGCTCACTAAAACCTTGTGTGCATCGCTGCATGGTGCACACATGGTATTTCACTAATTTGTATTCATTAAGCGGCTCTACATGGTATGTGGAGCTGTGCAAACAAAAGGAAATATCGTGACATGATAATTACAGCATAAGCAGCTGAACTGTATACTAATCAGCCAATCTAAGATGGAGGAGCTATTTAACAAGTTATGAAGCAATTGTATACACTTAGTGTAGGTTTTGTCCTGCAATTGCAAAACCTATTGGAATACAGCCACGGAAACTACACTACATGGAAAGAATGCTCGGGGCTACTGTGTTCTTCTGCATAGGTATGTGCGACAGACTTAACTCTATGCTGCTGCTAATAGCCCTCAGCAAAGAAGGCAAGGGGTGCTTAGACACTGTTTAACTCTTCATAGTCTGCATGAGGTAGAAACAGAGTGCTACAAGGTGGATAAAGACACACGACAGGAACTCTGCAACCTCTATTATCCAAAAATGAGAGTAAGGATAAACTGAGGGATGCCATTACCTGTGGTGACTAAGATATGTGTAGCAGTTGAAATATTAGCTACAGGAAACTCCAGAGAACAACAGGGGACATGCAGGAGGTGTCACAGGCATCAGTATCCAGGATCCTACATCAATTCCTTAATGCTATGTTATGTCATGCTAGTGAGCACATACATTTTAATCATACCCCTGAGGACAGAGTTAAAACTATGCAGGACTTTTACTCAATAGCACACTTGTCTAACGTCTTGGGTGTCATAGACTGCACACACATTGAGATCAAAGCACCACATGTGGAACAGGAAAGGGTGTATATAAACAGAAAGGCCTTCCACTCCATTAATTGCCAGGTCATATGTAACACTAAGGGAATCGTCCTGAATGTGTGTGCTGGCAACCCTGGCAGTTAGCACAGCTCCCATATCTGGCACAACCATGGTTTTCCCTGGGGGGGGGGGATTTCCCACAAGGTAATTTATTGGGGGATATAGGTTATGGAGTAGAACCATGGCTGATGATGCCCATCAGAAATGCACACAAACCCACAGAAGAATGCTACACAAGAAATATCATAGAGTTGAATGAGCACATGTGAATGTTGAATGAACTGCTGAAGTCATGATTCTGGTGCCTAAATACATTGGGGGAGGCCCTGTAGTATGATCCCAGTACTTGTGCTGAAATATTCACTCTCTGTGCTATCCCTCACAATATTATCCTGAGAAAACAGCTTCAACAGGAACACCAAGGGGAAGGGGTACATGTCCCACCACCACTGTCAATGTCACTAGGCCACACACAGCTGAGGACTCCGAGGGGGAACCACTAGTCACTGTGGGTTTAGTATGTATGGGGTCTCTATTAGCAAGTTGAAAATACGTTTGAGCAAATACCTAATAAGCAATACTTGTTAGTCGAACTAACTTAGTGTCGAAGTCTTTAAATGTCGAAAAAAGTAAGAACAAAATGTTTTAGTTGGCCAAGTGACATCTATGACATAAGTGCGTGGCTAAAATAATAAAAAATTAAAACCCAAGTCCCACTTTAAATTAATTTATACATACATATTACATATATTCTATTTAATAATAAATTTCTGTGTGTATTACAGAAAAAGAAAATGCATTGAATAAAATGTTACTATTGTTTTGCGCATACTATTTACGTGCATTTCGAGCGGTACTATAGCATGCATATTGCATTTACTATATGCAACAATGGCTTACGCCCTTTCAACAGGACCTGGTGTGATAAGTAATTTGTATGGAACTGTAAAGTCTCAAAAGCTGAGACAGATGCTTATCATTGAAGGGTATTTGTATGTATTAGAGAAAACAATCAAAACAAAAAAGTATTGGTGTTGTCGACTGAAAAATAGCCATAAATGTAAAGGTAGGGCTATAACTAGCAGTAAAGATTTGCAGGAAATGTTACTTAAATCAAGTGTACATCAGCATGCTTCAGATCCAACTGAGGTTGATAAATACGTTGCTTGTAGTAAATTAAGACAAATGTCTAAAGATTGCAGATATACACCTGCATTATTGGTAGATGATGCTTTGGCTATTACTTCATTGGAGAGTGTTGTTACATTACCTACTCATAGGTCTCTTTTACAGCGTGTACATAGAGAGAGGCGAAAAAGTTTACTTATTCATTCTAAACCCTACAGTACATTAAGTTCAGTTACCTTAGATGATTTTAAGTTGAAAGAGTCTACTTTTATTCAAGAACGTACGGTAGATATTCATTCTAACTTACATGTTTTGGTATTCACAACTAAGGAAAATTTAATTGATCATTGCAGGAGTGAAATTTGGTTCATGGATGGTGTCTTTTTAATGAAATAAATACGGAAAAATAAACTAGATTCAACAAACCAAAATGAAAATGGACTAAAACAGCTAGACACGGACTGTTTATTTAATGTAAGTGCTTTCGGGAGGGTTATTACCCAACCTTCTTCAGACAAACACTGAAAATCACACAGCTCCCTATTTATATTAATTTGATTTTTTTGAGTTTTAATTGATTAATTTGATAATTTGTTAATAATCTTTTAGAATTGATTGTTACATGCCTAGAAGTATATATAAATACGGAGCTGTGTGATTTTTAGTGTTTGTCTGAAGAAGGTTGGGTAATAACCCTCCCGAAAGCGCTTATATTAAATAAACAGTCCGTGTCTAGCTGTTTTAGTCTGTTTTCATTTTGGTTTGTTGAATCTTTTTAATGAAAGGCAAGTTTTGTAGACAGTTATACAGCATTCATGCATTAATTTCACGTAATGACAATCAAAAATGTGTTCCCTTGTTGTATTGTCTTATAACATAAAAGTCCTTCAAATAGTATAAATTCATGTGGGAATGTGTGTTCTCATTATGTATACAGTTAGATGTAAATCCACATGTGAAGTTTCTACTACGTGATTTTGAATTAGCTGCCATAAAAAGTATAGCAGCTAATTTTAGTGATGTCAGTAACAAAGGATGTTTATTCCATTTCTCTCAACTATCAAAGTTGTATGGCAGTTGTGTTGAATTTCAAAGAGCTGTAAAGGAGCTTATAGCATTAAGTTTTTTACCTGAACATGAGGTCATACCAGCATTTAAACAGCTAGCTAAAGATTTTCCAGTAGAGGGTAAATAACTAGTGTGTTACTTTTCAGATGTATTTGTTTTGGGTTGTGTAAGGAAGCAGTTTACTCGCTCTATAACATTAGGTAGGTTACCTCCTATGTATCCTGTTTCATTTTGGAACGTGTCAAATTTAAATGATAGTTCTTTACCGGTAACACAAAATTATGTTGAAGGTTGGCATCGGCGAATCAGGTGTCTACTTGGAAAAAGAATCTCCTATATTCTGTGTGGGTTGGCTATATTAGTTCGTGAGCAAAACAGGGTAGATGAAATTCGCCTTCAACTAATGTCAGCTTGTGCTGTATCACCAAAGAAAAGGAAAATTGTAGAGCATGAAAGACGTTTGCAGTCTGCACTGTTAAAGAAGCAGGAATACAACAGTGCTGAGTTGCTTTGTGCTGTAGCTATGTTGCTTAAATTATGAATGTATGGTTGTTAACATCTGAATAATATGCACTATTTACTAAATGGGATTTATATTTCATTTACTTATTCTTTACATTATTTTTAACGTTATATGCACAAAATTTCTCTTGGGTGGCAGTATTAGGTTAAGTATGGTACTGATGTGTGGATCATGTGATATGTATCATAGTTACATACACGGCAACACTTATAGGTGTTTTTTTTTTTTTTTTTTGTAAGTTTAGTTCCTTACGGTATCGCACCAGGTTTTTGTTTGCTGGCCAAATAAAATCATTCGACATTTTAAGATTCGGGATTTAAGTATTTCGCAATTTTCTGTTTTCGCTCTTTATGTGTCACTTATTAGGTATTCGCTCAAATGTATTTTCAGCTTGCTAATACAGACCCATATGTATGTACATGTAGGTATGTACAATATGCCCTCATCTCGCCAATATGCATCAGATACATGCTGACCACCTAATGGGTACAACTTTCATCCTATGCACATGCATGCAATAAAATTGATGCCAGACAATGCTCACAAAATTTACTTAAGCATGTAATGGATGTGTACTGCTATCATCACATGGAGTGAACCCCAAATTAAAACACTTGTAACTGCAGGACCATAACAGGAAAATAAATGTAAGATCACGAATGAGTGGCAGATTTGTGCATACTGTTACTTGCTAATGTACCTAAGTAGAAGGTGTGTGAGTTTTACAGCAATGATATCAATATGTGACAGGACTAAGTTATGTCGATAGATGTCTGTTCTTTATCAACTAATATGCCCCATGCATCAAAAATACACACAATACAAAATCCTGTAAGAAAGCAGTACAACTTCAAAATAGCATCACAAACACATATATATTAAGCACTCAATCAGCTATGCACCCTGGGCAACAGAAAAAAGGCATATGTATCCCTGAATTCAAAAGATAGAAACAAAAAGATGGCACAATTATCATAATTTGCACAAGATGTTCCTGGGAGTTAGGGTTGGTTCACCAAGGAGGCACATAAGGTAGTGAGTGCATACAATTAAGAATAATAGGCAGGCAGAAATCTACCTAATTATTAAAAGGCCAATGAGACAGAATGAGCTGTAAGCCTCACAAATGACCCATGTGTGTGTTATGTGTGTGGGTCAGTATGGGCACTCAAGGTGAAACATTTGTATGATTGTCTGCAGGAACACAGACAAGCTCTGTGGTAGCTCTATGTTCTCACATATTGTAGAGGTGTGAGCCATGCATGGTAGAGGTAACAGTTCATTGTTGTTGACTGTGACCACATGAACTGACTCTGCCAGAAGTTGCACTGGCATGTCCATGCCCATAGTCAGATATGCTGATGCTACCTGAACTTGTCTGACGTATGTGGGGTGAGCTTTCCTCACACGTATGCTCAGGACCATGACCTCATGGCCTACAAAGTCTGGGTGTGGACACATCAACCACTGATGGAGCAGTGGAAGTAATTCCACTATGGGAGCATGATCGGACACAGCCACTTTGGCTAACAGCAAATGGAAATGCTGATCTATGTTCATGTTTTTGTTGTTCTCCTCCCAGCAGATGTTCCATCACAGACACTGCCTGTTCCATCGTGTCATTCATCTGATCCATTGAACTGGCCACATGGTGGAGGCAGTCACACATGTCATCCTGTGCCACATCTACAAATCTAACCATGTCCTTGGAGGACATAGTAGAATGCATCTATGCCTCCATAATGGTCCTAAACTTATATGAAGTTGTATGTAATGACAGACCAGGATCTGGTGGAGGGTGAACATCACGTCCCCTCTGAGCATCCCTAAAAGCCCTCCTGCATGGCATCTCACCCATTGTTTGACTATGGCCAGAAACAACAGGGAATGAAGCCACTATAATCACACTACCCTCATCAAGTGTTTCACCTTCCACCTGTCCATTATCTGGGGGCTCAATGGAATAGGTATGCATAGGCATACTGACTGTGCCTGACGGAAACCAGTGGATGGTTGAATGTCAAACTCAATGTCAGATTCAACCTCTGCACCTCCTGATTGTGCCTCTGTTTGGCCAGCATCATCATCATTAGAGCATGCTGATATTCCAGCATCAGTTGGATAGAGTCCTGGATTTCCACTGATAAGGCCCACCTGTAATAGTAAGCAACAAATGCAGGAACAAAATTAATAATACACTAAATATTAAAACAATTTATATGATAACAAATTAACACTGGTCCCACTATCACAAATGATACAGCAATACAGACACTCATAACACCCACCTCACATGTCCAGATAAATCCATATATCTGATGAATAGTCATCAGTAAGCAAAAAAATATATATTTTTTGCTTAACATATGGAGATGGCTTCACACATTGTAGGGAGGATAGTCCTGGAAGAAATGCAGTAAGTGTAAGACATAAATTAAATATCACAACAGGAATAACACAGGGGACAGTGAATACTCAACTGACTATATGTTCTGTAAGAATAGTTATAACTGAACCTTGTCCAACACATTCACCCACAGCCCATGTGTAATGACCAATTGTTTTGTATAACTCTATTAACTTATCAATAAGTGCAGGAAAAAAAATCCCCCAGAAATTATTACTCAAATGATATATTTTACTATACAAGCAAATCTTGAACGTGCCATATGTAAGCTTACTTAGAATCTGCTCTTGGGCCACAGTTGTCTTCCCAGATACAAAATATAGACTTACTGGAATAGTACAAGCATACTTTAGCAAAATTAGAAGCCTTCTCTGCAGATAAATCACCTTCAAAAGAATAGCAATCTTCTTTTTTGTCCAACTATACGTCTCTTCACATTCATCTTGCCTTTTTATACTGTTGATTCAGGCCTCTGAGCATGATGAAGATGGAAATGATGGCTGCATGTAGCAGATGTAAACATAGTGGAGCTCTAGAACACTATTAGTTGATAATGGCTTGCAACTGTGAATGATTAGTGGGAGGGAGAAGGAAGACACAACAGCATTTCAGACTACCTTACCTGCAGTGGGTGGAGAAATAACTTCAGCAAGCGTTTAAAAGGAACAAAATAGCACACATCTATCATTTTTGTTCAATAGTAGACAGACTTTCCAGCCTGTGCTTATAATTATTTTTTCACTGTCAAGTACTTTTTATCATACATTTGAATGAGAATGATACAAAATGCACTATAGAATGCATGTCTGAGACTACAGTGGAGATAAGGGAAGAATAAACTCAATACAAAGAGAAAACAGAGCTGCATTTGTGCAAAGATATTCATAAATGGTTGTGTGATCACTCATTGCACTAAATATGTAAGCTACACATGTACAACCAAATGAGAATGCACAAGTGTTATATCCTGTTAATATTGTAGAGGAGGTAGGAATTGTTTGTATGTACATGATTGCTTTCCTGCTGCAACACTGTGTTTGTGGCAGAGAGATACCCACACTGTATTTTGTATTATCATTAGTATGATTGTTCAAATTTAGAGCTGTGTAAAGTTCTTCAACGTGTTAATGTTTTTTTTTAATGTTAATATTTGCTCACCACACAGCTAGAGCACCCACAGTCTACTGTGTCAGTATTTAAAATTTAATATCAGTTACCTTAAGAAACACAATCCTTATTAGTGCCACTGTGCAGTGGTCTGCAGCATGGATGATATGTACAGCATAAACTACACCTGTGAATCAACTGTGTGTAGCACGCCTTGTAAAGTCCTTGAAGCACAGAGGACATAAGATAGTTAGAACATGGTTTACGTCCCACATTATTTTTTTATGCATAAATAATATTATGCACTTTTAACAAAGAAAATTTATTTTCTTCTTTGCCTATCTCGTTGCACCTATGTGCAAACACAGCTTACTGCCGCAGACAAAAAAAATGCAGTTACTTGTAAAAAAAGATACATTGTTATTTGTTTCACCTTCATTCGCACACACATTAAGTGACATTGCATGGCAGTCCGCACTTATAAACAACACCTACAGATGCACAACACCTACAGACAAAAAAGATACATTGTTACTTGCAAAAAAAGATATATTGTTACTTGTTTCACCTTTCTTTGCACGAACAGAATTGCACAGGAGTCCACACTCTGGAAAGTAATGACTGCAAAAATATACAGCTGAGGTCTAGCTTTCCATGTGTAAGTTTAAAACACAGGGAAGCCTGTATTCAAATCCAGCATGCTCTTAATTTTCTTAATGCTGTTCCAATGTAATTCATATAAAAATTAACAATCTAAAGATAATTATACATAACATTAACTATGTACAGCAGTTGATATCATATGAATTATATGTGTAACTGTGAGTATCTTGAGCATTATGTTTCTGAAATTTAATTTTTTTTCTGCCCTGGGATGGACTTCATACTTTAATGATAGACATCTACACAACTCACATAACACAAGTATAGCTGTAAAACAGAATTTATTGTGTGATCTCCTGCAGTACTCAGAAATCTAACCTGAGAGTAACACAAGTATATGTATTTCCAGCATATTGCCACACATTACTCCTGCAATATATATGAGAATGCATAAACCACGACTTTGTCAAATCACACATATACATGGTTAACTGAAGTGTAGCACCACTAATGTGTCTATGAAACTAATAACCATGTTTGACAAACACTTCTTCTGTGGCAATGAAGAAAAAAAACACCTATGTGAAAGAATATGTGTTTTTTGTTTTTCACAGGTTTGAATACCATATTATACAAATTACTTTCATCAGAGTATAATGCCCCACAAAATATATGTCAAGTCCTAAAATGTATAAACTCCAACCCATGACTTAAAAGTCAAGTCATATAACAGGTATAGCAGCCAACAATCCATAAATTAATGCCAGCTGTCAAATTACCCCTCCTATTTCATAAGCTACCTTCCCCTCTGTTTGACAATGTTGCTCTCATCTTAGCATCATGCAAATGTGGTTGGCATGGTTGTGTGGGTTTGCACACTGGACATAAAAGTTAATATCACAAACTGATAGGAAAACACTTTAACTGTTGTTGGATGACCTGCACAGACATGGTAGGAGCTGTCAAGGATGGTGCTCTATTCAGGGCTCAATGATGAGGTGTAGAGGAGTCTGGAATGTTCATTGCACACCTCATAAAACATTGCAGCCATAGGCTGCTGCAGGAGGACGATACCAGCGTCTCATTATAAATCTAAGACTTGGAACAATCTAGCCAAGGCTGTTTCAAGTGTGACTGGAATTCCATTCACTGACGAGCAATGCAGGCATCATTACAGTAACCTGAAATGCCACAAGCAGGAATAACTCAACCAGTGGCTGAACGAGTTTAAGACTGCTGACATCCTGCAGTTGTGTAAGTATACAGATAAAGCAACATTATCTGACATAGAAGGCTGGAGATAGCCAAGACTGGTATGCATAATGCTTTCATGTGTTTTTTTTTTTCAAATTCCTTTTTTTTTTTCAGCTCATTTCAGTGAACAGGGAAGCCCATGCTGAATGTTTAGAAAGACTCAAAGAAGCAAGGGATACATACAGTATGCAGTACCAAATAACATTATTTCATTAAAATATTTGCTCTTCTATACATTACTACAAATTAAGCATGCATATCTTAACTGTAAAAGCAAAATGATTGCTTTATTCTGTAGCTCAAGGTAACAAATATGTGTTAATAAAAATATTCAATATTAATTTCAACAAAATTGGCATCAATGACATGTTGTTAACTTAATTTGTGTTATCTATAAAAACATATATGCAATGCATGCATACTGCAAGGATTATTTGGAACAGTTCTCAGTGCTGTTTTGGATTTTTAAAATAGCTAACTTAAAAGTGAAAATATATTTTTATTTGTACTAAATTACTGTATGTGACATATAATGGTTCTAATTATCTTTTAACTGTATTTCTCTTACCACATCCATCATCTCTCTTTTTTATTTTTATATGTGCGATCATACTGTTTTGATGCCATAATTTTCTGACAAAAACAAAATGATTTCCAGCACAGGGAGGTCGGTCCATAGCAGTGGCTCAGCTTGACACCCTTTCAATGGCTGCCACACCAACGCAAAGCACATGTCAGACACAGCCTGTCAGTAGTGCTTCTGCAGCCCCTGCACTACCTGGGCCCTCAACATCAGGTGGCATTGCCCTGGGCTGGTGATTTGCTGCCTTCCGAGAGTATTGGTGGAAGGAGGGATTATGCATCCTGCCAGGAGCTGCCAGGTTGGTGTGTGAAGTCTTAGGAAGTAGCATTTGTGCACGTCTCAGCCATCTGGAGAAGCTGATTGTGGGAATGTTGAAAAAAGAAAAAGTCAAGCATTCCAACAAGAAGCCAAGGAAGGGAACAGTAATGACAATTCTGAGGGTGAGGAGTAGGTTCTCACTGTCCCCATGCTTGATTACCATGTGACTCTGATGTTTATTTATTTATTTTTATTTTACATTTGTTGACTGGGATAGTCTGACTGGATAGTTGTCCATTTTCAGTGGAGGCCCAGGGAGAAAAGCTCCATACATACATACATACATTAAAGCTGTTACATTAATCAAGTTAAAGCACTGTTACAGATACAATACATAGGATAAAAGTCATTCATTCTGTCATATATAAATCTGATTTGTTATAGAGTAACAATTAGGAAGCAATGTGGGGTGGCCAAAAGACCTCTTTAGCACATGTTTATATTGCCAGAGTTAGTCAGGATTAGAGCAAGGACATAGCCATTGCCTTTTAAAGTACTGTTTTAGATTTTCTTGAATTGGGTTAGAACGGGTTCTGAAGTAAGCTCAGCAGGAAGTGAGTTCCATATTTTACCAACAGAGTTAGCATATAGTCTTCAGATGAGTTTTTGCTTTTGAGGGTTTGGAATAGTAATTTGTTGGATGAGCAAAGTGTCTTGAGGTTGCTGTAAGGGGTGATAATTTTTGTAAGTACGGGTATCTTTTCTGGTTGGTAGACAATTTTATGTGCTACTATTAGCGGATTGTACTGAAGTTGGATAGGCAATTCTAGTCACCCAAGATTCTTTACGTTCACACAGTGGTGTGTTCTGTATGCTGCTACAGTGACAAATCTAGCAATATGATTAAAGCAGCTAGAGAGTTTATTAAGGTCAGACTTACTCAAGTTCATGAAGAGAGGGGATGCATAAAGGAGGGTGGAAAGTAGCTTACTGTCCTAGCTAGTGGAGTGAGGAAAGGTTTGATCTTGTATAGTGAGCCAAGTTTTTTTATTAACTTTTTTAATAGTTCGATTAATATGCATATAAAACTTGAGGTTGTTATCAACTGTTACACCTAAGAGTTTGGTACAGGGATCTGGGACAATGACAGTGTCATTGTTAGATTTTATAGTAAAGGTTGGAGAGGAGGCTTTACGAGTGGGGGACAAAAGCAGTAGCTTCATTTTGTTAGGATTTAATAGGAGACATTAATTACAGAGCCAATTTTCGACAGTATTAAAAACATTTTGGGATAGAGTCTGCAGATTTAAAGGGGAGGTGGCAGAGCAAATCAAAGTGGAGTCATCTGCATATTGAATGCAGGTGGCTGTTGAGATGACTGTGTACAGGTCATTAATAAAGATAGAAAATAATATGGGTCCTAATATAAAACCATGAGGGACCCCAAGGGTGATAGGTAGAAGGGAAGATAGTTTGTTCTGCCATACTGCAGCCTATTGTCTACTACTCAGATAAGATTTGAACCATTGGATAGTCGGGACATCTAGGGGAATAGTTTTAAGTGTGTGTATGAGTAGTTGGTTGTTGACCATGTCAAAGGCTATGGAGAGATCAAGAAAGAAACATGACTATGTTGTTGTCACCCATCTGTGTTGGGGTAGCAGTCCAAATTCATCCAATTTTATATATGTATTCATATTATACTGTTGAATAACGGGATAGTTATGGTTCTTTCCTAATTCCCTCTTGTATATTCCTATATTACTTCACCTTTGTTCTTTCCCCTGCTTGCCCCCCATTTCACTACTTTCCAATCTACCCCATGTTCACACCTTTAATCTGGTCAAATAATATATTGACACACCACACACATGTCAGAAATAACAATGGAGAAGGAGAAGCGGGCTGTGGTTATACTGTGGAATGTTCTGAAACCATGCTGTGAGTTAGCCAGGAGATTGTACTGAATGAGATGGCTCAGGAATTGTTTTTGGATGCACTTCTCCATAATGTTAGCCAGGGGTGACAAAATAGCTATAAGTCTGTAATTTGACAGTTCAGTGGAACCGCCCCCTTTGTTGAGTGGAATAACATGGGATGTCTTCCAGATGGAGGGGATAGTGACTTCTGATAAAATTCTATTGATCAGGATAGAGATCGTGTATGCTGTGGTGTCTGCAGCTTTTTATAGATACCTGTGAGGAGATCCACTGCAAGGGTGGTAGGTTTTAGTTTCTTGATTAGGGCACGGATAAGTGATTTCCAGCACAGGGAGGTAGGTCAACTGCTGTGGCTCATGTCCCCTCCATATTCCCAAGCATGATGTCCACCAACCTCTTGTGTCCCTCACCATCCCTGTGTCTGTCTTGTTTGACTTGCTTCTCTGCACCTGCTTTCTCACCTACCCTACTTACCTGACCCTGACATTCCTACATCCCTTCCCCAACATTCCTCTCTTTTTGAAATAAAATATATATATATAAAAAAAGTCCCATACATAGCTCTCCACTTTGCAAATGTGTCTTCTTGACACACTTGATTAGGTCCAATTGGTTATTAAACATGACTATGTTGTTGTCACCCATCTGTGTTGGGTAGCAGTCCAAGTTCATCCAATTTTATATACATATTCATATTATACTGTTGAATAAGTGGATAGCTATGGTTCTTTCCTAATTCCCTCCTGCATACTCCTATATTACTTTCCCTGCTTGCCCCCCATTTCACTACTTTCCGATCTACCCCATGTTCACACCTTTAATCTGGTCAAAAAATAGAATCACACACCACACACATGTCAGAAATGACCCATAATAAAGCCCTTAATTTTTTGTCTTCTGCATTTGTGCAGATTTTGACATTGCATACCAGTGCCGAGTGATGGTGAATGGCTCTTCATGTCCTATGGCAAAAACTGTTGAGTTTTTGCCATCAGCTACACTAATCCATTTATCTCTGTACAATGCTGCTTAAACTCAATGTGCTAAAGGAACATGGAGTTAAAGCAGAGTAAAGGGAATACTGTGAAACATTTATTCTGAAAGTTATTTAGACTCATGAATGTATAAAAATGCAAATCCATATGTGTAGTGTTGACATAAATCACTTGACTGATTTTTATACAGTACTTCACTGTAGTAATTTCTTCTCACATTTGCAGGAATTACCACATTTACTTATGTAATGCCATCTTGACACCATGTGTAAAAAACATTACATGGAGCTGGACTTGAATCCTGTGTCATTCGTGCCCTCAGCATGAGCTTACTGGTCTTACACATATTGCCATAGGGATAGCTAAGCAGGAGGTGTACTTCTTTACACTCGGTACTGTCGAAAGTGCTAACAGCCATGCCTCACCTCTTAGCATGTTTATGTGTAGTAATGTGAACCATTAGAAGTATTACTATTTTCCCATTTAAGCAGAGACTTGCATATGCTTGGCGCTTAACTCTGTACAAATGGGGAAGACAATAGCAAAAGTTCTTAATGTCATAAAAGTTATGACACAATATTTACAATATGAACTACACTATGGACACAATTGTATCTGTCAGCTATTACTCCCATAGCATATATACATAAATAATTCTCAAGTTCACGCTTTATTTATTAAATGTAAATCTCGCATGTGCAAGCACATTGTCATCCTCTGTGCAAACCAGTTGCTCAGCATTGCGCTATATTAAGAGGTGTTTGGCATGCATCACTATGCTTATTGCCAAGTTATTCCTCAACCTGTCAAATCCATGTAAAAACCAAACCAAAGGAAAGGGACTTGTTATTGACTGAACATGTATTTACTCAGACTTATGTATGCCCTGCAACCATGCACTTGAAAATAGATGATGTTAGTAATAAGTGTAATGTCCACTACACTAAAAAATAAATAGCACAACTGCATTAGTACATTATTTAAAGCTTTATACTGACAGACATTCAGATTGTCTTATGCATGTCTTATTGTGGACATCAATTCATTGCAATATGAACATATGTACATCTACACTTGCATCCATGCTGTTCAAAAAATGTGAATGAGGAGTGAGTGTGTGTGTGTGTGTGTGTGTGTGTGTGTGTGTGTGTGTGTGTGTGTGTGTGTGTGTGTTTTGTCTGTGGGTGACCAAATATATATATATATATATATATATATAGATATGTATATATATATATATATATATATATATATATATATATATATATATATATATATATATATATATATATATATATATATATATATATATATATATATATATATATAATGTACACAACATAATTAGAAACAGGTGCATGTATGTCTCAGTTCTGCAATGTATATTCATGACAAATGATTGCATTTAATTTAAGAATCTGCCTTTTAAAGTTATATCTGCCCATTGCAAGCAAAACAGAAAATCCCAAGTCTACACTTTGCACACCATTCTCATAAAAATATGTTACCTGCAACATATAATGATGATGTCATCCTCTATAAAAACACTATGGCAAGGAAAAAAGTGTACTTCAGTGATGGAGCAGATATTTAACTACTGTGTTCTGCAGATTTAAAATAGTCAAGCAGGGGTTCAATTAGTACAATGGCCAATTTGTGTGTGTGTCTGTATCTGTAACTGTGCGTGTGTTTGTGTGTGTGTGTGAGTGTGTGTGTGTGTGTGTGTGTGTGTGTGTGTGTGTGTGTGTGTGTGTGTGTGTGTGCATGCGTGTGTGTGTGTGTGTGTGTGTGTGTGTGTGTGTGTGTGTGTGTGTGTGGGTGCATAGTCAAAAGAGCATTTGAGAGAGTTAGTATCCTACTTTCAACAATCAAGTGTCATGCAAAACAAAAACTTTTGCATTTGTACATGACTACAAAGCCATTTCATACAGGCCTCCCAACATCTTCTCCCTAACATGCACTGATGATGCCATCTGCTATAAAGTGTTCTGCAACAGAGAAAAAGTCAGACTTGCGCCGTGACACTTACTTTAAATACTAACATCTTCTCAACACACACTAATGATGTGATCTGCTATAATGTGTCTTCTGATACTATGAAAGTCAGAGTTGCACTGTGGCACTTGTGTTAAGTACTGTGACTGGTAGATAGGGGTTTGAATCCCTCTACAGGCAACTTGTGTGGGTGTTTGTGGAAAAAGTTTTACAGCAGAGTATGAAACACTCCTCCTAACATATTCTTTTCAATACAGACTGATATCATCCTCTATGCACACTGACACTATTTAAGTCAAACTTGTGCCATGTTGCTAATGCTAAATACTGTGTTCTCAAGCTACAGTAAATAGATAGTCAGTGGTTCTAATCTCACAGCAATAAACATGAGTGTGTGTTCATCCAAATAATACTTTGGAGACAATTGTACACCAAAATGTGACTCCACATGTATGTCAGACTCTCCTCCAAACATATTCTTCTCCAAATATAGAATTATGCTATCAGCTCCTATAAAGTATACAGTGACATTGTTAAAGTCAGGCATAAGTGATGTTGCTAGTCTTACAATGTATGGAATCTAGCTTCTATACCTACACAGGTTTAATGTTCAAATTTATCTCAGTTAACTGCAGTGTGTGTGGTTGGTGGTATATTACAGTCATTGTATGATCTTTTGAATCTCTTTTCATTTGACTCCCACTCCTGTGAACCGTTATTATAGCCCCAAGAATCCAACATCCCCGTCTACACTCTGTTCTCATAGCAGTCTTTCTGCATAAGACTGGAGGATGTCATCACCTCAAAGATGCATACACACATAGTGAAGCAGAATCCTTTCATGACCCTCTGCAAGCTAGCTTCTGTGTGATTGTTAATTCTATCATGGGTTGGTGCACAAGTCAGCAATGGACAGAGTCAGTATGTCAAACAATCAAACACATACACATATATACACACAACCTTACTATCTTCTATCATATAGATATAGCAATTGTTGTTTAAAGGCCATAATAATGGTTAGAATTTTATGTGATGTTGGCCATTAGCATATCAATGTCCTATGAACCCATGACCATTGCACATTTAATGATGCTGTCATCCACATGTGCTGTATTCAGGTGTGGATGTACAGTAGCTTTACAACAGTGTATTCCAATCTGTGGTTTGAGGTGATGTATTGATGGCCGCTACTGCCATTTGATTACATGTTCCTTCCATAACAGCTGTATTACTATGCCTCTGAGAAATGTTGACATGGGATGATGCTATGTATATTGTTGCCTTACTAAGGTATGTGCTTTTTGTAGTGGAGTATGCTAACATTCTGCACAGTTCTCATTGCAGTATGGCACGTGTGCATATGTCTACCTACCAGCATTAAATTCTCTGTGAAATACAGCAGTATAATGTCATAGGGATTACATGGGCACAAACATCTTCTTTCAATCACACATTGCAATGCTGTTATATACACAAGCATATAAGTAGTTCAGATTCAATTGCAACCTTGTTGAATTCATTTTTTGCACAACAGTGTCGCTATTCACAAGAAATATTGAGGTGGTCCTCAGCGGAATTGTGTGACTGTCAGCATTTTTTTAGTAACTGCTCTGCGTGAAACACATTCATCTCATTTGTAATGTGTCCATATATGGTATCAGGGCCCTCACACACAAGTTTCCAGCAAAAAAACATATACACATATGATATGCAATCAATGTAATTATGTGACATAGGCAGACTTGTATGACTGAGTGAACACTTTCACTGAGTGGCATGTGATGCATACCTAAAGCTGTATTTGGAGGTGTTGTCACAAATCATTTTTAAATTAGTATGAATTGTTATGGGGAATTCACAACTTAGTGCAGAGATGTTTGTGGATGGCATCAACCATACTCAGCCATAGCAAATAGACAATCTGATAGCTAACGGATATGGATCACCCCCCAGCTGTCATATTTAGATCAAAGTTCACCCCCCCTGCCCACACAAGACATCACCCAAAGTATACATGCAAACATTACTCAACTTATTTTTTTAAGAGAACAGTTCATCTGTGCATTCTCTAAGAGTAAACTCATGGCATCAATGGGCCCTGACAACATCCCATCTCACTTTTTCAGTAGCTTAAAATCTGACTTAGCAAGCACAGTTGGATCCCCATTTAACCATAGCCTTAAGACAGGCTAAGTTCTGACAGAAGGGTGTACAGCAACAGTCATCCATCTGAACAAAGGGGGACCATCACCTGAAACAGGGAATTATAAACGTATAAGCCTAACTTACCTCATCTGTAAGGCAATCAAAGGAATCATCAGGGACCTTATCAAAAAGGGCACAGATAATCTCCTGATTGTTTACCCAGCCCATTTTTGATTTGTTAAGGATACATCATGTCTGTTAAAAATGTTTGACTTCTTCAATAAGGTCACCAAGGGCATGGATGAATAAAATACTCTGTATCCTGCTTAACTAGATGTGGCCAAAGCATTTGACACAAATTTACACTCAGATATTACAGAAAACTGTCTCAACTGGGCACACACACCTACATCACCAGATGGGTAGTCAAACGGATCGCTGTTGAGACATGTACTGTTGAAGTGTGCAAATTCCCCTCTAGTAAGAGGCCAGTGACCAAGATCATAACACAAGGTTCATTACTAGTCCCTTTCCTGTTTGGTATTTTATTCTCCGAATTCTCAGAAATTAAAACAAACTTAGACAGCCTTTGTCTTACTAATTTTCTGGATGACTGCAAATTATGGACAATCATTGAATCTATGAACAATATTGATATAGTGCAGAAAGTATAAATGCACAAAAATGGTTGATGCCAGAGCCATGGAAACACACTAAATGAACACAAAATCATAATTATTTCCTTTTGGCAAACAAATACTCAAGCTAATTACAATATAGACAGCACACCATTATGAGTACACACAGTGGTATGTGATCTGGGTACTCAGGTAGGTAGTAATCAGAACTTTGACCACCTTGTGTCCGTAATGGTGGCAAATCTCTTGTATGTGGCACAGCTCATACATATGGGCAGACCATACACATCAAAGGACACTATAATTCTATGGTGCTTGGCCTCATCACACCAATAAATGAGCACAGTGCACCCCTTTGCATGTACCTTACCACAAATCTGCAACAGCTGGAGCAACCCCACAATGAAAATACATGATGTAAACAACAAGTCATATGCAGAAAAATGGAAAGCCCTAACACTGTATTATATTCCCAACAAACTACTAAGAATCTATATGAATTTGGCTTACAGGGCACTCACCAGTCTGGCCCTGATGAAAATGTTACACATTGTTAATGCAAACTAGACAACGTCACTAATTTCAAGGATGTTAATCTAGCCTCTGACATAATAAATTATGCTGGAGAGATAAATACATCTCTCAGACACTACCCCTTCTTTGGAACATGCTTGCCATTCAAATAAAACAAAGACTTTTCTTAACCCTCTTCAAGTGCAGCCTAGATCAATGAATGGTTAATCATAATTGAACTCCTGTTGCTGCACCCATGTCCCTCATGGATAGATGCAGTTGATATTAGATAACATTGAATAGGCACATACCTTGCTGAACATTGTTCACATAGCTATTAAAAATCATGTCACTCATGTTAGTTATGTCAAGGCTTTTATGGGATCTTAGGACTTTAGCGTGGTACTCTTCTATGCACCTCTAAACCTATGAAGCTCAATTGTATCCTAGGTACAGCTATAGTGTGACTGTACAGCATCACGGATATACTAGTACATTACATCAGTATTACCAATGAATAGTTTGCATGGACACATATACATGGATGTCAGGATTTCATGGTAGTATAAAACTTTCCATAGCAATGCCAAGGTGACCATAATCCATAAGCAAAAGAAGTAAATAAAACAATCATCCAAAACCAATGATGAAATATAATATTAATAACGTCGTTCAGTCACCATACACGTTGTTCCCTGATGACAATAAAACGTGACCACCACTTCAAATAGATTATTCCAGATTACAGAACACAACGTACACTTCTGAATGCACTATAAAGCTTTAATTCCAAAGTAGAGTGAGCGCTTTCGCCAACAGGCTTCTTCAGACTCTTAGTATATGCAAACAAAATTTCAACTAGTTTAAAAAGCCCACCATAAAATCCCATTGGTTACAAATCTACCACTTTAAAATTTAAAGTGATACTTACATCACGTACTGTGATGTTACAGATGCAGTATTTAAACAACATTAAAATAATCATACACTCATAAAACTTACATAAAATAAAAACCCTATACAAGAGTATAAATGCATGATAGAGCTAACTATTTAAAAAACTAATAATCATCAAAAATATGTTATACGATCCAAAAGCATCTAAATGCAAGAAACATGTTAAATAGTTAGACAATTGGTGCTTAATGTACAGGGGCTCTCAGTAGCTACATGGTGTAAGTACAAACTTCCATGATATAAACAACTCATAAGAACCACTTGCCAAGGTCTAGTGTTGACCTATTACCAAACAACTACAATTTGTACACAATCTATACACCTATACCTAACAAAAATAATGTATAATGTATAAGGGGAGCGGGGAGAGTAAGGTGGGTGGAAAAGGATGTGCATATTATGTAACAGCAAAATATATAGGCCCTTAATGTAGTACCACACATAAAAAACCATCATAATAAAAAATCTCATAGGAATTACTCACTGGGGTCAAAAACTGGTTTAACCAGCTTATGCCTAAACCCTTAGTTTAAAACCAAAATCCTAATGCTATGAGTTGTGTCATTAAGTCATAAATATCTTAATTACTTCACTCTGCGTAATCTCCTACTCTTAAGGAAAGGTTTAATCTGTACCTTATCATTAAGACCTGGAGGTACATCTGCTCTCCATCTAATAATCCACCTAGTCTCACACTCTAGTGTTCTATTAATAAGATCACCTCCTCTGAAACCTTGTGTAAGACTCTGGAGGACAAAGAATTTAAAGGTATGATGTATTCCTACTGTTCTACAGTGTCTAGCTAAAGCATTAACATCTGAGCCTATTCTAATCTGATAGTCATGTTCCCTAATACGTTCTTTAAGGGTACGATTCGTCTTCCCTATATAATAAGCAGGGCATAAGCTACAGGTGGCAACATAAACTATATTCTTACTTATACAATTGGTGTTAGTGTGAAAATTAAATATCTGTCCTGTGATAGGATGTTTGAAAGTAGTACTTATATTGATGAAGGAGCATTGATTACATTTACCACAAGGTACTGTGTTCCCAGTTGTACATAACTCATTCTGCTTATTAGTAACATATCTCGGCCTACAAAGTATACTCTTCAAATTAGGGTGGTTTTTATATGTAACACGTGGTTTAGGGCCCACAACCTTACTCACCTCCCTATCAGACATTAAAATATCCCAGTGTTTCTGCATAAGTCCTTTAACTTCCAAACTAGTTCTACTGAAAGATAAGTTGGCCCTCACCTCAGTGTTTGGTGGTGCAATAGTCTTCGGATGTTTCAACTGCTCCATAAAGTATGGTCTAGCGCTGCTAGTCCTCAAAGAATCCACTGCCATAATTGTTTCATTAATGTCTCTTTCACAGTAGCCCCTCTCTGAAAATCTGTCCCTAAGCTCTTGTACTCCTATTTCATAACACTCTTCATTGGGGTTGAGTCTGGATACTCTCATGAACTGTCCTTTTAGGACGTTGCTAAAGACATAAATGGGATGCATGCTTTGTCTATGAAGTAGGTTATTCCTATAACACCCTTTTCTATGTATAGAAGTGTTCAACATGCCATTAGAAAGTTTACATACCTCAACATCCAAAAAAGAAATATTATTACTAGAGAAATTCATGGTAAATTTCAAAAACTCTGTGGTTGTATTGAGGTATGTGACAAAACTTCTGAGAGATCTCTCATCTCCCAGCCACACAAAAAAGAGGTCATCAACAAATCTGCAGTACATTATACCTTATACATTATACATTATTTTTGTTAGGTATAGGTGTATAGATTGTGTACAAATTGTAGTTGTTTGGTAATAGGTCAACACTAAACCTTGGCAAGTGGTTCTTATGAGTTGTTTATATCATGGAAGTTTGTACTTACACCATGTAGCTACTGAGAGCCCCTGTACATTAAGCACCAATTGTCTAACTATTTAACATGTTTCTTGCATTTAGATGCTTTTGGATCGTATAACATATTTTTGATGATTATTAGTTTTTTAAATAGTTAGCTCTATCATGCATTTATACTCTTGTATAGGGTTTTTATTTTATGTAAGTTTTATGAGTGTATGATTATTTTAATGTTGTTTAAATACTGCATCTGTAACATCACAGTACGTGATGCAAGTATCACTTTAAATTTTAAAGTGGTAGATTTGTAACCAATGGGATTTTATGGTGGGCTTTTTAAACTAGTTGAAATTTTGTTTGCATATACTAAGAGTCTGAAGAAGCCTGTTGGCGAAAGCGCTCACTCTACTTTGGAATTAAAGCTTTATAGTGCATTCAGAAGTGTACGTTGTGTTCTGTAATCTGGAATAATCTATTTGAAGTGGTGGTCACGTTTTATTGTCATCAGGGAACAACGTGTATGGTGACTGAACGACTTTATTACATATTGATCACGTTTGTTCCCGTCTCCGCTGGGGTGCTACTCTGCTTTTGGATTGTTGTTACATAATATTAATAACATTTAATGCATATATTGCACATATGGAACTGAGATGGTATATAGCACCAGTTAGTGGATGAATTATCATTTATCATTATTATTCTTTAAATAACTTAAAATGTATTTATTAAATAATGGATTTTAAGTAAATAAATGGATGTATGCTATGATACTGTGTGATATTTTATTATATTTTATAAATGATTCAATGGTTTGTGCTTTGTAGGAGTTTTTAATCAGTTAGCATTATCATGAGCATCTGATTGGTAGAAAGCTGTATAAATTTCATGTGCAAGGTAGTGGATGTAAATCTGAAGAAGTCCCTGTTACAGAACAAAAACAGTTAGTTGGTTTTAAGTGTATTAAAGTACAAAAAATGTTCAGTAGTTCATCTGTCAATTGTTTTTGCCTTCCTTTGCTGCTTACTCATAGATTGTGGTGAGGTGAATCATGATGGATTGTAATTTTGAAAAGCCTGATATATCTCATTGTGTGGTTACTGGGTCGAGTTATGTAAGATGATAGTGTTTTCCTCAGGCATGCTATTCTTGACCTTCTTAAAGACGTCAAACAGATGTAACAGACATGATGTAGCTTTAAAAAATCAAACAGGGCTTGGTATGCAGTCGGTGGATTACTTGTGCCCTATTTAGTAAGGTCCATGATGACACATTGGTCTACCTCACAGATGAGGACAGTAAAGCGTATGGGTCTATCAGATGATGCCTTTCCACCAGGTTCAGAAGGATGCATTTTGCTGTGCACACTTCTAAGAGAACATAGGCTGATGGAGGCTGTGCTGAAGTAGTGATCCAACTGTGTCTGCTAGGTCTGGCTTTAAGGTACCCTACAGGCAAGCTGTGATGTTGTCAGGGCCCATTGATTTTGTGTTATTAGCCACAAAGAGGATAATCTGCTCTTCTGAGAATAAAAACTGAGTAATGTTTCATGTATGCTTTGGCTGATGGCAGTGACAACAGAGGGTGATGTGCGAGACAAGCTGTCAGCCAGCAGACTATTTCCTCTGGTTGAGTATGTATGGTGGCATCCACAAACAGCTCTGTTCCTAGTTGTATATTCCCTTAACATTTCACATTTATTGAAATAAATGATTTGTGAAAATGCTTCCAAATACGACCTTGGTCATGCATCACATTTGACACAGTGGTACTATTCACACAGTCATACAACAGTACCAGTGTCAAGAAATTGCATCAATGGCACAGCATATGCCTATATGTGTTTCATTTGAAAGTTGTGTTTTTGTGGCCTGATGTCATATAAGGGCACATTACAGAGCTGTTGTTTGCGGCTCATGCAGAACATTTCCTGATGCAAATGCTAATGGTCGCACAATGGTGCTGCTGACCACCTGAATAATCCTTGGGAACAGCAACACAACTGCACATACCATGAGTTCCACAAGGTTGCAATTAAATCAAAATATGTGATATCGTTGTTTAGAATATAGGGAAACTGTGCATCAGCACTCTGATTGGAAAATGAATGTTGTCCAGCAGAGTATTAATGTACAAGTAATGCCCATTGAAAAATGAACCCATCGCTGTATGAAAAAAAGAAGATAATTAAAAAAACTGTGTTTATATCTGTGTGTGAGTGTATGCATGCATGTCAGTAAAAGTGAGAGCGAGCTGTTATTTTACACCTACTAAGCAGCGCTTTTGCTGTTTTGCGAGTGTAAAATAAAAAAAGAGAAAAGCCTAAAATAAAGCATGTGTGTGAGAGTGTGTGTATGAGAGTAAGAGAGAGACAGAGAGAAAGAGAGATCAAGCGAAATAGATAAAAAGTGTGTGTCTATGTGTGTTTATGTATCTGTCTGAGTGTGCGAGTGAATGTGTGCTTGAAAGCAGAAGAGACTGTGCCTGTGTGTGTGTCATTTATGTGTGGGTCTGAGTGTGTATGTGTGTGTGGGTGTGAGTGTGTGTGTGTGTGTGTGTGTGTGTGTGTGTGTGTGTGTGTGTGCGTGTGTGTGTGCGTGTGTGTGTGTGTGTGTGTGTGTGTGTGTGTGTGTGTGTGTGTGTGAGAGACAGAGAGAGTAAAGTGTGAAAGTGATCTAGCGATCCCCTGGCAACAGTAGCAGTTTTGCATACCTCTCGACCACAGACATAGTTCTCAACCTATTACCACAAGAAATCTGGACATAATGCAGGGACAAATGCTAAGAAATAGAGACACATTTTAAATATTGCTCTTATAAACTTAGAAGATTGCTGGAATAACAGGATATGTGTTAGCATGTATTTTCTGAAGGATATGAAATCTGAAACTCAAATGCATGTCATTATTTAGCATCTGTAATCTGTAGGTAATCCGAGTGGTTTGTCAAAAACACACCTTTTATGAGGAACAGTCCAAAAATACGAGTAAAAATCTTGGAATTCTGCAAAAATATGTACAATTGAGAGGTATGTTCTTAGATCAAGATATCCGAATATGCCTAAAATAAATGGGACAAAGAATAGGAACAAGTTTTAAATGATTTGTGATACCGTGCATTTTCTGAAGCAGATGTGTTTTTGTGTGTGTGTTTGTGTGTGTGTGTGTGTGTGTGTGTGTGTGTGTGTGTGTGTGTGTGTGTGTGAGAGAGAGAGAGAGAGAGAGAGAGAGAGAGAGAGAGAGAGAGAGAGAGAAAGTGAGATCTACCACTGGCAGCGGCAAAGAGGTTTGTATACCTCTGGACCCTTCAGCTGAAGAAATCTAGATAAAGCCTAAAATAAAAGGGAAATAAAAGCTCAGAATTAAGAACAGACTTTAATTATTGCTTGTATAAAATTACAAACTTGCTTAAATAAAAGGATTTATGTTAGCATGAATTTTCTAAAGGAAATAAAACTCTGAAACTCAGATGTATGTCATCATTTACTAACGTCTGTCTCCAAAGGTTGGCAATAAATCAAACGTTTTAGGAGTAAGGGACCAAAAAATAAAGTAAATACCTGTGTTTTTTAAAGTTTTATATTTTGGATATAAAGTGCTTCATCCAACACCTTTAACATATACCACAGCAAGTTTAAAACATTAGGGAGAGGAACTATTTTACATCAAAAATATAAAAAAAATAATATAGTACTTAAAAAAATAGATAAGTAGAACACGACAATTTTACAGAGAGCCCATTCTCTAAACACAATAATGTCCACCATGGTTTGTGTTAATGTGTAATTAACACCCTTCCAGGGGTGTACACTCCCTCCACCTGTGGCATCGGGCCTCATAACACCCTTTGGCGGGTGTTAATTAAACATTAACACGCACCCTGTTGGGCATTATTGTTTGCGATTATCACAGCATAACAGCATGTGGATGAAGCAAGACTTATGTGCACATGTAATCAGTATGAATTTATATAGATGTCTATCACTGAGCATTTAATGATGGTAGGTAGACATATGCATACCTGTGTGATACTACAAGTCACTGTGACGACGGAATGCGAACTGTTGATCTGCCCCACTACAACACATGGCTCAATAAGCCAACGATATGCATAAAAAGTGTATCATGCTATGTTAACAGTTCTCAAGAGGCATATCACTACAGATGTTATAGAAGGAGCATGTAATGAAAGGGCAGCAGCAACCATCAATACTTTAGCTCATATCACAAATTGTAATACCCTTTTGTAGCCATACCAGACATCTACACCTCAACATAGCCCATGTCAATGGCAACAACACTGACATATTAAATGTTCATAGGTCATAGGACATTATTAGGTTAATGGCCAACATCACATAATATCCTAGCCATTATAATACAATTTAAAACAACCTCCCTATATTTATATGATGGAAGACAGTAAGAATATTGCGTGTATATGTGTGTATTTATTGTATTGCATTACATACTGCCACTCTCCATATGGAACATGCACAGCACACCATGACAAAATTAGCAATCACACATGCAGTGATCTGGAGATGGCTTGAAGAGGCTCAAGGAATGACTCTGCTTCATGATGTGTGTATGCATATTTGATATGAGGACTTCATCTACTCCTGTGCAGGTTGTCATGTGGCCATACGACAAAAGGGGATGGAGCATGCATGAAGTTACGCTAAATGTTCTCCTAAGTGTTAGTGAAATGAAGAGTGATTCCAAAGATCATACAATGACCATAATATACCACCAACCACACACACACACACACACACACACACACACACACACACACACACACACACACACACACACACACACACACACACACACACACACACACACCAGTAGACTGGGCCTGATTTGAACAGTATATCTGTGTATGTATCAAAGATGAATGCCATGCAATGTAACAGTAGCAACGCCACATATGTATGACTTTAATGTTGTCATGTTTCACTTTATGGAGTATAATAGCATAATTGTATGCTGAGAAGAACATGTTGGGAGGAGTGTCTGACATGGATGTGGAGTCACGTCTGTGTAAAATTGTCACAAAAGAAATATTTGGATGTATACACACTCAAATTGTCTTAAGTCATGTTAAAACCCCTAAATATCTAGTTACAGAAACTGTAGAATATAACTACTTAATGTTAGTGCCACAGCAGCATTTGAAATGAGTAAAGTCAGAGTGTACTTTATACAGGATGATATCATCAGTGTATGTTACAAGACATTCTTTGGAGGAGAGTCTGACATAGCTGTGAACTCACATATCATTCTAAAATTGTCACCTTACTGAGCGATGAATGCACACACAAATCAGCTGACAACAGTGAAAAAAGAACCCCTGCCTGACCACGGAACATAGTACTTAACTCAAGTTCCACAGCACAAGTTTGGCTTCTATAGTCTCAGACAACACTTTATAATTGATGACATCAGCAGTGTCTGCTGAGAAGAAGATAGGAGTAGGAGTGTCTGACATGCTGGTCTAAAATGGTCTCTTGAATGTCAACCAAGTGAACACAAACAGGTACTCATACCAGCTGATTGCAGTGACAGAAAAATTGGGCCTAAATATTTACAGAACATTCAGATTGAAGTTAAAGCCACAGTACCTGAATGTATACATGTTTATAACTTAGCAGACCTGTGTATTGTATGTGGATTGGCGGTGTGGTTGAAATAAATAGTATGTGATAGGATGCAGGTTTTACACTCCTAGGTGGAAAGCAGGTGTGCTATCCATTGTCTCTTGGCCAGGGCAAAGGCATATTGTGCATGTCTACATCTAACTACACCCACAGTAGCTGCTGGTTCCCCCTCTGACTCTGCACCTGCATGTGGCTGTGGTTAACTTGTCACAGGTGGTGGGATGTTTGCCCTTCCCCTTGGTGTTCCTGCTGCAGCAGTTTTCTCAGAATAATATTATGAAGGATGGCACAGAGAGTGAAAGTTTCAGCATAAGCAGGGCTCCCCTGATGGATCTAGGCACAAGAATCATGACCTGACCAGCCCAAACACATGCTCTATGATACTTCTTATTTGACCAAGTGCCTCATTATAGCATTCTTTGGTGTGTGTGTGTGTGTGTGTGTGTGTGTGTGTGTGTGTGTGTGTGTGTGTGTGTGTGTGTGTGTGTGTGTGTGTGTGTGTGCGTGTGTGTGTGTGTGTGTTTGTGTGCATTTCTGATGTGTGCCATTAGCAACAGCTCCAGTGAATACCCTGCATATCCAGTAAATGAGCCTGAGGGATAACACCCCTGGAAAACATATGCTAGAGTTGGGAGTTGTGCCAGATATGTGAGTCATGGTAACTGACAGGTTTTCCAGCACATACATTCAGGATGATTACACACATTACACACAACCAGATGTTTAATAGAGTGAAGCCCTTTCTGTTTATGTACACCCTTCTTTGTTCCCTGGGTAGTGCTTTAATTTCAATCTACATGCAGTCTCTGCCATCTAGGACTTCAGGCAAGTGTGGTACAGTGTATAAATTCTGCATGTTTGCTGCTCTATCCTTTGGTATATAGGGATACTGTATATAGTCACTGGCATGTTGCTGCATTGCCTTTAGGAGCCTGGATGCTGATCCCTGTGAAACCCCCAGCATATCCCCTGTTGACCTCCAAAGGGTACTGTAACTAATATTCTACATGCATACCTTAGTCTCCACAGGTATTTGTTCCCCTTGGTTTGCCCATGCTGTCAGTAGAGGACGACAGAGGTTGCAGAGTTCCTGTAGTGTGTCTGTATTCACCCTGTTGAACTCTACCATTTCCACCTCATGCAGACCATGGAAAGTTAAATGGGATCTAAAACCCTTCTCTATCTTGGTAGAGGTCTATTAGCAGCATCAACAACATAAACTCAGGCTTGTTGCAGCCCCTAACATTGTTTCTGTCTACAGAAGTTTCTGTGGCTGTTTTCCAATAGGATTTGGAATTCGTAGGGAAAACTTAAACTGAGTCAACATGATTTCTTTGTAGCTTGTTGAATACCTGCTCCATCTTGGACTGGTTGACTAGCATACAATTTAGCTGCTTCTGCAATAATTAGCATTTCACAATGTTTACTGCATACCTCTTAACCTGGAAACATCAAAAATTTGGACAAGGCCCATGAAAAATAGGTACAAATCTGTACGATGATTAACATAAAATTTGTATACATAATTACGTAACCTTGCCCACTCCAATGGAATTGTGGGATAACAACTTCCAAACGCAAACTGAAGAATAGACAAGCAAAATATGGTACCAGAGACCCCCTGCAGCCATTCCAATGTCACATTACCTGGCTATTTTGCCCCATTTATCATAAACAATAATGTGCATACTCCTTAAATTACTTCTACAATGATTATTTGGATTTTATTTTTACATTTTAGAGCACAATGCACAAACACTAATAGACATGTGCTAAACAAAGCAATACTGTCTCACAATGAAAACAGACAGCATTGAAATTCTCTGATTCATTGAAACAGCACTGAAACCCACACCACATCCAAAGAAAATGCATCTGTCCACAGTGGCCACTGGCCAGTGGTGGACAAAGGTTACCTTTGGGCTGTTTTCAAATCAAAAGCCCCTTGCACACAAAACAAGAAACATATTTGTGTTCTTTGATACACCTTCCTGACTTTATTAAATTATATTCCTTGTATAATATACAGCACACTTGTTAGATTAGAGCGCATTTTAAATTTATTGTTTGAACATTTTTCTAGTAGGCAATGAAACAAAATGCATGAACCAATAATGGGAAAACTGCCCAATTCAGAACAATTCCATATAAATATAGAATGACAGTAGTGTAAGCTATGGACATCTTGCATAAATTCTCAAACTTATTTTCAGTTTCAGTTTTTTGCTTGACTTACTCTGATTTGTGTTATCAAACCAACTAAATAGCTGTAAATGCACAACAAAATAAACTAGGCAAACTGCATGTTTTAAGACTTCCAGTTTTTAGTCCAAGTACTGACAGACCCTTTGCTACATTCATCCTGAAGCATCAAAACTATCATTGTAATCCAGGTGCTCTTAACTGGCTACTCTTGCTTCTCCACTGTAGGCAGTGGGAAATATGCATTTTATCTTGAATGATGGAAAATGTACTGTACTCATTTAAAAATATTTTTTATAATGCAACACAGAACATAATAATTATGATTTTCTGTTCCTGAATTTGGGTTAATCATATTTTTTGCTCTTTCCACTGAGGCACAAATGCCCTTGTGCATGACATTTTCTTACTTCTGTTGTATCTGTAGCTATTCCCTTGACTTGTTACACCCACCCCCTTTAAAAGTACAACACAGGACAGTATCAGCAATGCATTTACATACTGTGGGAGTAGAACCCACCAGCCTTCGGCATCAAAAGCAAGTATTTAACCTGTAATGCTATTAACAATGCAAGCTGACTCAGCATAAGCAACGCTAAACTTCTCTTCCCCTGAAGCTCTCAGCTCTTTGTAAAAATCACTCGACACTCAACTGTATCTCTCAACTTTGCAGCACAAGAAATCTGGATAAAGCCAAAATTTATTGGGTGGGGGGGGGGGACAACAGCCCAAAAAACAGGGACACATTTTATACATTGCTTGTATAATTTTGGAAAGTTGCTAGAATAAAATGTTGAGTTACTATCATGTGTTTCACTGCCAAGTCTTAAACCCAGGACCCGGTGCAATACAATCACAGCAACATACCACTATGCCGAGTCAGCAGTTTCCTAAACAGCAGGAAGACAGAAACAAAAATGGCTATCATTTAGTGAATTCAGTTCTCACTTCTCACCATAGCTCTCAACCTTTTAGCACAAAAACACCTGGACAAAGCCAATAATGGGGGAATACAGCCCCAAAAATAGGGACAAATTTTAAATATTGATATTATAAACTTAGAAAATTGCTAGAATAAAAGGTTTTGTGTTACCATGTACTTTCTGAAGAATATGAAGTCTGAAATTCAAATGCCTGTCATTATTTAGTGAATTCAATCCTTCAGTGGTTTGCCATAAAAATCCAACACAGATTTTATGAGGAACAGAACAAAAATATGAGGCATACATATGCAAAGCTTTCACAAGTGGTGGTAGGTAGGGACTTTAGGCTCTTGTTACCTGTATCCAAGGTACAAGGTTTGAGCCTGAGTATGTTTTCTAGCCACCAGGTATATATTTTACATACACAGCAAACAGCTCTGCATTTGAATGAATGAAAACAGTTCTGTATTCGAATGAATGAAAGCACACACCTCAGACACACACAGAAAACAGCTCTGCATTCTGCTTTGCTCTGCATTTTAATGAATGAAAACAGTTCAGCATTCAAATGAATGATGGCGCACACCTCTGTTCTTCCTACCTGTGCAAGCAGCTCCGGTCCGGTAGGTACACAGCCTTCCTTATCATAACAGCAGCTCACACACACACAGAATGAAACTCTGCAGGCAGCTCTGGCCTGGTAGGCACACACCCTTCCTTGTCATAATGGCAGCTCACACACACACACACACACACACACATACACACACACACACACACACACACACACACACACACACACACACACACACACACACACACACACACACACACACACACACACAATGAAAACAGCTCTGCATTTGTGCTCTTCCTACCTCTGCAGGCAGCTTCATACATTCCTCAAGTTCGGTAGGCACACACCCTTTCTTGTCATAATGGCAATTCTAGGCTGAAATATATGGATGGTGAACTTGCATCCTCCTGATTTCCGCTAAGGATTTGGAAAGAGCTGAGCAGGAAACACATGCACATTGAACTCGTTGAACTCTTTCAGCTCAATTCCGACATGCTCTTTCTCTGTTTCACGGAGCTGATGTCATCGCGCACATGATGATGTCAGCTCAGAAGCCGGGAAATAAAATTTAAAATAAAGTGCTGGGAAATCGGAAATTAAGGGGTGCCACTTGGGAATCATGACATCCCATTATTTGGACCCTAAACTCAGAAAAAAGCCGAGTAATTCTGTATGGTTGGGAGGTATGGTTTACTGTGTTTGTGTGGCCCTTCACTCTATGTAGAGCTGCTTACTGAACAGAAAACAACATGATACCATGTGTGTGCATTGAGCCACAACAAGTGCATGGTCTTAGCAGACCATTTAGCCTTTACTGAATCCATCACTCACACACACACACACACACACACACACATATATATATATATATATATATATATATATATATATATATATATATATATGTATGTATGTGTATATAGATAGATATATCTATATACATATGTTGATCTATCTATAGGTGTATATATATGTGTATATATCTATATCTATATAAATACATATATAGATATATATATATATATATATATATATATATATATATATATATATGTGTGTGTGTGTGTGTGTGTGTGTGTGTGTGTGTGTCTATACATATATATATATATATATATATATATATATATATATATATATATATATATATACATATAAATATAGATACACCTCTAAGCAACCTAACCTTAACTTATGCAAGGGTTAGTAAAAGCTACCTTTGTTTGTTAAAGTTAAAGTCCCTGCGTGTAGCTTTTTCTGAACTTTCTCTCATTTGTGGCGCATGTTAAATCTAAATTAGGTTTTCAGCATTTTTAATAAAGGTTCTACAAGTTTTGTGATCTATATTTACCAGGCAATCATTTTATTCAGTGCCTAATGCAATCAATCTTTTACAGATGGTTTCAGAAATGAGAGAGCGGATCTTGAATTATATGCTTCACTGTATAGTGATTTTATAAGTTAAATTGACTAGACAAATTCTCCTGTATCATGGGGGATGCTGATTATCAATGTGATTTAATTTATTCAGAGATGCACTTTATTACCATGATTCAACAGACTTAATCCCATTAAAGTGGCACTAAAATGCAGACTTGTATCTGCCAGGCTTGTAAATGAACCTAGCCGTTGCCTTTTTTAAGCGAATATATTTTGGCACTGTCTATAATTCTTTGCATAATTTATTTTTGATTGTTAGTTTTCTATCTATGAAAAGCTTATATATTTCTCTACACACTTGCAATGTTAAACTGTGGGACCTTTTATGTCTAGTAAAAGATAATAGGAGTGAAATACTAGAGTTTCGTAAAATGGAAAGTAGCTGAAATCTGCAATACCTTATAAAGTGAAAGAGAAAATCAGTATTATAATTTCCTGCTATACACGTTTGATCAAGAAGAAACATCCTCAGGGAATCAGCAAAAATTGCAGTACTCACAGTAGGCACTGTAGCAAAAGGGGGGGGGGGGTTAAACACCATAGAGGAATTTGCATATCAGAGGTACTATAGCTGCAATGAGGAAATACCTCATTATCAGCTGATTTACATGTCTCTGAATCACCCTTAGCTACTGATAGTACTAATCAGCACTTTAATGCAGTAGTTAACACTGGTGAACTCTGTATTGCATTTGCACAGGAGACCTCCTCATTCATACACACACACACACACACACACACACACACACACACACACACACACACACACACACACACACATATCCCCAGTGTCTTTTTATCTTTAACCTTCCCTCATACATCATGTATTCTTAGAGTCACTCAGTAATGTCAGTCATTAAAGTTTCATTCACTTGAATGTTCATAACTTGCATTCTGATGCTAGAACTAGTGTTGTATTAACTTTTTCAGTGACACTGAGTCATTAACAATTTTCCTTGTTGTTGCCTGGAGCTTCTATAAACTTTGTACTGAAGTGTGTTCCCACACAGATACACACACATCCCTCTCAACTGTCCGCCACTCCTGATATTAAGAGACTCTACTGCTGTTCCTTCTTACAGATGCAGTATCCCTTGTAACTCATTGGCCATTGTAGTCAGTGAATAATGCCAATGAATAGAGTTTTATATTTCTTATTATGTAAAAACCCTTGTGGAACTGACTCATGAGTTAACATACATGGGTTATTGCTGCTGTTCCATTGTTCAAGGCTGCAGTGTTTAAAATATTTCCTCCATTTTACTTTACATTTTGTTTTAAATATTTAGGTAGCATTTTGCATCACCCATAGTGGGACAGGGGACTAATAGCATCTATGTAACCTGAAACAGTACTGGGTTTGAGTCTTTTAGTAGCTTTAGTGCAGGATATAATGGTTATCTATGGTGTATAGTGTTCCTTCCACCCCACATGTTTCATGCTGCAACCTATTTCTGTTATTGTTTAGCATAGCTGGCCTTTGGCATATGCCAACTAGGCGGCCGCCTAGGGCACCGCTCTAGCAAGGGCACTTTTTCATTATTTATTTAGTGTAGGTAGACCAGGATGGGGGCACCAAGTGTTGTGGAGGGGGGCGCCGTGGAGCCCTTTTGCTTAGGGCACCAGTTGACCTAAGGCCGCTCCTGTTGTTTAGGCATTATCCCTGGTATCTAGTGTTCCCCTTGCCCCACATGTTTTGTGTTGCAAACCTTTTTCTTTAATTGTTGAAGATGTATCCATCGTATCTAGTATCATCCACTCCCACCACTATTGCAAAATTTGCTTGCTAGCATAGGGGAGAGTTCAGGTATGGCAACTCCCGCCCACATGTATGTACATATAGCCTTAACCCCCCCATCACACTTACTGAAACAGTTACCAAATCACCTACACACACACACACACACACACATGTATACACACACACACACACACACACACACACACACACACACACATACACACACAAACCTATCATATCTCACAGACACACACGCACACACACACACACACACACACACACACACACACACACACACACACACACACACACTCACACATACAAACCTATCATACCACACTGCTAACTAAACCCCTACTGCAATCAATCAGACAGACATATACTCACACATAAACTAACACTGGCAGCCACACAAGTGCATAGATGCACACTTCCCCACCACTACCTGTTTGCTAAAGTCCCCATCACTTTCCTTTAATACTTTATGCAACTGATTAATGCAGGCATTTCCGGGAGAGAGCAGATGACTAATTACATGGGCCACTCCCCTAGAATGCCCTATTATGATTTATCGTTAAAATTGAGACAGCCCACAGTGGTGCTGCACATCTTTGTGCTAAAGAACTGTAATAAGGCTGTCCCTGAATCAGAGATGGTTACTAAGAGTCATATACCACTTATACATCTCACAGCAATCTTTATGAATTTACCCCATTATTTTGGGTGGGTACAACTACATTCTGCCATATTCATTTATATGCTAATATATTTGTTTAATCCAGCTTATCTTTTTAACACCAGCATGTAGGATTAAAAAAAAATCTTCATCTATACTAGTAACCAAGACTTTATGATTTTTTAACTTGCATTTTTTATCATGTTTATGGTTTTAGAAAGACATACCCAGGACTAATATTTTTTAGGCAAGTTAAACAAAAGTTTGTAAAGATGATCAATATATTTCCTATAATATATCTTCTTGTTGTGTTATAACTGAACTTGTTCTTGCAGGCATTATGTTTGCCTTCCCTTTGGAGACATACATCTTTCTTTTACTCTTCAACATTCGGACACATTTTGACAGAAATGTGTGAAGGGGCCCTTAGCTGTAATACAATAATAAGTACTGTTATTCATGCTCTGTCTGCAAGTAAGCTGTGTGTGAATCACCGGCAATGTATTTGTGCCATCAAACTGTTATGGGGATGAGGGAGAAACAAATACCACTTTTAATAATGTATGACATCAGGCAAGTCTACTAATTTATATAAGACAGATCGGAACACAGGTTAACAGCACCCTCACTTTTGATGACCACACTGCCACTGTGGTCAGAAAGTCCTTATATGTGGCACATTTAATTACTAAGGGTTTTGCATCCAGGAAGAAAGAGGTCATTGTCTCCCTCTACTCTTCCTTCATTAGTCCAATCATTGAGTACAATGCTCGATTTGGCATGTACCTCACTAGATACCTGCAACAACTGGAGAGGCCGCAAAAGTACCTCACAAAGAGGATCCTAGGCCTTAAACACTTGTCCTATATGGACAGACTCAAAAAACTCCAACTATTCTCTGTCTCATATCACCTACTTAGAGGCGATCTCTGCTTGACTTATAAAGCCATGTCTGACCCAGCTCTGTCAGAAATGCTACATCTAAAGAAATCTCAATCCCTCCACACCACATGCTCCAAAGACCTCAACCTCATTACCACAATCAACAGAACGCGCTGGTGGGACAGGTTCATAACCCAGAGACTGCCTATGCTATGGAACAGACTTCCCATACATTTCAAACAGAGCACCTCACTGGCCCTCTTCAAGAGAAATATTGATGAGTGGATGGGAAATAGAAAATTAACCCCAGGGATCACTCCAGTGGCTCTACTCAACTGAGGCACTGGAAACTAAGGTCGGGTGGCACAATGCCAGAGGAATCCTATGGGCTAGGTTTATAAAGGCTCCAGGGCAATTAGCCTAGTACACACCTATGAATCTATGAACCTATGCATAGTGCAATTCAAAGCAGCATCTGGTCATAATCATCACTGTGATTTCCATTTTCATCTTCATAGGTCATGCTCCTGAGTTCTGTTGACCATGCATGTTTTTCTGGACTTTCTTGTGCCAAATTGCTCTTTCTTATAATTGCATTCAATATCAGTCTATATAGAAGGACCATACTGTCAGTTTAAGATAGAAAAATGTGTGTTTAAGTATATTTTGCTCCACAATCCTGGATTTAATATTCATAAGTAGACATGGAAAGGGTAGTGTAGGGGGGAGCATGATCCTTTTCCAAAAGTGATCACATGGAATACTCCTTCTCCAAAATCCGACACACAAAACTAGTAGCTAAAATATCCAAACATTGCAAGAATGCCATATGCAAACCCTTAAACATAAAAATCACAGAACACTAAAAGCACCCTCACTTTAGGGAGGCTGGACCCAACTTCAACAGAGCCATGGTATGTGGACTATGAGAGTCTTTATATACACTTATATACACTGCCCCTCAGGTTGCTCAACTACAGATAAATACAGACAAAAATGGGGGAAAAAATTAAGAAAAAACACGGAATTCTATCTTTCTTCTATTCTCCAAGTCACCTTGGAAACTCCACCCTACCCCTAAAGAGTTTCACAACCAGATCAATACTGTTAAACATTTTTGCACTTAGTAAAATACACTACAATAAATGTCTGTTCTTACAACAGATACTCTTTCAAGTTTTAGATGGTTCACATTAAGATCATTTGTATATTAGCAGTTAATTTCTTTAGCTAGTATTGCCATTCATTTCACATGATAGCCGTTTGGTTTCTTGAAAATGCATTGGAACATTTTCCATATGCCTCATTTCCCACATTTTAATGGGGGGGGGCATACATCAGCCACATTTGCCATATGCTTCATTTCCCACTTTTTAATGGGGGGGCATACATCAGCCACTGCACATAATGTTCACAGTTATGCTAGTTTGAAGATTCCACATGTAAACCAATATACAGACATGCTGCATTCAATTTATGCAGTCTGGCAGTTGGCACAGAGGGTTAATGGTATAGGATGTTACTAAGCTACTTTCTGTGGTACAGGATTTGATTCCCTCTGACCTAGTTTCACTTATCAGACAGTACTTTGGGGCAATCAAGATTTCAAGGTAGGCTACTTACTTGTAAACTGGACTGCACACTTAGCAACTAGCTGTCAACAGTGTTGTCCCTCTTTGAATTGGACTAGACCCTGACTTCTGCCATTCAATATGTCACCCTATCTGTTTTTTTTTTCTTCAATGACAAAATTGCCCTTCAGCAACATGTTTTTTCAGCCTAACTGTGCCTTTCTACCTGCATTTCTAAGCCAATGCATGTCTTCAGCATCAAGTATAACATAGAGATCCTTACTGCCAGTCGTTAGACAGATCACATATGTTATTTTGTCTAAAAGAAAATACGCCAGTATACTGAGAAAAACATTGATGGTTGTATGTAAATGCATAGCTATACATTCTTTTTTTACCTTAAATGCATCTAGTTCATGGTATGGATCTGACTGAAACAAGAAACTGACCAAGAAGGGATCAGCCCCACATAGGACATCAGTCTATCACAGTACAAACAAATTTGTATAAATGCGCTCACTCCTATATCTAATTGCTACTTATCACAGCAATCAACCTACCAGCGTGTCTTACATGGAATGATACAGCAAATTCCATTACATATCCATCCAAGACATAGATTCATAGGTTCATATGCACTTACTAGGCTGTTGATCCATGACGATTTTTAGATGCCTAGCCATACACTCCCATGAAGTTTTTAGACAAACAGAACATTTAAAAGTTGACCCTATCAATGTAGGACAACGGTGCTAAACCAAGAATGAATTTACAACTATGAATCCTTTCATACCTCTCAACTGTCCAGAGTTTTGCAGAATGTCCAGATTTCTACCTCATATTTTTGTTCAGTTCCTCATAAAATTAGTGGCCTTCTGGCAAATAACTGAAGATTGAAATCATTAAATAATGACAAACATTTGAGATTCAGACTTCATATCTCTCAGAAAATACATGCTAATACAAATCCTGTTGTTCTAACAACTTTCTAAATTTCTAAGAAAAATATTTAAAATCTGTCCTTATTTTTGGGCCTTTATCCCCCATTAGTTTAGGCTTTGTCCAGATTTCTTGTGCTAAGAGGTTGAGAGGTTTGCATCCATTTATTCAGATTACATATGAATAGAGCAAGATAAATACTGTGCTGTATGTGGAGTGAAAATAGATTCTAAAGATGTGGTATTCTCTGTGATACATTTTTATCCCTTCAATATGTTCTATTTATGTTGCAAAAGAGATTTGTTTTTCCCTGTAAATGTGGTGGTCCTTTTCACCACACTGTACTAGACTAGATTATTTGTAGTTATTAGGAAGATACTGCACTACACTGACCTAGAATTTACTTAGTTTGGTTTTCCTGTTTTCTTTTTAGTAGCTGGCCTAGTCCAGTTTTTCTGACTCACAACCTTGTATTACTTTGTGTCTACACCCCTCCCCCACCTTGAACCTGCACAACTCCCTCCCACTCCTGCTTAATTACAGAGGTATCTCCCTTTTACTGTTCTGTCCTGACCAGCCCTATAAATAGGTTCTGCAGTCTCAAGGACAGTGTAGCCCCACTCCGTTCACCTCGCTACCCTCGGCTCACTCCGTTCTCCTACCCTGCCCCCATTTCCCATCCACCCCCACTACCTCTACATTTATTCTAACCCCAGATCACCTAACCACACCCTCCTTCTATCAAAGCCCTCTCATACACTCCCCTATCAAATTTCTACCTTAAAAAGGTACATAATATCTACTTGCTATGCATTCACACTCACACTTGAACCCCAAAACCACTAAGACCCAACCGCTACTCCCTCATAAAATACCATTAATCCTAGGATTTCTCTTCCTAACCCTCACATACCTAACAAATATCATGTCATTGTATACAAACACATCATTAGAAAACACATCATTCCACATAACACTTTCTCAAACAAATATACACTCACACATTTTCTTTCCTACCTCTTCTACATTATTTAAAGACAGCTTAATCCTACACATTCATAAGTCTCACATAACACCATCTTACACTAGAAAAACATAATTTAGATCCAACACAGACATAGTGCACACAACTAAACACATACTGTTTATCACTAAAAATCTATTTATATCTCAAGACATCCACCCAAACTCTGGACCACAAAACTCTCTACTCTCTGCTAGGCAAATCTCTGATTTATTGATTCTGAATGTCAACATCTGAAGTATCTCTAACAAACTTTCTGACCTACACACATTTATATCTTACTACTCCCCTGACATACTAACCATTACTGAGACATGGCTACAACCTAGTAACCAAAATGAAGAACTTCTCCCACCAGGATATAATATCCTAAGACTGGATAGAGTGGGCAAAAGGGGAGGTGGAGTTGCTATCCTCTACAAAAATACAATCAACATCAAACCTCTACAAACCCCCATACCTAAATTTCAAAATGCTGAAACCTTCGGTTCAACCCTAAGTATGAATGACACAAAAACTATCATCATTCTCTGCTGTTATATTCCCCCAGGTAATAACTCTTCCATTATTAAAGAAATGTTACAATGGGCCACAGATAATCTCCCCCAAGAAGCCATCTTACTAGGTGACCTGAACACTGATTGGTCAGCCTGTACCTCTAACAATCCCACTAACCATATTAATCTTTACAGTTTTACCCAACTTATCCAAGAACCCACTAGAATCGAACTCCCCCCACCACAAACAATCTTTTCTAGATTGGACACTAGTTAACTGCCCCCAAACAAAACTATCAGACAGGATGCCTTCCTGATGGTCTTAGTGACCATCTCCCCATCCTCCTCCTGTGGAAACATACCAACATAGCCAAACCCATTGTTTTTAGACAAGTCAAAGATGATCGTAAACTAAATCATAAACTAAATATACAAGAACTAAACAGTATTCTAAAACATAGTAACTGGAAACCACAACAAACCCTAAATCTAGACCAAGCCGTTGACTACTTCAACAATATTCTCATCAATATCCTTAATAGACTCACACCAATTAGGAAAATAAGAGCCAAGTAAAACTATGAACCATGGCTAACTAGGGAAGCTAGTGCCCTTCTAAAGTCAAGGGATAAGGCTTGGAGAATTTGGAAGAAATACAATACTAGCCTAGCCAAACAAAGTTACCTACAACTTAGAAATCAGGCCAAGAGACAAACTAAACTCAATAGACAAAATTACTTGCTCAGTATCCAAAACAAACATTCAAAAGATCCCCAAAAGTTTTGGCATGCCATTAACTCTCTCCTAAAACCAGGCAAAATTACCACTCCCACTCCTAACTCTACGAATGACAACAAGGACATTGCCTCCCAATTCAATCACCACTTCACAGAATCCATGTTAACACTATCCTCCCAACTATCCCAAAACAGCCCTACATATAACCCAACCAAATGCCCTGACAACATCCCATCCTTTACGCTCTCACCTTTTCCCACCTCAACAATTAAAAAAACACCTCCTAAAACTGAAACCTACCATGCTTGCTGCTGACAATCTACCAGCCAACTTACTAAAAATAGCTGCTGAATCCTTATCCTACCCTATTTCTATTCTTTTCAATAGCTCCATACAAGAAGCATATGTCTCACAGCTATGGAAGGTATCATACATTATTCCACTACATAAAGGCGGAAACTCTTACGAATACTCAAATTATCACCCCATTGCCATTCTATCCCCCTTATCTAAAATACTAGAGAACTGCATACATTCTCAGGTAACACAATTCCTAAACTCACACCATCTCTTCTCCCACACACAGCATGGCTTCCGACAACACCATAGCACAACCACCGCTTTACTCTCTTTCACCAATCTGATCAACCAACACAGAAATAATAACTTTGTATCTGCAATATTTCTAGACCTCTCCAAAGCATTTGACATGGTTTCACATTCCTTAATACTAGACACCCTGGTATCCTTATTCTTTGCCCCTTATGCTATAGCCTGGTTTAAAAGCTATCTATCAAATAGGCAACAATTTCTCCAATGGCAAAGTGTACCATCCCGCTTACTCCCAACTACCATAGGTGCACTACAAGACTCCATATTAGGCCCACTTCTTTTCTCCATATTTACCAATAATCTCCATGCCATCACACAGCATGCTTCACTTATACAATACGCTGATGATTCCAGTCTTATCTGTTCAGCTCCATCACTTCCCTCCCTACAACAACTCACCCAGGAATCCTTTAGCTCTGTGGAAAGTTGGATCACTCAGAACCAACTTATCATAAACCCTAATAAAACCAAATTACTACTTTTCACCCACAACAAAACCATTTCCACCCCTCTAACCTTCACTATCTCATCCAAAAATGGCACTATTATCTCTCCCTCTTACCATAACAAACTCCTAGTCATTGGAATTGATAAAACTCTGCACTTCAACATCCACATTTCACAAACTATCAAAAAAGTCCATAAAAAATGGGAACACTATATAGGCAGAGGAGATCCCTCTTGAAACAAGCACAGATTACCCTAGCCCAAACTCACCTCTTGTCTACCTAATGTATGGTGCTCCAATTTTTACCCAGCTTAGAAAACTTGACCTTGCCAGACTCGACTCATGTTATAATAAAATCGCCAAGTTTGCGAACAACTCCACCTTTAGAACCCACTATTGCCAGGCTCTAATGGAACTGCAATGGCTGGAACTTCCTCAGCTACTAACCTATCACCAATTACTCATTGTCTACAATGTGGTAAAACATACTGAAAAAAATCCTGCACTAGGCCAACTTCTCACCCACTGTAATACAAACCGTCCTCTCCGATCTTCTGACAAAACCCTCCTCTGTATCTCTAGGGCTAATAATACTGCAGGAAAAGCACTGTTCTCCAACTCCATAGCTAGAACCTGGAATAATCTCCCTAATGCTCTGATTTCTGCCCACTACCTCTTCTCACTTTAAAAACTCATATAGAACACACTTAAAGAATAAGTGGCTATGCCCATGTATTACATAAGTCCTCAAATTATTCCACTTATATACCTCAATTCCTGATATACTTACTGTAATATATATTACAGTCTAGGTCTTCTCCTAATTCTGATTGAATTTGTATACTTATTGTTGTTATTAACCATGTGTAACTATTTTTTCCTGTATATATAGGTCTTATTATGTCTTCTGCTGTATACTGTATTTTAACATATTGTTTGAAAATTCTCTGTATACTGTATTTTAACATATTGTGTAAAATTTTACTTACTGTGAAGCTTTTCTCCCTGGGCCTCCACTGAAAATGGACCTGTGTCCAGTCAGACCATCCTGGTTAACAAATGTAAAATAAAATACATAATTAAATAAATAAATAAATAAATTGAGTGGATGTTATGTTTTTGTCCCATGTTTTCCTTAGTAAGAAAGCACTGCAGACATTTCAGTTGTGTCAGATGTTTGGACAGGTACATACCAAATAAGATTATACTCAATGATCGGCCAAATGAGTGTGAAATATAGTGGAATGACCACATCTCTGGAACAGGATGACATACCTTGGTCATTAATTTGTGTAGGAATAAAGCACTTTCTTAGAAGAGATGTCATCTACTAATTGAAGGATAATTCATTGTCTACATAGATACATAGGTACCCAGCTACTGGCTCCATTTTCAGGGAAGTATTGTCAATTTGATAGCTTCAGAGGACATTTTACTTGCTGAAGAATACTTCCATGCATTTCCTGCCATTTAGTTTTAAGTTTTGACACCAGTTATTGGTTTGGAAGGCCCACTTGGAGGATCTTGGAATTCTCTGTGGAGTATATAATGCCACCAACTTTGCAATCATCTGGAAATTTAGTCAGCCATAAACATTTAATAATAGCTTTGATTCTAAGAAGTAAATGTAAAACAGGAGTAGCCCAAGGACTGAACCCTGGGGTACATCAGTAGTGATACGTCTTTTGAAAAAGGTAGAGCAGCCCACCCTAATTTTCTGGGTTCACTTTGAGAGCCAGTGTTCTATCCAATGAGTTAGACAGGCATTAGCATTTAGATGAAATAGTTTATCTGTGATATCTGAGTGTGTGACGGCGTCAAATGAATTTGCAAGGCCTAAATAGCTGTGTGTACTGATTTACCATCATACATTGATAAATAATCCTCTTAAAGAAGTCATCCAAGTTAAATAGGCAAGATATGCCATTGACAAAACCATACTGTCTTGAGTTGAAAGAATAAAGTTTACATATGTCCTTATTTACTGATTCCATAACAATCCATTCCATAACCTTATACATGAGGCTGGTCAGAATTATAGGTCTATAATTTCCAGGGTTTATTGATGCCCCACCTTTGTGCAAGGGGATGACTCTTGCTGTCCTCCATTCATCTGGCATGAAGCCTTTTTAGAGGCTGACACTGAATCGGCACTGTAGGGGGTCTAGTAGGTCATGTTTCAAGCTGGTCATTAAGAAGACAGGCATGTTTTTTGACCCCATAAAAGTAGTGTTCTTGGCCTTGGATACTGCCTTAAGGACCTGTCCATGTAAGATTTGAGGGAGAGTTATTGATGCGGGTAGTAGGTTGGGGAATGCATGGAAGGTGAAGTTGGAGCAAAATTTATCCACTAGTAGATTGACTATGTCCTCTGAGTCAGAGGATGTCATATCATTTACTGTTAGCTCTGCACAGTGATGGACATTGTTTCTAAGGTTTCTAACATAGTCAGAAAAGCTTTGTGGGTGCCTTTTTCCTGGGTGGCTATTTTTACCTTATATAGGTTCATAGGTAGGTACTAGGCTATCTGCCTGAAGGCATTTATAAGCCTAGCCAGAATGTGTTGGCTTTCGCCGCCCCCTTAGATTAGTTCCCTGTGCCTCTGTCCAGCAGAGCCACTGAAGTGATCCATGGGGTAAACTTCCTGTTTCCCATCCATTCATCAAGGTTTCTTTTGAAGAGTGTTAGTGAGGAGCTCTGTCTAATGTAGATTGGAATCTTGTTCCAAAGCATGGGAAGTCTCTGGGACAGGAATCTATCCCTCCAGCACGTCCTATTTATTGTTGTGATGAGGTTTGGAGCCCTAGATTGTGTGGCTCGAGGAGATGAGGTCTTCTTTAGGTGGAGCATGTCCATCAGTTCTGAGTTGGACATGGACTTGTATGTCAGGCAGAGATCAGCTCTGAGTAGGCAGTATGCAACCAAGTACAGCTGGAGTTTCTTCAGATGAGCTGCATAGGGCATCTGTTTGAGGCCAGTGATCATCTTGGTGAGGTACTTCAGTGGTTTTTCCAACTGTTGCAGGTGTCTTGTAAGGTACATCAGAAATGGGGCGTTGTACTCTATGATGGGTCTGATGAGTGATGAGTAGAGGGGCACAATGACCTCTTTTGACCTGGATGTGACCCCTTTTGTGATTAGGTGGGCCACGTAGAAGGATTTTCTAACCACTTTGGCAATGTGATTATCAAAGGTGAGATTACTATCTACTTGGGTCCCCAGATCCCTTATTATGTATTCCGTATTTAGGGGACTACCACCTATGTGGTAGTTTGTGGGCACTTTGTTTTTTTCAAAGGGAATGACTATGTAATTTTTGGCATTTAGCTTGAGGCCATGATTTTGTCATCAGGTATCCGTGTCAGTAAGACCCTTTTGGAGGATGTCTGTGTCAGCCAGAGAGTCAATTATAGCCCCTAGTTTGCAGTCATCTGCGAATTTGGTCAGTCATAGTCCTCCTGTGCTTGCCTGTACCTCTGAGAAGTATATGCTGAACAGGAGGTGTCCTAGGACTGAGCCCTGGGAAACACCACTTGTAACTGGTTTAGAGTCAGACCTAGCTCCCACAACTCTCACCATGTGGGTTCTGTCCGTGAGCCAGTTGGCAACCCATGTTGTGATGTAGGGGTTTATGCTCAGGCTGGTGAGCTTGTCTATAATACCAGAATAAGGAATGGTGTCGAAGGCCTTTGCGAGGTATAGGTAGGCTGTGTGTACCACCTTTCCCTCGTCTATAGTCTTGGTAACTGTCTCAAACTTGTCCACCAGGTTTAAGAGGTATGATCTGCCCTTAACAAAGCCAAACTGGGTAGGGTCCAGTGTATAGAGGTTCCCAATGTCTCTGTTAATGGGTTCCATGATGATGCGCTCCATAGCCTTGCAGACCAAGCTAGTCAGGCTTATAGGGCGATAGTTTCCAGGGTCTATTGTGGCTCTACCTTTGTGGAGCAGAATAGCCATTGCTGTGTGCCACTCTATGGGTACGTAGCCTGTGGAGAGGCTGAGTTTGAACAGTGTGTTTAGGTGAGGGGTTAGTTCGTCTTTGAGCTCATGTAGGATGCAGCCTGGAACACCATCTGGTCCCATTGCTGCTGTGTTTTTGGCTTTGGAGAGGGCTGTTTTAACCTAAGTGTCTGTGATTTCAGGGACTCTACATTCTTCTGGTATGGTTATGGGCCCTTTTGGGGGTGAGAGGTGGGTGAAGTTTGCACTGAACCTGTCTGCCAGGATGTTGGCGATATCGGTCAGTTCAGTGTATTTTGTGCCATTCTGCACTAACTCCAAGCAGATCTGAGCATTGTCACTTAGATTCTTGACATAGCTAAAGAATGCCTTGTGGTTATCTTTGGAGTCTTTGGCAATTTTTCTTTCGAAGCTCGCCTTGGATGATTTTATGAGGGATCGTAGTTTCTTGCTGATACTGATCAGGGATGTCTTCCCTTCTTGGGATTTTATTCTTTTCTGTACTAGTTTCCTCCTTCTATTGTATAGCTTGTTTATGGCAGGAATCCACCAGACTGGTTTCCTTTTCTTGGAGGAGTGAGTCGTGGTTTTGCTTGGGATGGCACGATCCATGCATTCTTCTAGGTGCTCGTAGAATGCATTAGTTAAGGATATTGCAGCTTGGACAGTGTTATCCTTCAGCATGGGGGCTTTGAAACTTTCCACCTTAGTTTTAAGTAATGTGAAGTTTGCTTTTGAAAAGTTTTTCATGGCGGTTTCCTTGTCCAGTGGTGGGGGGGCAGAATGTGGATATCCAAAGTCTTTTGTTTATGGTCAGTTCTAACCAGCAAGGGGTTGACTTCTGGTGTGGAACACTGGTCACCCATGTTGGTGATGACCAGGTCCAATATGTCACCTCTGGTGGGAGTGTTGACCAGTTGAACCAGGGCATTTGAGTTTATAAATTCTAGGAAATGTTGGGCAAGGGAGTTAGTACTTGAGTAGTTCTCCCAGTTAATGTTTGGGTAATTGAAATCACCCAATATCAGGGTGTTTGGTAGGACCTTTATGTTTCCCAGTGTTTCCAGAAATGTGGAATGGGGGCCCTGGGACATGGTGGGTGATCTGTAGCAATCTACAATTTGAATTGCAGTTTTGCCCATTGTTAGTTGCACATGGATGATCTCAAAAGCATCATGCTGTGCCACTAACCTGGAGGTGTGGGTATCCTTGATGAATATGTTTACGCCCCCGCCTTTTGTATTTTGGTCTGGGTTCTGTGGCTGAAATGTATGGTATGAGTTGTAGCCTGGTAGCGCTGGGGTGCTCTCTGGAGCCTTAAATCAGGTTTCTGTTACTGCACATATTTCGATTTTCTCCATACTGAGGAGTGCCTCGAGTGCGTGCATTTTGAGGTTTAGACTTCTGGCATTGAGTAGCATTACACTCAGTTTTTTGTTACTTGTGCTATTTACGGTGGTTGGTTTGTCTTTTAAGCCTTGCCTAAAAAAGGCACTATGGGTTGGCAAGAGCCTTGGCCAGTATTTGAAAGCCTAAGGGTGACATGTGCAAGCCATCTCTAGCATGGCTTGTCGAGCATGTCATCCCAGGTGGTCAGACACTGGATCTCCTTTGAATGACACCAGAAACTTAGCCAATTGTTGAAATTGAGAATTTTTTCTTTATACCGTGGTATCATTCTTGGTAAGGGCAGGATGCTACTCAGGGTGAGGGTCATACCGGCCTGGGCTACATGATCAGAGAGCTCTTCCATGTCTCTTTTCATGTAGTCCAGGGATGTATGGCTCAGGTCAATTACACCAACATGGACAATGACAGAGTCATATTTGTACTTGTTCTGGAGTGACCTGAGTGTTTGTGTTATGTGGTGGATCCTGTCACCCAACAGACAGCTAACAGTAACCTTCTCCTTATTCAGCTTAGTGAGTGGGACATCAGTGTGCCTGACTATAGAGTCACCTATTACTAGTATGTTGGGTATGTTATTTTGCCTTAAGGGCTGTGATTGCATAGCACACTGGTTTTGTGAAGTATGTGTTTCATGGTTTGTGTTGGGGGGGTGGAGGTTGCTTGGATGTTTGGTTTGGAGTTCTCTGTTGCTTTTGCAGATTTTTATTTAGAGCCTTCGAGTATGTTTTCATGTATTTATGTGTGTTTTTGCTGGTGCTGGTTAAATGGGTCTATGTGAGACTGGTGGTGTGATGCAAGTATTTCCCTTCTCCTCTTGACTGTCTGATCTAGTCTTAGGTTGAGAGAGCTTAGCATCCAGTTTGGCTGTATAATTGCTTCTCTCGTATGTATTAGTGTTTGGTGGTAGGAGGAGAAGGTTGTCTGTGTACATGAGGCAGTTGTAACATTTCCTCAAAATGCCCAGATTCACAAGTTGGACTGGAGAGTACACCTGAAACTGCCCTTTGGACATGCCTGGATAGGTACAGTGAACTGTTTTACTGGATGGCTGGTAAGGTCAAATAGAGAGCCTTGTCCTTCTGTACAGTACAGGATGGTCTAGTGCTAGGGTTTATAAGTGCTTGCTATGAGTTTTGAGCATGTGCCAGGCTGAGAAATGAATGGCTTGCGTGCTTAAGTTGAAAGTTTGTCTACTTCCAAGAGAAAAATTGAAGAGGAGACTTTGTGGAGCCGGGAATAGTTTTACCCTAGCTAACCAGCGCAGCCCGGCACGCAAAACCAGACAAATGTGGTATTTATAGCAGGGAAATTAAAGAGATAGAAATTAGCCCAAAAATGGCCAATAAACTACTAATTTCTGGGCTGAAACCACTCCTCCAGGGACAGATAGGCTGCTCAAAGCTCCCCTCTCTCACAGGTGAATGCTATCCAAGTAAGGTATGGGCAAACACAGGGATTTGTAACACAGCCTGAATTCAAAACTAACCTGAAAACTGGGCTATGCTAGCTTAGTAAGGCAGGAAACAAGTATATATTTTTTTTGTTTTTTTTCAGAAAATAAAGCAGATACAACAAAACAAAAAAACTTTAAATGCACAGAAAAGGGTACTTATTGTTACATATCACAGATCAGAGTTGTAGTCAATGCCCCTATTAATAAAGTAGGAAGAAACACAAATAAAGTAAATGCAGATGAATAAAGTGCAATTTATATATATATATATATATATATATATATATATATATATATATATATATATATATATATATATATATACACACACACACACACACACACACACACACACACACACACACATATATATATATATATATATATATAACTATAGAAAATGAACAAACTGATTTAAACAAGTTACCCAATTAAGCAGAAAAAAGCTCAAAACTGAGCCCTGTTCCAGCAGTCTTCAATCAAACAAGTTCTGACTGCACACTCCTGCTACTAGGGTGCAGGGGAACCTTCTCCAAAAAAAGATGGCCTGGATCAGTGCTCAAATTATACAAACAAAGCCAGATTCAGCAGGCCTGAAGCTGGCCTATGCTACAACAACAAGGTGCACTGATTTCAGAAGGAAACAGTTCAGATAAGCAGGCACAATAAGCATGTGACCAGAAATTCCCAGCTCAGAAGGGCAGAATCCAGCCTCTCCTCCCACAAGAGTGCAGACCGCAAACCCTCTTAATGTAGAATAACTGGCTTGAAGCCCAAGTGCTTCAGCCAGAACTAATACACTTTTAGAATAGCAGACACTGGGCCTTCAATCAGCAATTCCCTGCTCAGAATGTAAGCTTACTGTCCTGCCACAACAGTGCAGACCACAAACCTTCTTAATGTAAAACAACCTGTATGAAGCCCAAGTGCTTAAACCAAAATACTTAGAATAACAGTTACAATTTAATCAGGCTACTACCAAGCAGTAATAAATGCAGCACAATAAATAAAATTGAGTACTTTTAAGAAAAGCAAAATAAAGTAAGAGGAAACACAAATGCAGTAAAAGCAGATGAATAAAGTGCAATTTTTTTAAGTGCAAGGAGAGAGGAAGGAAGAACCTAAGTGGGCTGGCCTTCTCAAATCTTCTCTCTTTATTAAGTAGAGTGAATACTAGACTCAGAATATGATCTCACTGTACTTGGTTAAGTGAGCAAATGAGATGGACCCAGGAGGAGTGTTCTAATACAGACTTACAGGAGGGGCGGGCAATTCTGGAACCACCAACACTAATACCAACACAAGAACAGGGAGGGTGGCTGGGGAACTACCTGCAGAGAGACACACAGCACACTGTTTAATGAAACACACAATTAGGAAACAGAAAAAAAATTGTTTGTTTGTACTTAACAGAAGACTAAAATATACTACTGCAAGTTTCACTTAACTTATCTGGCTTTGGTTGATTTGAACAGGGGCCAGAACTCCCTGTTATGTTTAGCAAGAGCTTTTTATTTTGTTTTGTTTTTTGCATTTTTAGAATTATATTTATTTTTACATGCATTTTTATTTATTTTGTTACATACCCTTTTAGGTTTGTGTTCCACTATAGGGGTTTATTTTTGAATTTGGCATTATATTTACTTTGGAGGGGGACAGATGCAGCTTTGCAGCTATTCACATATGCAATGAATTTGGCAGAAAAAAATTCCCATAAGCAGTAGTATCATCGAGATGAAAGGGAATGTTAAATTTACCCAGGTCATTACTCAGCTTCAGTATATTAGCTTTGGAATAATCTTTGAATATTGAGGTATTAGAAGATGTTTCTACCTTAAGTCTTAAGGGGAATGAAACTGATTTGTTCTCATATTTAACCAGGGAGAGGGTTACAACTGGTAGGGAGTAGTGCAGTTCCACATTGGTGGGGACCATGTCCATGATTCTATTACCTCAAGTCAGTGTGTAGACTGACTGGTCCAGGAAGTTTGTACTGATGAAATCCATTGATCCCTGGCATACACATTAAAGGATGAAGAACATACACACACTAAAAAGGTGTAATCAAATCTAAGGATCATTTCAAGGGACTCTATAATGTGAAACATAATCCATTACTGGATGGCATCTAATTTGACATGCGCAATCACATAATAACTGTGATAGCCATTTTTGACACAATACTTATTGTCCACAGTCTACATAGCTCCAGCTGTGTGGACACAGAATGAAGGCAGCCTTGATTTATCATGCACTTGTGCTCTCAGAAGCAATTGTTTCTTTGACTAGCATTATTCTGTTTTTAAATTCTTGATTTATGAAAACTGATGAAAATTACCAGAAAGTGCATTCATGCTGAAGGACAATAGACTGCATCTTTGTAGTTGACACTCAGAATAAATGAAACAAAAAAGAATCAAACACATACTAGAGGAAAAATGGCAGATTTCTTCAACCATTTTAACATCACATTTGCTCTTATTTTTTTTCTTAAATTACAATTAAAGTCACTCACCACTATAATGTCCATATCACACAAACATATTCAAGAATATTTTTAAATATCATCTCTCTCTTTTTTGTTACACATGCATATAAAGCTATAATTTTATACACATATTTTTCCATCTGAAGCCTACTACCATAATTTGTCCTCGTTCCATGATTACATCTAATATTTTAATGCTTTACTGACATAATATACACATGCCCGAGCACATTTCTTTCCACATGTTTCAAACTACCACACCATTCCAAAGTTTTTCAGTTTGTGTTCTTTCTTCCTCTGTTAATAATCTGATATCTTCTAAAACAATAATATGTGCATCTACTGCAGCACAACATTATATCTATTCTCTTAAGATTTTTCATACTGTTCACATTTAAAGCTAATATTTTCAGCTTTTAAGAACAGTTAGTATAATAACATGTTTATCCTTTTCCTTTCTTATTTTCTCCAAGCATTATGTTTTTGAATTTTCTTTTCCTTTCTTTAACTCTTTTGACTACTGAATTATTTTTATTTCTTACTGTGTGCCATGCAGCTTCTTCCTCACTTTTCTTCTTTATTTCTTTTTCCTTGTTACGTTCTTTAACTTCATGTATATCCTTTTTATCAGTTACATTTTTGTACATTTTCTTGTATAACACATTCTTTCTCCTGTATAATTTCATTTTCATTTTCTTGCAGATTCATTTCACATTCTAGCCATGAATGACCAGTAATGCCACAATTTTTGCACATTAAATCACATTTTTTGCATTATGCCCTGCTTTACTACATAACATCTTCTTTATGATATCCATTGATTAAATTATCATTTTTTTCACAAAAACAACAAGTTTTTGGTTGACCCCTGTATTTCGCAAAACCCTATTACTATCAACTTCAATAGTACTAGGTACATGCATAACATTATCATTTTCCATTTTCAGCATTACTCCACATTCCCACCCCCCAGTCCATAATCCTCTTTCATCATATATTTTTGTAGTGTAAATCACTTCTTTACAAATAGTTAACATATGTTCGTTCAGTTCTTTTGCTCCAACTTCATTTCTAAACTGGGTCATTATTCTTTTTTTTGTTTGTCTGTAAAAAGCTTGCACCACATATTCTGACTATGAATACATATTTTTATTTTGTTCATACACACCCAAAACATTTTCCATGGCCTGCCCAGTCTCAAATATTAAGTCACAAAAAGTCTCTTCATTAATTAAAATGAATGCTCTTACCTCTTTTGCTTTGACACCCAGAGGTGCTATGATAGAATCCCAAACCTCATTCCTGTGAAAACTTTCCTCTTTTTTACTGCTCACATGTACACATATTGTATACTTCTTTTATGTTTCTTATATTTCTTCTTTGTTCCATCTTCAACATTTTGTGCATACGTTTTTGTCTCTGGAACTCCTTCTGGTATGGTCTCATCTTCTCCTTTTTCTTCTTCTATTTTTTCCATGATGTTGTTCCATAAAATTGCTGCTCCACTTTTTGGCTCAATTTGGTTTACCATTTCTTCCAAATAATCATCCCACTTCCCACCCCCACCCCCAAATTGGAGTGTTGTTATTATTATGCATTCAAACAATATCCTCTGAAGTTTTCCTATGAATCCATCTGTATTTCAGCTACAATCTCTTTGTCCTTCACAATCTCCTTTTTCTCCAGTGTTACTCTTTTTCTGTACCCACATCATCAGAAAAAACTTCTGGTAGTTATTCTACCATTTTGCCTACATTTTCAGCAACTTTCATTCCAGTTTCAGCACAAGCTGAATCAGTCATGTTTTCTCCCTATTTCTCCATACCACCTTTGTGCCTGAAAGAGGAAAAGGAAGTCCATTGTGTCATACACAAATGCTTCCCCCCTACTACCAAGAGTAAGTGAAGTTCACATATGCCCTGGACAAATTTCCCCTAGCAGTATAAATACTACCTTGGGTCTCCCCTGAAATGAAGCTATTGGTCTACTGGGACTAACCTGGTCAAAAAGGGATGAATACATAAGTAATTATACAATGGCTGGATATTAACATTCAAAAATTAGCAAGCTGAATGGTTAACCCAACCAGCGTACCTACTGGAAATCCAAGCATATACCAATGGAAAAAGGTCTGGTCACCTGAACTTTCTTCCATTAATATATGTCAGAAAAATTTCACTTTTCTTTCACTTAAAAAAAATAATAAACTTAAAAAACTGGAGCTTTTAAACCAAAGAGAAAGAAGGAGCAGACAAACATAAAAGGATAATAAGGTATCTTATGCAAAACTAGAGAAACATACCTGATTATCCTTTTATGTTCTATGTTCTGTCTCTCCCATACCTTCAAAGTCTCCCAGTATCTTTTTTTAAATTAGAAATAAAGAAAAAAAGCAATGGAGATCTTCTTTTCTCAGTTGCTTCCTATACACAGCACCCATCACACAGCACTGATGTACTGTATAAACATGGGAACAAAAGTCTCATACTCATGTACAGTACATCAGAAAATGCAGTGGGATATCTGAGGAAAGTGGAAGAACACAATGGAGCTATCATACAAAAATATTTGTTAAGAAAACTAAGTAATTCTTTACTTAAAATAGCCATAACTGATTCCATGGTGTGATATATTGAAGATTTACCCATGGTTAGCTTTATTGAATCACCCGAGCTTTGCCCTCATGATTAACCCTCAACAACCTTGGGTAAATCTTCAATATAACACAACTATGCAATCAGTTTTTGCTATAATAAACAAACAATAAAGAGGCAGTATCAGAGATCACAGCATGAAGGTGCTGATAGCATAACAAATGTACAGCATGTCAGCGTAAACATTCCGTATGATATCATGAAATCATTAGGTAATTCAATATGTTTGGGAACAAACAAAGCATACAATGCAGTAAACATAATAAGGCCTGCAAACAGTCTCTTTTCATTACAGGAAATGACAAGCCATGTCAATGTCATGCATAGTTACTGATGTAAGTGTTTACATTCATTTTTCTAGTCTCTTCTTAATTACAGTCACCTGCAAGCTTGAATTGCTTTGGTTATTATTATTAAAAGTCTTACTTACAGTCAGGTCTGTTTAACATGAAATGTATTTTTAACAAAGTAAATGCAATACTTCAGCCGAACATTTTATTACTGCCCATCATACAAATGCTGATGGTTTGTTGGCAACTATTTTGTTACAAGTTAAAGTTAAGGAGATGAAGCAGCATTTGATTGAGCAGAACCTTTTATATAAGGAAAATGTTTCCCTTCTAAATATGGTATTTTACTACCCAAAGGGTTAAATAAGGAAGTTAATACAAAATATTTAAATAATTACTATTGATTAATTTGATTGATTGAATTGTAAATGGTATAAATAATACATGCAGTATTTTATACATCACTTCCTTTGAAGGCTGTTTAGCTGAAGTGTTAAAAGTGCATATTTTATGTGTTAATAAATTAGAGTAAGTTTTTCATTGTATTTCCATCCAGTTCTGTATATTAACCTTTTGTTTCATTTGTAATTGGACAAAGCTCTCACTGAGCCTTTAAGCCTTAGCCACATTGCTGCAAGTTGAGCATTGTTGTGTGAACCCACAATTAGTTGCCATTATTCACCCCATAAGTAACAGTACTCTATGTTTAGCAGCTTGTTGTTAACAATACATAGTTAATACTGATTGTTGCTGTACCAGTTGTTTCACTATTCCTATTGATGGAATGATCTTACCTTATGTGTTGTTCAATATATTGTAGTTTGTATGTTGCTGCAACCATTATGGACTCTTACACTACCAACAATAAATAAATAAAATAACATAAAATAACATTATTTTCTATGACCTCTTGCACTACCAGCAAACAATAAACTAACTATATATATTTTTATTTTACACATTCATTCCTTTATAAGATGTTTACTCACCTGGCTGAAATTATAGATCAAGAAATCAGTGCCCCTTCTATCGACAGCTTTAGAGCACTTTGTGTTTTTAGACACTTCTACCTTTTCTCTTTCTCACCCTCCACCCTGCAACTTTCATTCAGTTTTTATTTTTCTCTGTCTGTCTGTCTCTATCAATCCTTTGCCTTCTATTTCACTCTTTCTGCTTGCCCCTAATATTCACCCTTCATTAATTGCTCTGTCATCTAGAGATTTAATTTTTTTACCACCTTAAGCTCACTATCTTTTTTTTCATTACATCTCTCTTTTATTTTACAGTAGTCAGCTACATGGAAAAGTGACCTCAATCCCCTCCACCCTGAGTATTCCTGGCTGAAGTTCTATCTACTGATCTTCAAAGCGATACAAGAATTGCTGTCTAGCCAAGGACAAGAGGAAACCAACAAAAATAGAAAAACACAATCATAAGCTTTACATAGATGTCCCAATTGCTTCTTCCTCACCTGGTGTTAAAAGCTTTTTTTTTTTTTTTTTTTTTTTTTTTTCGTGCAAATTAATCTAGGCTGTGGTGTGCACACGTATTTCCTGGCTCACTAACCCCCCCATCACCGCCACCTTTCTTCCACTCCCACTGAGTGTGCATCTTTCTCCCTAGTCTCTGTATCACTTTGGCACCTAACTCACTTCAGGAAAGTATGCTAAAGGTTTAGACTTTGCTGGCTCTGTCCTCTCTTTTCTAAGCCAAGGGTTCACTTCATACATTATCAACATCTGGCTTTACTCACCTAGTCTAACCACTCTAGTCCCAAGTAAGAAAAGTACAACCAAATAAAATAAAATTAATTAAAACAAATTTAAATTAACAAGTAAACAGCAGTTATATTCTTCCATAGACATTGGATTTTTACACAACGTTTGGCAAAATACTCACAGTTGCATGAAAATATTGCTACTGATAGATCTTCTGTTCTGCATCTTGCCAAACTACCGACTGGGTTTCATCCGACTCCATTCCGCACTCCCTCTGCTCAGCCTCCACTCCACACCCCTGCCCTACCCCCATTCTCACCCACCTCCATTTCAATTGCATTTATCCATCCCCAACCACACCCACTCTCCACAAACCAATAGAAATCCAGTATCCATCAAATGAGATACACACCGTCTCCACTCTAACTACATCAACAATTCACCTTCCAGTAATCAGATACTGGATTATAACACCCAACCCATCTACTTAGCAACCTTCACTTACATTATCTAATTGCACCCTACAGACTAGCAAACTATATACAAACTCCTCATCTAACCACTAACTACCTTATTAGCACCTCCTACTCAAATACAATAGCTATTTTTCAATCAGCATTTAAAGATTTACCCTAATACAGATAAACCATATACAATAAAAAGACATTTCCACTAAAAATGAACCATCCTAATAAAAACCTAAATTTAGCATTTCTACTCCTCATCTCTACTGCCCTATTGTCTCTCTTGTCCTTGCTAATAGGTCTAAAGTATCCATCAGCCTCAATCGATAACCATCCATATCAAACCTCCTGTGTATCTCCCCCGATAGCTTGGTTAACCACACCATAGCCTCAGAACTCATCCACCCCAACCCTCTAGACTACCAACCATATAGATTCCTATCCACTATAAATAAATCACATACCTATTATAAGCACACTAAAATTCTATACAAGTTTACAAAACTCCTACTACAACTTGCAAAGGAGCTAAACTGCTCTGGAGCCATACACCCCAATCCTGGTCCCCCCCCCCTCACCAGATACACTATCCAGCCCAACCCCTGGGAACATCAGACTACCATACAAAAAAGATAAATCTTCCATTCTGTTTCTCAATATAAATGTCAGAAGTATTATAAATAAAGTACATGACCTGCATGCTTTACTCTCCCTCTGTACTCCTGACATCGCCTTATTAACCGAAACTTGGTTAAAACCCAACATCTGCAATAATGAAATTGTAGCCCCAGGATACAATGTAGTACACAAGAATAGGTCAAACAAAAAGGGGGGAGGGTGTTGCTATTTTGTTTAAGAACACCTAGCACTAGGCTATCTGGAAAATAACAGGCCCAACTTCAGAAATGCAGAACTTATCTTTACTAAATTAAAAATCAACCCCAAAAAGTTAATTAACATCATAGGCGGGTATATTCCACCAGGTAATAATATCCACACACTAGAAAACATACTTCACTGGGCCTCTAATATGTACCCACAAGAAACAGTCCTGCTGGGTGATTTCAATATTGACTGGCAAGACTGTTCCGCTCTGAATCCATCATCTCACATTAACCTTCATGGATTTACACAACTTATCACATCCCCCACAAGAACTGACAAAACTACCAAACGCCAGTCTATCCTTGACTGGATTTTGGTTAACAATCCCTCTCTCACATCTCAGACAGGTTGTCTTCCAGATGGCCTAAGCAACCACTTGCCAACCTTTCTCATGCGCCTGCACCTTCCAAACTAACCACACCTCTTACTGTACAATCAGAAACAAAAAATCCTTCAAACCACAAAAGTTCATCTCAGCCCTAAAAAGCTGTAAATGGGAATCTCTCAAACAGCTACCCCTAGATGAAGCAGTCAACTCATTTAATAAAACATTTTTAGACATTCTAAATTGCTATGCTTCCTCCAGAACCATTAGAGTTAGAGCCAATTACGCACCCTGGTTGAGCAAGGAATGCCATTCCCTTCTCAAATCTAGGGATAAAGCCTTGGAACAATACCACAAACACAAAACCCAATCCACAAAACTAACGTTTCTAGAGCTATGTAACAAAGTTAAAAAACTCATCAAATGGGACAAAATCAATTATTACCACAATATTCAAGAAAAATACCATAATAACCCACAAAAATTCTGGGCTGCATTTAGTAACATACTATCTCCAGGCAAAACCTTCACACTCACTCCAACCTCTACCACTAACCCTGAAAACATAGCAACACGATTTAATACTTATTTTACAGAACCAATACTAGCCCTAGCCAATGCAAACAACAACTCCAATAGCCATGCTGCAATAACTCCCCATCTCAGTAAACCCTCTCAAAACAACCTCAGTCTATATACACTACAAACAGTAACAGTAAATAATGTAAAAAAAAAAACTACTGCTCAAACTAAAACCAACTACCTTAGATGCAGACAAACTACCAGCCGGATTTCTGAAAGTAGCTGCTGATGGAATAGCTTACCCAGTAGCAATAGTAATAAACAGATCTATGTCAGAGTGCATAGTACCTGCTATATGGAAGAAATGCCATATAATACCCCTTCACAAAGGAGGCCACTTAACCAATTTAAGCAACTACTGCCCAATCACTATTCTATCACCTCTATCCAAAATCCTAGAGAGGGTGGTCCATACTCAACTCATGAATTACCTTAACACCCACAATCTATTATCAGTCACACAACATGGATTTTGCCCCCATCATAGTACAACTACAGCCCTCATGTGCTTTACTAATACAGTCAACCAACATAGAAGTTCAGGGCAGTTGGTATCCACCATATTTCTAGACCTGTCCAAAGCATCTGATATGGTAAACCACAACAAACTGATCAAAGTCCTCCACTCCCTAAACCTTAGTGCTTTTACTATTACCTAGTTCCAAAACTACCTATCAGACTGACAACAGGCTGTGCTGTGACAACATCACCTGTCCACTCTCCTCCTAGTCTCCCTAGGTGTCCCACAAGGCTCGATCTTAGGACCACTATTGTTGTCCCTCTTTACCAACCAACTCCACTCATCCACTCACCAAACATCTGTGATACAATATGCAGACAACTCTGTCCTCATATGCTCTGCCCCCACCATACAGGACCTCCACACCATAATCCAGAACTTATTTCCATCAGTAGAATCTTGGCTTACCAATTCTCAACTCATTCTAAACCCAAATAAAACCAAGCTTCTCCTCTTCTACCCTTGAAAAACATGTACAACACTCCCAGTTTTCACCCTAGAGTCCAAAAACAAAACTATTATCACCCCTGTGATACATACCAAACTGCTAGGGGTCAAAATTGACAACAGTCTAAAATTTGATATCCACATAGCCCAAACTATCAAAAACGTTCATAAAAAATTAGGCCTCCTTTACAGAAACAAAAAAATTTTAACCAGATCTACAAACGTGACCATTGCCCGGATACACCTTCTGTGACCCCTACTCTATGCCTCCCTTATACTAACCAACCTACATGAATCAGACCTTACTAAGCTAGACTCATGTTGCAATATACAAATTCGGTATAAACTCCCCCTACAAAACACACCATTACACAGCCCTTAGATAACTAAACTGGCTAGAACTTCCACAGCTCCTCCAATACAAGCAACTAACCTTCACCCATAAAATACTCCATGAACCAGATAAAACCCCAGCCCTTCAGGATCTCATACAACCATACACCACCACTAGAACACTCCGTTCCAGTGACAAACTCCTAGTTAAATCCACCAAAGCTAACAACTCAGCTGGAGAATCCTTATTCCCTAACATCATTCCTAAAATATGGAATAAACTACCCACTTCCATCACTTCTATCTGCACCATAGTACAATTTAAAAAACATCTATTTACTCACTTAGAAAAATCCTGGCTTTGCTCTTGCTACCCACCTGACTAATTCTATATTCTCCCCTTTTTATACACACCCTCTGACTTTCTTTACATCTACACTTTACAGTACTTTTCTATTATTCCTTCTTCCTTCCCTATATATACTTACTCTTTTACCTCAAATCATTCCAAGTCTTCCTCAAAAACATCATACTGTAATTTCTTATATATATGTTAGTCTGGTTTGTATAATACCATGTACTCTTTGATGTACAAATTTTGTTAAAATTGCTAAGGTGTCATCTCTTTCAGTTATTTATATTTGCAATGTGTACTTTCATTGTTGACCTGTACTCTGGAATTTTCATGTGGTATAATGTTTGTTTTTCATATTGGAGCTTTTCTCCCTGGGCCTCCACTGAAAACGGACCTGTATCTAGTCAGACTTTCCCGGTAAACAAATGTTAAATAAATAAAGTACAAGTTCAACAGTGTTTGCACCCTAGTGGACTGGTTGACAAATTGTTATGGTTATTGTTATTTATAAAGTCCAGGAATCTTTGGGAATACCCAACCTCTGAAGTATAGATTTTTAATAATGGATAGTTAAAATTGCAATTAAGAGAGTATTTTCATGAAGGGTGTATCAGAAAGTACATCCCACAATCTCTCATGCTTGTCTGCGGACGTGAGTTGGAGTACACTGACTTCAGCTTGATGGTCTCAGGGAACCTGCCTACAGGTGATATGGTTTCTGGAAAATATGGAAACACCCTCACTGTTTTCCTTAGGTCTGAATGCATGGATAGCACAAAACTGTAAGGATGGAGTGCAGTCTTTATAATGAATCTATGTTTCTCTTCTGACACACATATGCATATGTTCAAGTTGTAGGAGGCCCTCAAGATCAGGCAATTTATTTAGACTTATGGTGTTGAGAAGACCAGTCTTAATATAGTTAGATTTAGAACTTGATGTAATATGTCTACTATATCTGAATGTCCAATGGGTGGACTCTAATTAAAATATGGACTGTGGGGACATCAAGTGGCTTTGTTAGTGGATAATAACCATAGAACAAGAGGTGTGCACCATCTTTTTCAAGAAAATTTGTCTGTCTACCATCCCATACCAAGGTGACACATACTGAGCCTCTCTAAAATGACACAAACTGTTTAGCCAGTTGCTGAAGCAGTTAGTTCTTTGCATTTAGGCAACATTCTGGGTGAAGGTAGGATTCCACTAAGGGGCAGTGTTTTATCTGCATTTGATATATGCATAGTGCAATCCAACATGCCTTCCTCTGTGTCCCCAGGGTACAGCACCTAAGCTTATTCACACAGAGATGGGCTACCACAAGGTCATATACATATCTGATTGGAGTGAGGGATGAAAGAAACTTTGTAGCACTGGGGATCCTGATGTTGGAGAGACAACTGTCATCCTGTCCTTTCCCAGGCTTATAAGAACTGAGTCATTGTGCTTAACAATAAAGCCACTAATTACTACAACATTTCTATTGTACTTGCTGGTTGAATGGCAACAGCCTGTTTACTTTTTAGTACCTGTGATGGTATTGGTGGTGTTCTGTTTGTGGATTTATACGGAGGCTTTATTTTGCTGTTTCTAGGAAACTTAGGATGTGACGTTTTGGCAGCTTCAGCATATGTCGGTTTGGTAAGTATTTGCAGAAGTGTGGATGGTAATATGTGATGCTCACAGACCATCATTTCTGGTGGTATGTTGGGGTTCTTGTTTTGTTAATATGTATTTGTTGCATTGTACATGACAATTAATAGTTCATTATCTCTGAATGTTTGGCAAGTTATGATTTTTACTATTCATGTATTTATTTATTTATTTTGCTTCACAGACAACAGTGCTGTAATCAAAATGCACAACATTGCTCCTAAGTTTGTTTAGGAACTCAGCAAAGAAAATAAACAAGTAAATACACAACTGACCAACAAGCAAGTAAATAGATATCATGCAAAGTTTTACACAACTCTTTTGCAAACTGGATCCACACATTTCTTCTAACAGTCTCTACTTGCTGAAAACTGTCCAAAATGCATTTAGCAGTTAATGATTTCATCTTAGTTCTTCTACCTTTTAGAAACAAGTGGTCAGTACTATGGTTTAGAAGTAAAATCTGGAGAAAGACCCAGGTAACCAGATTTAATCTTGTGGCTCAAATGTCTGTTGTAGCTGGCTGGGTAGGCAGAGGAATAATGAAACATCAGCCTTCTTGCCTTTAAAGGCAGAAGAGGGTGTCTACCCCAGTGGTGATAACTGGCTTGAAACGAGAGCTATTGTTGCTGCTGTAGATGGGTGGGTGGGCAAAGAGGGACATATCACCATAAAAGTGGTGACATTATCCTCACAGCAGCATTCCATTGCCACCTGTTGAAGTCAACCCTGTAGGTCAGTGAAAGGTAGTGCTTAGGAAGAACAGAAGAAATAACCCCATCTCTTCTAATAATGGGATACTCAGCCTACACCTCAAAAGAATGAGTGAAACACTAAATGGAGAACACAACCCATAGACTTGAAGGAACAAATGGGTCAGTTGTGTAGTAGGAGGCAGGTATGATGGTCATGAGTGCTAGAGAAAAATAAAAATAAAAAACTTTTCAAAAATAACTGATGGTGTAAATTCATGTGTCGTATAAATAGATGCTGCTAATTTTGGAAATGTGCAGCTTTTAGAATGTTGCTAAACTCACTCTCACTGACATTATAGAATTCATTATACTATTGTATCTACATAAATGAGTCAATTAAAAAAAATATTTCAATCATGCACATTAACCAGAGTCTGTTACCCCCATCCCCTACTAAAAGCAACAACTTCAATATTTTGAGACAAACATTCCTCACAATGTCTATTCAAAATAGTTATATTAAATATGTTTAAGAGTAAACTTCCTGAATGTGTTAGACTATCGCAGATAACACAATAAAAAATGTGTAAATAAAGGAAAATAGCACAAAACCTCATGACTTCCCTATATATTTATTTATTTTTTACCTGTTGTAGATTCCTTAAACACAAACAAGTCTTTGCAAATGCTCACTTGCTAAGATTTTGTAAAGTGGTCTGGTATACTGAAACTGATAACATTTCCCAGTCATTAAATAATAGATTAAGAGAAAAGACTGCTAAAATCTGTCTCATTTTTTATAGTTGAATTAAAATCAGTGCATATTTATTAACTTTAAAAAAAAGTATGAGGTTACTGGTACCAGGGTTGCTATTGTGTCATAAGCATGGCTGTAATACCTTTATTTTTGTCCTTGCTGAGCCTGCTTGTAAAGAGAAAAAACATTTTGTATCCATTATTGACTAGGAACAGTCTTTCACATAAACTATTTTTCCAGTATTATTTGAAGTTTTCTTCTAAGCTCTTATCAAACATAAGACCATTATTTTACAATCATGCACATTTATAATTTAGTAAAAAGACAACAGACATTTGCCCATACTAGTAGTACTACAAAGGCAACACTGTACTATGGCAATGTCAACCACATTTTTTTATCAGAAACTCAGTGTATATCTGATTATGTTTAACCTTTTGAAGTGACACAGCAGTAAACTTTTTAGAAGCTGCTCCTTTCCTGATTCATTTTGTAACAGACATCCACCAAGATGGCCGTTAATGCAGTCAGGCACAAATCTTTCCAGCCTAAATTTGTTGAGTTTTTGGCAATTTTCTAATCTTGGTTTTTAAATGAACTCAAAATGTAAGTATTCAGGGGGGGCACTGACTTCTAATACATACCAATGTTTTCCTTCAGCCACATATGTGCAGACCATTCAAATTATAGCCTATTTGATATGTCCTGTAAAGCCTTATATAACATCTTTACGGTTAAATTAGTTTTAGTCAGTGACATGTATCTGATGGATGATGAGTCTCCTCAAAGATCACTTGCTCACTCTTTTTACAGTGAAAATAATGGTTGCACAAGACAACAGTACAGTGTTTTAGGAAGTGTCTCCTCTTTCTGAAACTGTGCAGCCACAGAGTTGGTATTTATGGCCGGCCTTAGGCATAGGCCAACTAGGCGGCCGCCTAGGGCGCCGCTCTAGCAGGGGCACTTTTTCAGTATTTATTTAATGTAGGTAGACCAGGATGGGGGCACTGGGTGGTGTGGTGGGGGGCGCTGTGGGGCCCTTTTGCCTAGGGCACCAGTTGACCTAAGGCCGCTACATGGCCCTAAATGAAGAGCTCCACCCCCAGGAAAACAATTTTTAAAATTGTGCAATGAAATAAATGGAACAGATGGTTTCCAGACTTTGATGGTTACTAGAGTAATTTGTGAATGACTGCACTTCAAAGTCTAATAATTAGAAGCATATCTGATAGTCCTTAATGATTCAGAACACCAGTTGAATTTGTGAATGACTGCACTTCAAAGTCTAATAATTAGAAGCATATCTGATAGTCCTTAATGATTCAGAACACCAGTTGAAATTTGTTTCAAAAGGTAAAACTGAAAAAAGAAAATCAGAAGGAGAATAAACATGAGCAACAATTAGTAACACATTACATGACATGCAAGTGAAGAGAACATTAAGCCATGAAGGATGTGCTTTCATTAGCAAATATAGCTTAATATGGCTTTGCCCCTTGAGTGTCTATGTTTTGACAAAAGATATCAATGAATGATACAAACATAAGCATAGATAGGGTATTGATCACTTTATATACATCACATATTTTATAACACAGAATAAAATATCACTTGTCTTTTGGAAATAATCAATGTTTATGTTTCTCTTTTAAATCAGTATACCATGCATCCCAAAGTGTTCCTTTCTAAAAACACCTTGAAATAATGCACTGTAGTATAATGTAAATGTGAGTTTATGAATATAATGATGTAAATACATACAGGAGAGTCATGCAATGTACCTGAAGGAACACAGGTAGCCCCCAGAGGTGAAGAGAACACTCCTTCATTACATAGCATTTCCGTCTTGAAACATTACTGGGGAGTGGGACACTTTTTTCCTTGTCTGTCCTAACTTACCCTGGAATAGCTGAAAGCCATCTGCAGAGCTTGTCTAACATTAGAAAACATTGATGTGTTGTGAAGCTATAATGTCATTTATAGCACACAACGGATTTTCAGTTGATCAACAAACTTTCTGGAATATCTACCACTGGCTGAAAATCTGCAGTCTTTTGAAAGCATTTGTTTCCAGAAAAATATTGTCATAACCACTATATAATCTAAAGCTTTGATTTTTTTTAACTAAGTGTGTGTAAAATAACAGTTACATAGAATGTGAAGCTACCATAAATAGTCCTGCAATAATATGTATCTATCAGGCAAAAAAATTCTACAAGTAGTATACAGCCATACTTTCTACTTGGGTAATAAATGGAAAGGATTATTTCAATCAGTTCATTTGGGTGGCTCTCAACACAGCATATCTAGTAGCTTTGGGAATCCAACTGCATTACATTTGGTTAAAAAAAACAGATTAAAAATATCTCCAAAAATCTGAAACTTCTTTCATACACAATTATACTACTTGAAAAAAATATGGATGGATAGATGGATGGACAGACAGATAGATAGCTAAATAGATAGACTGATAGACTGATAGATACAGAGATAGAAAGACTGATAGGGTCAGTGGTACAACAAGTAGTGCCCTTGGCTTTGGTACAGAAGGCTGTGGGTTCTTTTCCCTTACCAGGGAGATGGATTGCTGACACTGCAGTGTATCATAAGGAGGGTATTACATTCCTGAGTGTGAATTTCTTCAGATGAGATGCTAAACTGAGGATCCAACCATCTGAGCTGCTGGTAGCTCAGGGTGATGTAAAAAAAAATCTCACACTACCTATTGAAATGAGTGGGGGAAGTTCCCAATGCCCTGGGCAAATTTGTCCTAACAGTAGTCTAAACATCACCTTGGGTTTCCACTAAAAGCAGGCTACTAGCACAGTGAGACTAACCTGGTCAACAAAGGTTAGATAGATAATTAAAAATATTGTTTTCTATTGTATTAATTAGAAAATAATATATAACAAGGCAATTACTATTGTCATGAATAATAATTCAGTCTACTAATAAATAATATAATTAACTGGAAACCAGAATCGAATATAGCATACCATTCACCACTTTGTAAGAGGAATATGTTTACAATTGTAATGAAATGCTAATGCAGTAAGCGGTTATAATTTTGAAACTTGCTAATAGTATTTCACATTTGTTCACTGCATCTCAGCAATACCTGCTTAAAGCAGATAAAGAAGTAAAGATAAACGCAAGGACAATTCCCAGTATGTATTTCATACACAGCTGTTAATGTTAACTGGTATACTCTTGACTGTTGATTAGTAATACAATAATTAACACAGCATTTACTGTCCATTTTAGTCAAATTACCATGCAAAAATGCAAGTATGAATGACTTTTGCAAATGATTCTACAGGAAATCGATTCTCCTACATGAAAGTCATGCACACACTGACACAAATACATAATTCCTCTAGGCAGTTGAAGAAAGCAATCATGTGTGGTTTGCAAGGCCAGGGTTAAAGCTGGGGGGGGGGGGGTCAATGAATCATAAAGACTGATATTGCTCCAAATAAAGAGATTAACAATGCCAACCAAAAGCCAACTCTCCCACATCTAGATTTTGTCAGAAATCTTATTAAATGCAGTCTGGGCATGTTTCATACCTAGCAGGCATTCAATAAGCATTATGATATGATTTCTAAGGATGTCTGTGAGATGGAATAAATTCAAAAGCTGCAAATTCCACAAATGTAGATAACAACAATGAACCAGTATGTTTTTTTCCCTGCAAATAATATTTACAGTATATTTTTATAAGAGTATGGAAAGTGGCATTCATGTCAAAGAAAAGACAAGTGAAATAATAAAATAATAAAATAAATGAGTTATGTCAACATGCAATAACATTATGGCTTATATTATTTTTTTCATCTTTGATCCTTTGAGGTATTCATCATATTGAAAGATAGGTCAATAAGCTATATGAGAAACCTAATATTTTAAGGAAGAGAATGAGTTTTGTCTTTTGGAGATGACGCAAAGCTGTATATAGGATACCCAGCAGCTAAAATTGTTGCAGCATTTTGAACCACAATAGTTTTTAGAATTAAAGTTAAAATATATAATGCAAAAAAAAATTCTGGGAGAAATGTGGATCACATACTATAAGAATGAAACAAACAACGAAAGGAAAATAAACAGTTGCAGTTCATACTTCTAAATATACTACAGATAAATATATAAAACCTATGATGGAAACAACATTGTTAAGTAAAGAAAATGCAAATGTTCAAAGTAGCAGTCCATTGAAGTGGTTGCTGTTCATTAAATCATTATAATTTTTTAACATTCTTTGCGTTTTTAAAGAATCAAATACATATTTGGTCATCTCTTAATCTGATTTGTGGGAGTACTACCCATCGACTGGATTCTCTAATGATCACAGAATCTAGCTCATTATGTCAATATCAAAAAATGTGGATAATGTAATACAAAAATGTATGACAAGCAACTCAGAATAGCTCAGTGCACAATGGAGTATCGCAATATCAATGGTACACTATAGAAATGTGTAAGTAATCTGTAAGTGATAACAAATTATTGTCCAATCATGTTGTACAGTACGAAAGTTATGGAAAGATGATCACAATTTAAGCATCTTGATAGTTATATAGAAATATATATAACAGAAGCTGTACAGTAAGGTTAAAGATAACTACGGAATGTAATTGACTCTGTTATGATAACCTCCATCCCCAAAAACAAGACTAAAAAATGCCAACTATCCCAATGTAAGCTGCATGGCATACGTAACATTAATTTTCAAAACAGACACAGAAACATCTCAGACAACTATGGATATTTCTATATTTCATCCACTAACTTAAAATATGTGCTTCAAATCTGTAATGATGTTTGTAATACGAATATTGACATCACTCTTTAAAGTAAACTCACAGACAGCTATGGATATCTACATAATACATGTACCATTAAAATATATCAGCTTGGACTTATAGATTCTGACAGAATCCATACAATTTCTAATAAAAAATTAAAGATGAAGGGCAATCACGGCCACATTGCCATAGCTAATAGTTTGTTCACACTGAGCTGAAATTTGGAGGGGCACTGACAACAACTCTGATCTGCGATATATAACAATAAGTATCCTGTTTTTGCTTATTTTTACTATTTATTGCTTATTCTAACCATTTATAACACTATTTTATTGTCTGCTGCCTACTATTTTTTACTGTATTTTATTGCTATAAACTAATCTGCACTATAGTACTGAAATTGTTTGCCTTACAGGGCCTGTTAAATCACTTTTCTTACTGTCACACTGTAAAGCTTTTTCAGCTAGTTTCACTGTGTGAAAGGTATTAACTGGAAATTTTCTCTATTTGTTAAGCATCTGTTTGTTTGTTCTGACTTCCTGCCAGGAGTGTATCATATAACTGATTTGTTTGCAGTTAAAAAGCATTCTCTGGAGTCTCTTTGCTCCTTTATCTATTTAAAACTTTAATTTAGTGTCTCACTGCTGTTTTTCTGCTGTGATAAACCTTTATGTAATGTTTTCTGCCTAAGATAGTGTAGCTAGTAGCAGTGGCATAGTTTCCCACCCTCCCTTCCTATTGGGGTTTTGTTCTTATACTTGGTAGCTTTGGAGTTGCTCCCCCTAGTGTAAATTTGATCTGAGACATTCCTCCTAGTCAAGTGTCATTAGCTCCTTCTACCTAATACAGAGAGAACATTTAGAAAGGCCAACCCCCTTAGATTCTTAATCTTGAATTATCTCTTTTCTCCCCTGTCACTTTAATAAAAGTAAAAAAAAAAAAAAAACTTTCTTCAGCTACTTTTACAATATGTGTGTTTCCTTCTCCTACTCTGTCACTTTATCTTGATTTTTTTTCTACTTGCTCTCTAAAGTGTTCAATTGCATCTTCTCTGCTGCATTTATTACTGCTTGTTTTTAGCCTGTTTAAAATTTAAGTGTTATTTTAAGCCTCTTAGTTTTGGTATAAGCACTTGGGCTTTAGACCTACCCCTTAGCTCTCCCTGGCCTCTCTCTCTCTCTCTCTCTCTCTCTCAGATTCTGACAAATATGGATGGACAGTTCACTGTGGTTTCTCCTGCCAGGCTGGTTGATATGGGCATCCAGGGACAGTGTAGCAACTGCCTCATGTACAAGGACAACCATCTACTACTACCACTTAGGAACACGATTTGTGAGAGATGCAATTACATAATGAAGCTACAGTCTATGCTCTCTCCCTCACAAACTAGTATATTTGGCACTGAGAAGGCTGTCAACACAATCACTACACCTCCAGCACCACCCACAACTACACAACATATACCCACATATGCGGAGGTTCTTAACAAAAACAAACCCAAACAAAGGAGACCTCAGAGGCAAAAACACATGAGAATTCCACAACCCTCCATACTACATACCATGCATAGTTTACACACCAGTGTCTTGAAGCCACTAAGGCCTAATCATAAAGCCAATATATTAGTCATAGGAGACTTCATTGTGAGACACACAGATGTGCCTCTCAGCAGGCTGGATAAGGAGAAATACTGATATCAATACAACAAAACCAAGTAGAAAAAAAAAAAAACAAATGAAAAGTGCCTTCTTGGGTAATAAAAAACTAATGCCGAGGTACCAGGAGACACCAGTAAAGTTTTTTATCACCCAAGAAGGCTCTTTTCATTTGGATAATGAAAAAGTCACAGTTAGTTGTTTGTCTGGTGCCAGAATCCACCATATCATACATGCACTCAGGTCTCTCAACAGCAGGTACTGTTATAACTCTGCTCATAGTCCATGTTGGCGTAAATGACTTGAGATGTACCTCCCTGGACTATATGAAGAGAGACATGACTGAGCTCACTGAGTATGTGTCCCAGGCAGGCATTATGACATGTCACAGACTGTGTGGCAGTTATACCTGGATGTGTATGACCAATGGTATATGTGTGTTCCAAAGTAGTAAAGTAGGATGGCAGTACACATTCAATAAATTTAGACATATCCAATTGGTCCATCAGCAGTGCAGGTGTAAGCCAAGCAATATCAGAAATGAGCAAAGGCAGGTCTATCAATGGTAGAAATTTCCACCAGAGGACAGAAACAAACCTACAACCATGCACGTGAAAGGCAAACAGCCAAGCACAGTGCCAAACAGAAGTACTGTAGAAGAGCAGCTAATGCTGCTACATATACAAGTAGGTGTACACAACCGAAAACATGTGTAATAGAATTTATATGTTACACACATATGCCATGTCAAAAGCACCACACAGTTGTAGATGTGTATGTATCTCTCTCAGTCACATAAATGGTATGTACATGAAATCAAGTCTGATGCACATACATACACCAATGGCATGTAATATTATGTTCAAAAATGTAATTATACAACATAATAAATATAGTAGGTTATGCACATAGATGAGAAAAAAAACTACACTGGAAAACACACAAGTATAATGCGGGCAAGGATGCAATGAAAGCATTAGCCAGCAACTTGTGTGCACATGTCCTGCATTGTACAATGAGCATACATGTTTCACCTGGTCACTGTAAAATTAATACATGGCAATGGTCAGTGGTTTTAACAAAGACAAACATATCTGCAAAAAATAATAATGAAATACAAAGGTGAGATGGAGGTGGAAAACCTGGGCTCACATCAGGGTAATGCAGGACAAGGTAAGCTGGTACAATCCAAGTGCATATGTACAGCACACAGGGTGCTGTAGAAGCCACACAGAAATATATTTAGCCAAATGGAAAATGTATGTCAAATGGCCAGATTGATTTTTGATGTTCACAGAACTGGATATGTATACAGCACACATATACAGTAACATGCAAACATGTCACATCAACATGCATTGGTAAGCAAGCTAAAAATTACAAGCTCATATACTGTCATGCAAATGTCAAGTAAAGAAACACAGGTGTATGTCAACCACCCTGCTCATTACGGAGCATAGGACACTCCTGTGAGTATCATTACAGCACATCAGCATTAACTCGGTGAATGCTCATTTGCCAAAGTACATTTGTCTGTCAGTATGTATCAGACTATGTGCGCACACATGTACAATCACTTAAAGTGCACAACTATTTATTGAAGGTGTTCACCAATGTCACTACATAATGGGTGTGAAAATGCTACATGCAACAAGCATGGCATAATATACTGTTAAAGAATGTGTTATCTGTAACATTTTGTACAGATTAATGTTACATTGCTGTTTGATGCAGTCAAAAAAGGAGGACTGCACATAGACAGGATACACCTGTATATGATCCTGCATGGTATTAGTATTGCCAAACCATGACAAACAACTCCACATTATGACAACTGTCATACAGAAAACCATGTGGAATGACATGTTTGTATGTTGCACATACCTGATATGACAAAACAGAAATCCAAGGCATATCATGCTGATAGTAGCAGAGTACAGACAACATATGTTGTCTGTCAGTCACCCTATTAACACACAGTTTGTCAGGCTACTTCTTGGAGCATTATCTGCAGGTTATCTACCACAGTGCATGGACAGTTGAATGTGCAAAGTGTTAATGTGTATCATTCAGACATTGAAATTGAAGTAAATGTCACATGGCAATAACACATGAGACTGACAGATACATGGTATGTATGCACAAAAATACATATACTGTCAAATCAATGAAATGGCAATCACCATGTTGGCAGCATAACATAAGTGGGGCAGAAAGACAATACTTACAGACTAGAGAGACTAGGCTGATGGGGTTTGGACTCCCGAATGATCTCATGAGCTATCACTGTGAGCTCATGCAATATCCTCAAAGAAGGTCCCTATCATGTCCCTCACCTGTGCTCAGGACACATTGGCCATGACCTCCTGGATCTTCTCCCAGTAATCATCTCAATCCCAGTGTGTCAACATATGCAACAGGGTGCAGGCAGGATGGCTTGGGCAAGGGGGGAGGTCAGGTTCCTCAGCATTATCTTCATCATCATCATCATCATCACTGTCATCCTCGGAAGACTCTGGCAGTGGCCTTGCGTGTGCCCATCATTGACTTCAGATCAGACAAAATCCACAGGTCCCATGTTCTGTAAAGATTAATTGCAAAACACAACAGAAAAGAATAAGCAAATGTCTATCATGCAGAACAGTCCCATGAATATCATAGCATATGATTATGATGACAGGGAGTATGGACAGAGTTAACTATGGCCTATATGTTGTATTCCTAAAATGTATATCGGTATACTTTTCTGAACAATGATATATGCTTAGGCAAATCCACAAGGCGCATTAGCTTTGTAAGAATGCATGAATGCTCAAATAAACAGATTGTACTGTCTGCATTCAATGATTTATATGAGCAGCCACAAACAGTCATTATTAAAATGAGGAGAAAGTGATATGACAATATTGTGGACAATTGGTAAGCCATATAACAAACATCTGAGACAGGCAGCATGATAATTGGTTGAACACACCTCAAAATAATTAGTACAACACTAAAAGCAATGCCATATGTTTAAATAACACAGTTGTTGACATATGAGAATCTAATATATCTGTAACTAACAGCATTGTAGGTGTACAGCTGTATGCATTATCTCCCAAAACAATTAACAATCAGTAGCCTGAAATATCAAAACATTGTGAATATGTTTGCTGATACTGAATTGCTGCAATCAAATGTGTATGTGCTCAAGTGTCAGTAAACCAAGGCTATAACTGTGTTTCTATATAAACACCCAAGATGTCTGAGGCAGATGCAATACCAACTGAAGGGCATGCTGGACAGTCTGCAAACAACAGGGCAAGCACTGACACAGCAGACACACATTTAGTTTGTGAATAGACAGGCTATACACAACACATCAATCACAGGAAACCACAGCCAAACATACAAGTTTGCCAAATGATAATTATAAGCTCCAGTCAAAACAATTAGACTTATATCCACATCATCCACCTAAACAGATGTGTGATGAATACAAAAACCCAGCAGTTATTAAGCATATGGAGTACATTTGTGTGCAATCACTCATTGATACATAAACATTCAGCATTGTAAATTTTAATCACAGTTGTAAGCACAGCTACCATGTAATGATTTCATTACCTTCCTGATGCATGATGGGTATTCCTGCATTCTAATCAATATACATGTTATTATAAAAAATACAGGCCTGTAAACTGGGGAAGATGTACTTCATTTAATAAAACAGGTAAAATAGTCAACATACCTCTTTCCCTCTGCTGATCCTAAAGCCTGTGAAAAAAAAAATAATAATAATTTAAACATGCACCTTTTGAAATGACATGGCTCTGTTCTGGCTGTGATCCTCCTCAGCTGAAATCAAAACAAAAAAAGGAATGCATGAATAATGCAGTCCTCAGATAATACTAGTATGCACTTATCAGCAGTGTATAGAGATTTCTTTTCCAAGAACTTTAGATAATCGTATTACACAGATGACATTTTTGCATAAAGGTGTTAACACCTTTGAACACAGATTGGAGAGCATGAGATACAAACCTGCAACCACAATCTACATCCAAAGTCTAACCTTGAAAGCAACTGGCCTACCTAACACATCTTAACTGAAAAAAACAACATATTTTGTATGCAGTGAAACTACTTTATGTTATGACATCATCTGAACGAGGATGGTCTGCTAATAATGATGTTGGCTTAGGACTGAAAATTATGCTCATTTAGCTAAACAATTGGAAAATTACAGTCATGTTAGCACTGTGTTCAGAAACATTACCAGTAATGGAGAGCATACATTCCTCAGGCAGTGTGACGGTGTAATGTAGCTTACAGCTTCTATGAACAGATGAGCCAGTTGTCACAGCAGCTAATGGATGGTTATAAAAACATATATCTGATATATATGGGACAGAAAAATATCTGATATATATTTCTATAATCATCCATTAGCTGCTGTGACAATTAGCTCATCTGTTCCCAGAAGCTGTATGCTACATGATACTGTCACACTGAGTGAAGAATGTATGCTCTCCATTACTGTTAATGTTTCTGAGCACAGGCTCTGCTATGATGACCTGCAACAGAGTGACATGGAGGAACTTTGATGGCAGGTCACCAAGGTGCAGAGGCAGATCCCTACGTAAACATCAGGTATGAGTGGAATATTGGCATTTCCATAGGGATCTGCCTCCACACCTTGGCGACCCTCCTTCAAAGCTCCTCCATGTCTCTCTGATGCAGGTCATCACAGCGGAGACAAACCTACACTCCACTGTAGTAGATCCCTGTCCTGTGTTGATTCTCCCTCACAATCCAGTTCCATACATCTATAATGGTGAAGTTCCTTGATCTGGCTCTCATCCTCTGCTCCAGTCTAGCATACACAGTAAACATTTGTGTCATCTCTTTGTCAGTCCAGTTGGGCACAGATACATGTCTCAGCCCCCTCAAAGTAGCTATTACAATCCACAAGCTGATGAAGTCTGGAAAAAACAAACACAGTGAAATGCTCACTGAGATACCACTCAGTTCACAATTAACAATGGTCTGATCAGTGAAAGTATCAAAATCAATATTTTAAAGTGGTGCTGATGTCATGTTATCAGAACATTGGAAAAGAACATGCAAGTGTAACACATGGGACTGTTTTTCGATATCTTTTGGGTGTTTACACAGTACAGCTTGGTGTTTCGGCACATTAAGCCAATTCATGCAAATGTCTGAAAAATGGATTTGAAAAACATGAATTTTAATGAACCTCATTAATTATGTATGGACGGAATAGTACTTAAAAGTAGGGGCACACAAGACGCACTTTCATTTTGTGATTCTGAGTGCAGGTACATTGGCAATTCGTAGCATTTCTGTTTTGAAGATTAGTAAATCTTTTAAAGTTAGTCATTTTAAAAGGTACATGTTTAAATTTTTATTCAAAATGTTATCTTTTACAGAAGTTGTTATAAGTCACTGACTTGATGTTGTCTTTAACTTAAAGCATATGGCTCTTGTTCTTTTAAATAGTTTATTTCAGTCCCATATGTAGATTTATAGGCAGTCTTCCACTGAAATCGGGATGAACCTCACCAACTTGATCAATGCATTTTAGAGGCCTCAAGCAATCTCATGAAGACTGTAGATGATACTGCTTGGAGATGATCCATTGTGCAGCCAACAGAGTGAGATGTTATAAGAGATTAAAGGATCACAACTGTGGGGGACCACTACTAACCCCACCTGATGACATCACAATATTTCAGGCCTCACTGCATACAGCAAGAGCAGAGCAATGCATCCCTGGTAGTGGGATTGAAGCTGGAGTTCTAGGATGAACACATATGTCTTTATTTCCACTACAGGGCTATGTATTGAGACAATTACTGCATATTGCTGTGGCATGCATATTTATGCATTCCTGTTTTTGATTTATAATAGCAGAGTTGAGCTGTGCACGCACGTCCACAAAGTTTGTGGATGATGAACATAAGTCTAAGGACACGTACTGATATTACTAATGTACAGACAGAGTAATCTAAACGACATTCATAATGCTGTTTGCATTATTATTCACAAGTCCATCTGCTTCTGGACTAAACCAGGGATTGGCAGGTGAGTGTCTCTGTACTGTTACTGTGTGCAATACCTTGTTAGTGCCTAGACTTTATTTCATGGCTCTGCTGTTTATTGTCACATTGTTGTTTCCCTACCATTGTACACTACAGGTACATCCAATGGAGGGGCAAGCTGTGCATTTTTAAGTGCAGACAGACTAGGTTTGTTGCAGCAAAATTGTCATAGCTTTCAACAATGTGTAGCACATGTGATACTTGACATTTATGTCAATATTTGTCAATACAGGCCCATCTGGTGTACAGCTGCAACATCCATCATGTGAGTATCTGCAGCCCACGTTACTGTGTTGTATATGTGATGTTGTTAGTATTCTTTTTACTAAATACATAACTCTGTTGTCTTTCTCTTTACTTTCCCATGGCAGGATCGACAGTTCAACCTACATCTGCTCCACAGCTGGAGTCTGCAAGGGGTATGCTATTTAGTATGTTTCATTCCTGTTATTGCTGTTAATCCTGTAGTAGACATCCATTAATAATGTATCCTTCTTACCATTCCTAGGTCAGTCTGCTTTGACATCCTCAAATTCACATATGAATGGTATGCGTATGTCACACATTCAGACCTGGGTCCAGCACTTGGCAGCCAAGACAATCGCCTAAGGTGCAATGGCCAGGAGGGGGCCTACTGGCTGGAAGATTTTTTTTTTTTTTTTAATTAAAAAAAATTAGATTTTTTTCTTAAGAGAGTTCTTTTTAACAATATCCTTTGCATCCAGTTGCACAAATGCAACAGGAATGTGCTACATGTTTACATCTTTGTCTTCTGTGTCTGTGTAGCATGTTGTTTACATCTTCATCTCCTGTGTGCACAGAATTTCAATACCAGAAGATGTCTGAACTGCAGAACATGGATGAACAAGTAAGAGGTGTGTGTGTGTGTGTGTGTGTGTGTGTGTGTGTGTGTGTGTGTGTGTGTGTGTGTGTGTGTGTGTGTGAACACATGCACGGAATTTGAATACAGATAATGTTTGGACTGCGGACTGCAGATGGACAAGTAAGAGGTATGCATGTGTGTAACAGTTATGGAGGTAGGTTGTGCGTATAAGAGGTAGGTAGGCACTGTAGATAGGTGCACATGTGTGTAAGAGGTAGGTAGCTCTCCAGATTTTTGTAGAATGTCCAGATATTTGCCCAATGTTTCTGGTCTGTTCCTCATTAAAGTTGTGATTTTCTGGAAAATCATTGCGGATTGAAGTTACTAAATAATGACAAACATTTGAGATTCAGACTTCAAATCCTGTTATTCTAACAACTTTCTAAGTTCAAGAGTGCAATATTTAATACCTTCCCCTATTTTTGCAGGCTTTGTTGAGTTTTCTTGCACTAAGGGCTTGAGAGGTATGGTAGGTAGGGATGTGTTTGTGTGAAATTCCCTAGATAAGGATAGCAGGTTGGTAGTAATTTGCTCAGGCTCAACTCCTGTACCTTAATTACAGGAAACAAAAGTCTGAAACCTCTACCCCAACTACCAAGCTGCATTTTGAGTTTCAAGTGTATTTTTCAAGGAACTGAGTTTCAGGTGCATTTTCAAGGAATTGAGAGCTTCAAGATAAGAGAAGTTTACTGCTGCTCATGTTATGTCTGTTTACAATGTACAACTGGTTTGTCTAGCAAATGGTATGTGGAATTATTCAGATGACTTTCACTTCTGCAGAGATTGTGCATATTGACTGATATTGGTGGACTGTAATGACAGAAGTTTGAATGGCCTTTTATGGTTGAAATATTCTGAATTGGGTAGTTTTATCATTATTGGTTCATGTCTTTTGTTTCATTGCATACTGGAAAAGTGTTCAAAACTATAAATTTAAAACACTCCGACAAGTGGTGCTGTATTATACAAGGATTGTAATTTAATAAGCTTAGGAAGGTGAATCAAAGAACTCTTGCATGTTTGCATGGTTCTAAAAATGTGTGCAAGGGACCTAAACGTATTCCGCCACTGGCCAGATGCATTTTGTTGGAATGTGGGTTTCAGCACTCTTTCAATGAATGTGAGTTTCAAGAGCAGAAAAGTTTTAATGCTAAGTCTGTTTTTACTGTGAGACTGTATTGCTTTGTTTAGCAAATGTCTATCAATGTTTGTGCTTAAATTTGAAATACAAGTTTTAAATTAAATCCAGATATCTGTAATCATTTTAGAAGTAAAGCAGAAAAACATATGTATACTGAAAGATCTGAACAGTGTTTATGGTTCTTAGGGAGAAATAGCCAAGTAATGGGACATGGAAATAGATGTGTGTGTGTGTGTGTGTGTGTGTGTGTGTGTGTGTGTGTGTGTGTGTGTGTGTGTGTGTGTGTGTGTGTGTGTGTGTGGTGCTGTTTATGGGGACTCAATCCATTGTCAATCCTAGGGCCCCATTTGACCACGATCTAACTCTAGTTAATGGTGTAAATGATGTGATTACTAATGCTGTTTTTTTTCCTATATTAGTTGAAGTTCATCCCTGTTCAACACCACCATCTTCCTATTAGTTGTTGCAGTTGTATATTTTTTTATTCATTACGTATGTCATGTATGCTGGCCATGTAAACATACATACAGTAGACTGCATGTAAAGTCATTATTTGTAACATTGCAGTGATATATATATATATATATATATATATATATATATATATATATATATATATATATATATATATATAATTTGTAACATTGCAGTGATATATATATATATATATATATATATATATATATATATATATATATATATATGTGCATCATATGTTTTTTTATGATATCCATCATGTGATGTAGGCACGTTGTCCTGATCTGTGTCTTTGTATTTTGTGTCATGTGAACTACCAGTATCATCCAGCATTCCATCCAGCAATCATGATGGTGTTCATGATGTGTCTCAGCATGGTACTATTGCCCCTGGCACAGAGAACATTGAGTTGTTTGGAGAATCTATCCATGTGCCAGGGGAAATACTACCATGCTGAGACACATCTTGATTGCTGGATGGGATGCTGGATGATACAGAAAGTTTATGTGATATAAGATACAAAGACACAGATCAGGACAATTTGCCTACATCACATGATGGTTAATAGAGATGTTGCAGAAGATATAGCCTCAGATGTGGAGTTCCACTTTTCTAGCCATTCAGAGGCTGCAGCCACAATGGATGTTAAACAGGGTGAGGCAATTGACCTACACACCACGGCTGAGAGCAGCGCTGCTCTCAGTTCACACAATGACCAGGAACAGGCCTTTGAAGTAGGTGCAGGCAATCAGATGTTGTGCATGGCCAGGTGTCAGAGGGTGTCCATTTCCTGCTGCAGACAAATGAACAGACACAGAATCTGCATTGTTCAGATGTTTGTGCATTTTCCCTTACCACAGATCATGTGGTATACCAGCCATGTGTCATGCACGAAGGACAAGAGTGCAGGCAAGGTGAGATTATGGCTGCATTGGTCACCCAGAATAACAGTGTGAGAGGCAAGCTGCCTGTCTGCATAACCACCGTTGGCCGTTGAGAATCACTGGCTTTGGTCCCACTTGCACAGGCCTCAACTATTAGCCCACCTGCTGTCATCTCATCAGTCACAAGGCCTTCAACTCAAATTCATGCTCCTTTATCTCAAAGTGGTGTTGTAACTCCATCCATCTCTTTTGTGGAGCAACCAGGGCAAGATGTGCCTGTACGTGTCGGGGCAGAGTGGACCATCATGTGGGATGTCAACAAGGTTGCCCTAGACTGTGTTAGTGTGTGTCCAACAGTGCAGTACACAGTGCTGGCTTATATTATTGAAATACCTCTGTACTGTGATATTTGTATTCTGAAATTAAAAATTCTGCATTATGTCTTGTGTGATTTCTCTTTTATTATGTTACTATATTGTACACATATGTATGTGTAAAACTGATGTGTGACCTTTATTGTTTACCGTACAATTATACAACAATCTGAGTGTGTATGCATACCTGTGTCAGTTGTGAGCTGAGTTGATAATCCCTGTTGTGACACTTTTGTATATGTTCATGTTGAAATATGTTATGATTATATTATGCATGAGGCTCAGTGTCTACATCTTGCCATTAGAAGTAAAGGTGGGGTAATACATGAACATCAGTGGTCAGTGTGTGCACTCATGTAGATGCGGTTTGTCATTACTAAACGATTTGGGTCAGATGTTGCCATTTTGCTTGGGTCTGCATTTATGGAGACACCCAGTGTTGCATACATCTGTTACTTCTGTTCCCCATGTCCTCCTGCTCCTCCTCCAATACTTTTGTGATGTCCTCTTCAGATATATGGGGTTCCTGGGGTAGTTCACCCACACCTGCAGCTGGAAGACCAACATGTGCTCTGGATAGCGTGTTGTACAGCATGGCACACACTGTTATTATCTTTTCTGCCTTTTCAGGTATGTATTACAGTGTATACTGGATCTGTTCAGACATCTGAACCTAGCTTTCAATGAACCTAGCTTTCAATAGACCAGACACACACTCTTATGTTTTTTTTTTTTTTGGATGTTACATGTGCTCTATTTTATGCCTCCTGTGCAGGGTTAGATGGTTCACTATATAGGGTCATTAGCCACAGCTCAAGCAGATAACCAGTCACCTGTTTTGGGGAATAAAAACACATTTTGGTCAAAATCGATATTGTTATGAGGGGTATCCTTAACTTGCACCCTAGTTGTGTTCCTGTACTTACCCAATAGCAGTCACTCAGGTATTTCACCTTGCTGGAATGCAGCCCTCATTCCACTTTCCCTCCAAATGGCTGCATTATGGACAGTTTCAGGGTGTGCTGCCATGATGTTTGTTATGCTGCCATCTGCTGCATACACAACCTGGCAGGTGATGGATGGCCATCCCTTTTTGTTTATGTATCAGTCTGCTTCAGGATGTACTGTTGTCTTGATAGGTATGTGTGTGCAATCTATTTCACCAAGTACATGTTTAAAGTTTGCAATGTTATAGAACTGGTGCATTACAGTTCTCTGCTCCATGGGGGTGGATGGCTACTGTAGGTAGTCATCCAACTTGCTGCATATTGCTTCCAGGAATTATGCCAGGATAAAACTAGCAGCTGTCTTGTGATACTCCCACAGCATCCCCCCGTGTGTTTCTGAATGTCTCAAATGCAAGTATACCTAGGCTGAGACACACTTTGCTTTCAAGTGGATGGGCTTTACCCACAGAATCTATACAGACATGTGTGGAGCACACATGTTGCAAACAACCTACGCCAGTTGTCTGTCTATATGGTATCTGTAAATTATTTACAGGTCTGACAACTGGTTCAGTTGCAGCCCTGCTCTGACTCAAGCCATCTACCTTCTAGGATGTATATCCGCAGCCTCATTTATGACTTGCATCACTGCAGCCTGTTTCAGTATATTAACAGCAGTCTACATTTTTATATATTTTTTGATATTTTGCTATCGATTTTGCCATATTCTGTAGTATTAGCTTGAATTCCTTGGAGATCAGAAAGTATGCACATAGGATTCAGAAACTGAGTCAGCATGGCTGCCCTGTCACTTTTGAGTTGCATCGTGTGTGCACAGTGTGTTTTGGAATCAGGCAAGCATGCTCAGAATCCCTAATTATCATACACTGAATACTTAAGTACTCAGCCTACCTTCAGTGTGCCTTCTGGAATTGCATCTCCACCAGATGCGCTGATGTCTTCCTCCAGTGTACTGCGCTGTCCACAAATAACTTCTGTGAACTTTACAGAATCTAGACCCATGTCACATATAGGCAATTTAATCTATAATTCTGGATGATAATGGATTTTATACATGTTATAGATTAAGATGTACTTGGACATTGTGACTTGTGATCAGCTGCATTACTTGATAAACATAATCCAGATTCTTGTAAATATTCTTCTCACCATCCCTTTACATAGAAAATAAGTCAGGTAACAAAAAAAAAAAAGAAACTGTCAAAGTCCACAGCAGTAGTGTAACCAATTTATTAAGTTCTAAAAATAAAATGTATTGCATACAGACAAATAACTTCAATTTAAAGTACCTATTCTTACATCACATAACTCTTCAGTAACAAAACTACATATGAATGAAAAACGTATTACCTACAAACATACGGAATACTAAAATATGTGTTAAATAATCCAGTTAGTTGCAGCCCACCTATAGATAACTTAATAAATCAAATCAAAATTATTTTCAGGCAAGATTAAAACTGAATTTCACAGAAAATGACTATGGCACAAGAAGTATCATCCTCACCTCACAGCTACAGATTTTCCAGTTCAGCAAAGAGATACCATATTACTTGTGCCTTGATATTCCTCCTGAAAAAGGTTTTTAAGTATTTGGTCATATAATTAACTTTGCACAAGGGAAGTTATACTGGTATGATTTCCCCTGAGCACTCTAGTGCAGTGAGCTGTATAAGACAACTCTGTATGTTAGAGCTTTGAAAGATTTCGATAAGGACATGGGCCAGTTAAACTTAGTATCACAGCAAATTTCTTGGTCTATACATCATAGACATTCTCATCCTGTTTATTCATTGACCAGATACAAAAGAGCATATATGTTTCCTGATTAGGTTCAGAGCTGTTAATCACTCTCATTGATAATTCATGATATTCTTTTGAAATATGACACCAGCTCAAAACTAAGGCTTCTACATGACCTCCCAGATTTTATGCTGACCATCCTAGATTTAAAGGCTGTCCAAAGAAAAAAAAAGTTGAACAGTCCTGGGTGGTGGATGAAGGTGCAGTATTTTGTCTCTATGTTACCAAGAAGTACATACCAAACCTTTCAACTGTCCAGATTTTTTCAGAATCTCCAGATTTTTGACTCACATATTTGGTCTGTTCCTCATGCAATTTTTGATTTTCTGGATTTTTTTTTTGGTGAATCATTGTGGATTGAATTCTCTAAATAATGACAGGCATTTGAGTTTCAGACTTCACATCCTTCAGAAAATGTGTGATAACACATGACCTTTTATTCTAGCAACTTCCTAAGTTTATAACAGCAACATTTAAAATATATCTCTATTTTTGAGGGTTTGTCCCCCTATTATTTTTGGCTTTTTCCAGATTTTTATATGCCAAGAGGTTTAGAGCTATGGTCCAGGCAAATTTCAAAGTAAACTGTTACTCTGGGTGTAATTATTGACTTGATAAATACCAAGCTTTAGACTTGCAGTCGTGTAATTTGTAGAGACTGGAATGCAAGGCATATGGCTATTGGTGCCCCCACTTTCATACACCTTTCAGTTGAATATCAGGGTGATGATGATTATAAACATTTGATTGTTCTTTTGCATATCAGTCCATAGTAAGTCATTGCTGTAGAAATAACATCACATACAGATCATACAAAATAATTTTTGCTTGCCTATACCCAAGCTGCTAGCTATCTTAGGCTGAAAGGATATGCCACTGCCATAGATTCATGCACTATGTCTCCTGCATTACATTGTTAGGAATAACATGCATCAGCTCATGTTAGTGTCTTGCTTTTGATGCTTGCCTCTGATATCGTGAGTTTGTTCACAGCTGGAGGCTCTAAGGCCAGTAATAGTTTTAACACGATATCTACTTTACTGAATAAAACACTCTTTTGCCAGAAAGATCTTGATTTAGCCATCAAGACCTTTCAGATAGATAAGGAGAATGGATATTTGACTGACAGATGAAGTTCAGAAACTGTGCCCACCTTATGCAAGAAATAAAGTCTAAGCTATGGCTAATTTTCATTTAGAATTAGATATGGGTATACCTTTACCCTCCTGACATTAAACTGTGACCATTTTCTTAGGAAAACTTTAGATGGGTACTACACATTAAAATTGCTACTTCTCATCACAGCTCTTAGCATTGACAATAGGGTACATAGGGCCATATGGGCCAGTAGGTTTGCATTTTATTTTATTTAGTGAGGCTTACTGTTGACATATCTTTACACTGGTAACTTGTCAGTACCAGTGTACTTTTCAGATGAAATACAGTGTATCCTTGGAAGAAACTTCTATTGTTGGTGTCATCATCAGTGCTGACAAAAATGTCATTAGGTTTCCATAGCAATAAAATGTTTGTACTTCTTGGTAAATATGGATTTCTCTTATATTCTGTGTGAGTCTACCAGGATTTTGTGTGTGTCATTTCAAAGGCATGTTGTAATGAGAACTTTAGTCTCTCCTATACTTGGAAGAACTTTTATTACCATGTACAGTATGCCCATGTCTCTCATGCTCTTCACCATTGCCTTACACTTTTTGACCATGAGATTAATGAACCTCTCTGGGAGAGTCATACTGTATTTTTTCTGGGAGACTATAACCTCTATTAACCTATAGTCTGTCAGTGCCTGATCTGTCATACAAAGTATACACAAAGTCTAAAAGGATCTAGTTATAAAGATTCGGTATTTTCTTGTCACAGAGATGGACAACTCAGAATGATATTAGGTTTTACGCAACACATTTACCTTTAGCAGCAAAGTAATTATTCTGAGAACTAAAGGCTGATGATTCTTGAATCTGTATTGTTCACAAGGAGATTGTACCTGCTAATGTGTTTTGCAGCTTTGATTAACTACATACCTGATTTTCAAGGTATCTCTAATTACATGTCATCCTTGTTGAGGCCAAGATTCTCTGTGTCACTAATGTGAGTAAATATGACTCTGGCAAGCAATTCCCAATTGCTAGGCTGTTACTGTTAGCGTCAGCCTAAACATGTTCCCCATATGGCTTTATGCAAATTATCAGGCTACCTGTAAAAGTTATGATCTGGCATATTTACTGCCCTAAAAAGAGTTGTCTAACCTGTACAGTTGTCTAAACTGATTTATGTTCTAGAAAACCTTTTTTTTTCTTCTAGCTTCACAGGTGTGATCACTTTTTGTGAATAAACTAGTTCTCAGAGACTATTCTGTTCACTCCAAAGTATTTTTCTATGAAGCATGTTGAGATGCTTAGTCTAAGGCTTTTTCTGAAGATAGAATGTCACCTTGCAACAGTATTATTGAGAGGTCAATAAGGCTGGTTTAATACCAAATGGGACCAGTTAATTCAAGCACAAAAAGGACAATTAGATGGGCTTACAACAGCCTGCAAGTGTAGCTAGTCTAGTAATTACCTGTGAACCTACAAACCAAACATTACTGCAGCATTTGGACAGAGAATGTGTATGACAAACTTAAAATATAAGATAAAACACCACAAAATACAATAAGCAAAAGAACACAATAAATAATGAAACACCATAATTAGTAAAGCATGATAACACTTCAAGTTTGGGTATTTTGAACTGATGTTATCAGCAAGAAACTTTATGTGTTATTAATGTGTGTATGGCTAACAAATAAAAGTTAAGTTTCTCTTTAGGAATTTTGTAACTATCTGCTAGCATCCATATTGTAAAACACATATCACCTTGCAGGGATAGTAAAAGCCCACTGAGTGTAGTATGCACAACACACCATGTGTTAAATCTTACTGATACCATACCCACAAGTGCTGTGATCAATCATTGCTGAACAAGCTTGTTGCCTATTATGAATTTGCTGCCTTTGTTTTAGTTTGCGGGCTGCCCTCATCAGGGGTTCCTTAGTATTATAACCAAACTATTCACAGGACATGAAGTTTAATGGGTAATGGCAATAATGTAGGATATCTAAGCCACAATTTATGGTGGAGATCTGTCTTAAACAGCAGTTTGTGGGATCAATGGAAAGATGCTTCAAACATGAAAACATTATAGGGACAGGAACATCTTAACTAATGTAACTCTGTCCACAGATTATACCTGTAGCTTCTTCCATATTAAACCAAGATGTGCACTTTGAATTACATTATGTTCAAGTTAAATTTTGACATTATCAGTGGATTAGGGCGCAGCATTATTCCTAGATAACATGATGATGTGGTACACCATAAAGGAGGTATGTATGCAGCATTTTGCCTTTAGAACTGCTACCATGTGGTTTGCAGAATACATTTTAGATGTATTTATTTTAAGTGAAGACTCAAGTGCATTCATGCAGCACAATAAGAATTTACCATACGCCACTGATAGGGATCTGAGTTAAACATGGTTGAGTCATGTGTTATAAGCAAGGTTCTGCTATTCTATTCCATTGACCAATTGAAGCCTTCTAGTTTTGGGTTTCACTCCATGCAAAAACAAGGCTGGGGACAGTGGACATCCAATGCCTACTGCCCATATGCAACATGCAACATTGTAAAAAGGAATGCAGCCAGGAATACTAACATAGCCTACGTTGCTTTAACAGAAGAAGTAGGAACATAAATCCTGTTGATCATGAGCCACAAATAATGGCAACAGATCAAACTGAATGCTTTTTCAAAGTTGATCATTATGACTACTGCATGGTTATGTCCTTTCTACAGCCTCTGCATTTATGTCCTAAGAGTGCATTTATACTCTACACTGGACTGATCCTATATAAAGTTATTTAGTGTAGCTTTCATCACTGTATTCACCTCTTATTGTCTAATAGATTCTTTTAGAATCATGTTCTGGGTGAATGATAATGCTGGCAATCTCAGACAGAGCCTCTAGTAAAGTCCTGTCCATATTTCTACTAACTAGTGCTGCATAATATTAGAATTAAACCTAATAAATTCTTTAGTGATTTGTCGTAGGGTAATGTGGGCTGCAAAGAAGAACCTGCCTTGTATTGCCACTATGCTGTTTAAAAGTTTCCTTTGTCATCCCTCAAAAGCAGACATTTTTTGTGATGTGCTGCTTAAAGATTAAGCTGTGAATACAGCCCTTTCTAAGTGCAGCTGAGTTTTAGACCTTTTATTTATGTCGAGTGGTACTTGTACTCTTTTGCACTCTGCAAGTGTGTACCTGTCAAGGAAACCACTTAGACTACAAGTCTTGTGGAAGTTCATTAATTATCCATCTTAAGGTTTTGTAGTATATACTTTTTAGCTTGCTTAAATATTTGGATTTTGCATCTCAAAAGAGCCTTATACCTCCTATTTACAAGATTCCCACCTTTTTGTGTTGGAAAATTGCCAAGTGCAATAATTTATATACCTACCATGGTGTCACTCACTACACCTGGGTTTTTACAGATTGTTATGTTTAGCATCCAAGGCATGTTTCTTTTAGCAAGAATTGCACAACAGACCTGGAGTGGGGCTGTATACTGATTTAAATGCAGGGGCTGGTATAACAGCTGTCTTAAGTGTTTAGATCTTAATCAGAAGTATAAGCAGAGTGAGTTTTTACTGTGCTGTGAGATAAAGCCATATACATTTCCATCTGGTTATAAGGTTTGCAATGTGTCCATGAAACCTACCTCTGCTATATTGCTTTTAATTGGTTTCTGAGACTGAATATACCTTTATAAATGGGATACAGTCCTATTTTAATCAAGACTATTTATATGTTGAAATTCCCAACTATAAATATAGGATTTTTTTTGCATTTTCTGACTACCTAGCAGTGTGAAAAAAAAAACAGAAAATAACTGGTTTAATTCTGTGTTAAAGGCACAAATGGCACAAAAGTACCAACTTTATATCATGCCCGATAGAGTCTAATATGTAACTTCCATTCCTGTAGCATCCACAGCTGGCATATACTAAGCAACTAAGCAAGGCTGCCAAAGCACAGTTTCATTTATTAGAATAGTCACCCCTAATACTTCAAAATGTTTACAAAAGGTCTTGCTCTCCTGTAAATATTTGCTCTAAAATTTCTAAACTAGTATTCCAACTTGTTCCTTTTAGCTGGCAAGTTAAAGTCTCACTCATTAATCATAATAAATTTAATCATAGCCTTAAGCATAATAATCAAATATCACAGGCTAGTGGACAAGAAACTAGACATGCCTAGGAAAGAATTATTGAAACAAGGTTATATTAGAGTATGAGATTGTAAGAGATCTAAGCATTACAGCATACTGAAGACACAGCAAGTGCTCTTGTCTTTGAGGTCCTAAGTCAGTTGTCAATTAGAGAGAAACTCCTTTCCAAATAGTTAGGTTCCAGGTGTGGTAACTTTTGAGTTTTAAGGTCGCATTTGTAATCCCTGTTCCATATATTGTTCAGCACCTTTGGCTGAGGAGGGTGAATGGGATTATTGCAAATATGTCCTCATCTTCTTCTTGGACCCACTTACTAGCTGCGGTTTCCATTTTTTCAGAAGGCACCAGGGTTTAAATATGTTGCTGAAAGACATTTTTTTTTCAGGGGTGTATTGCAAAGTATTGCCTTCCTATTGCACCCATCAGCAGTATGCAGGGAACATGTAAGATAAATCTTCTAGTGAGAATTTGTAGTAACTGAGAACTAGTGTCAATTAGGAATGCAGCAAAGTTTCCACATCTTGAAACCTTTCTTACCATCGCTGAAAAGATTTTTATCTGGGGTACAGAAGCTTTAATCAATGCTGCTTGGAGCTTCGGGTGTCTTTATCAACTGATGCCATAAGCATCTGGTGTAGAGAAGAAGTAATTCCCCCCGATAACTGATGTACAAAACTACAGGACATTTAAAGACAGTGAATATATTATTCTGGAAGTAGTGGGACTAAATGCAGGTGATAACTTTTCTGGTCTGTGAAATCTTGGGAGGAATGTCTCGAGAGACCTGCTTGACAGCAATGCATTAATAAATGTTGGCCCTCCTTTGCATTCAGACCAATAAACCAACTGTTATTGCAATCTAATAATGGAAAATGATCTACTTTGGTGAGACCCTGTAGGCCAGGAGGTCTCAAAGCACACTAAGCCTGTTGAGTGCTTATAGGTTTAGATTCAGGCAGGTTTAGTGTTTTGGGCAGTTATTCCTCTAAAAAGGGAGGAAGGTCTGCCTTTTTAGTTCCTTTTGGAAAACATCCTATCTAGAACTAGCTCCTATGCTGCCAGTTCTCCAAGTCATCTATTTTGTCCCTTAATTATTGAAACTGTTTGTTGGTCACGCATATCAACAATCCCTTTTCTTTGACTGGCAGAAAGTCAGTACTGACCACATTTTATAGAGACGAAATCCGTATGACACAGTCTTCTAGTAATATTTAATCTGACCCATTCTGAGTATTTTAGTGGATGTGTCCTCCAAGATTTTATTTATTTATTAGGGACGCTAAAATGTCAAGTTTGTCAGGCAGATGATGGTCCATATATTTTACCGCTAGGCCATCCGCAGTGGTTGAATCTGCCATGCAGTTGCAATTTTACTATTTTGTGTAACCAGAAAATCCTCAAAAGAAACCACTTCTGTGGAAACCAAAGCCATGTTAGCACAAATGGATCAACTTTTAGGTGAAGATATGAAAATTAAAGGTATAAGCTAACTTTTTAATAAGTGCAATAAACTTCTGGATTGTCTTAATTTTTTTATGATATGTGGAAGTAGACAGCATCATCATCTTCCATTGTATGAAAGAGTTAGTGCTGAGAGAATTAATGGCTTTAGGTGACATCTAAAAGACTGTGAGAATAAAGGTTAGTACAAAGTGGACTGTGTTCGTTTTCCTGCACATTATAGAACATATATAATACACAAGTAATCAGTACAATTATATGTCACTATTGTTTACTGACTTTATAAGACTGGTAAATATGTTATAGTGTTTTAAGCTTTATTCTTAAAAATTACTATGAGCATGAGAAATTTGGCTGAAATAATGTGGTTTAGTATACCCCAGTGTTTGATTTCTAGAATCTGCTCTTGATAGGATCCAGAATGGAATATTATGTTTTGTCAAACTTGTAACAGCCACTAAGTTCAGTCACCATCTGCATTTTGGTCTCAGTCTTGCAGGGGATAGTTGTATATATATATATATATATATATATATATATATATATATATATATATATTTAAGAGATATGGTATAATTATTGTTGGGATATGTTCATTTTTGACTCCTTGATGTCCACTTTCTTATATATCTTACTGTGTCTGTATGACGGACATTACATTTTCTTTTTATATCCTAGTGTACAGGCTTTCCAAAATGATCAGTGAATTTCCAAGTCTAGTCAGATGTACATAGAGAAGATTATATGATTGGAAATGCATTTCTCTTGCTGTCATCTTCTGATTTCCTTGTGGTCTAATGTAGAAAAGCTTGTATTGAGGTGTCGAATTACTATTCTGCATTATTGTGGGACATTAAGATTATTGCATTTGCTTTATCTGAGTCAGGGTCTTCTCTTCTAGACACTGCAACTCTGTCTGTCTGTATTATTGCCAAAAAAGTAATATATAGATCAGGAAATAACTTGGAGCTGTCACCACTTGCAAAGAAGAATCTACTACTGTCTTTCGGCTTTTCCCGGTTAGGGGTCACCACAGTGGAACTCCAGTCCGCTAATGATTGGCAGTTGATTTTTACATGCTGGCTTGCCAGGCCTAATGCACAACCTTCAACGTAGGAACGCCCATTCACGCATGTCAACACACAGAAGAAGACGCTCTAACTGAGAATCGAACGGGCAACGTCTAATTGTGAGGTGACAACTACCAGTTAATAAGTAATGCTTTCAATGAACCTCAGTCCATAGCTCAATATGAAGCCCTTTAGTTGGTTAGTTAGGTAGATAGATATTGCAAAGTGTAATCATTAATGTTAATGACATTTGCCTGATTTCTTCAACTGATCTTAGTGACTTGTTAGCATGCTGATCTAATATATTATGATATTGAAAAGATTAACTTTAGAAATGCTGTTCCTTAATGAACACCCCTTTTTTTCCTTATGTAAAGTTTGCCATTCCTCCACCTTTCTACCATTGTGTTTGTTAATAAATGTTTACAACAATATTATTTTGGAACTAGAAACTCTTAGCTGTCGACATCTACTAAGAATGTTCCTCTTGCAATTCTAAATACGCTGATAATGCAAGAAAATCTTAATATAAAGACACAAACACCCTGGAACACACAACTGAACAGCAATGTCAGAAGAGACAAGCTAAGAGAACCAGTGGCTTACTTTCAATTCTGAATAAATTAATTGCTCTCATGCTACACTTACATTTAATATGCTTAAAGGTTAGTGAAATGAGATGTTGATTCCAGTAGATTTCCTAGGGTTTGGACCTGATCAATTTGCAAGCTTTCGCACAGTGGAGATATTCTGAGGGGAAAAAATACTACTTGAGAAACAGATATGTACAAGCTGGAAATATCCTCCTCCTTATAAGCAGTGTGACAGTGTTGTCAATAGCTAGTACTCATGAATGCCTTGTTCAGACAGTAATTATATACTTCACTATAGCAAAACAATTGAATTCATGTCTGCTCTTCAGTCATGAACCCCAACCTCGCTTGCCTATATCATCCCTGTGATAGGTCTGTGTGAAGTACACTGAAGTAAAGAAAGCATAGTGACATGCAACGCCAAACACCTGTGTCAGACTTCTGATTGGTGCACAGATATGAGCAGTCACACTATGGTGCAGGGATATGAGCAGTTGCATTAGCAGGTGCTATCTTACCTTCTCTGAGAATGCCATCACATTGATTTTTGACAGCACAGAGGTGCATATATATGAAGTCTCATTAGTGCAGGAATTAACCATCAATCTTTTTCTTGCTTAGCTGCAAACCACTTTGATGATATAGAGAAAAAAATTGAAAGAAAGTAGAAAAAATATCTTTTGTAAGTCAGCCTCGTTTCTACAAATTCCACAGCTGCAGATGAGAACACCATCAGAAAATATATGTAGTTACACTCTGAATGTCTGCAGCATTCATTTATGATATTTCTGTCTCCTCTGCATATATTTCCACAAGAAAGTAGAGCAAAAGGTTGTTAAGTCTTCACTGACAACAACAGATGTTATTAAACAAATGCTGGATTAATAGTGAAAGGAATAGAAGCATCAGCCATGTAAAATGAACACTTTACTTAAACTCTTAAAAGACAATAAATGTAGAGAAGATGAGCCTCTCCATATCCAGCTAATCGTGGGAAAAATCCATTGCCATATTCTTGCTAGATACAGGTCCCCCACCACAAACCAGAAAATTCATCCATCATACCTAAAGTTACAAGAATCACTCACCATCCAGCTCAGTACCATACTCATGGGTGATTTTAACTATCCCTCCATTGATTTTGAGGCATACATGACAACTAAAAAGCAGGCCTAAAGATTTCTTGACTTTGTAAATTCAAATGCCTTGGAGCAGCTAGTCTGCACTCCTACTAGGAGAACAAATATCCTAGATCTGCTTCTCACAAATATGGGAGAGTGTTGCACCCCCCCCCCCTCCCCGCAGTGTGATGTCCTCACTGGTAACATCAGATCACAAAGTGGTCTCCCTTGAAATAAAGACAAAACTAGTCCCCCACCTAACTCCAAAACTTAAACAACTTCTCTAAGGTAAGTTACTCCCTATTAATGGATGACATAGCTAGTTTCCAAGCTCTCCCAAAGCCAGAAAAAAACAGAAACCTATACAGAGGCACACACAAAGCCCTGTACAACCATATAAATAATTGCTTAGTAACCACAGTACCAGACAGAAATAAACCCAGGTCAAACCACAAAAGCAAGCCACCCTGGTGGACCCATTGTATTAATAAGTTATACAACAAAAGAAAGAAAATCCTGTCAAAAAGTGAGAAGGAATGTGCACAGCAGAGCAAAAAGTCCATCATTAGTCTGAACAATTGAATCAGGGAACTAGTCAAGTGTCTGAAAGCAGACTTGGAGGTAAAAATAGCCTCCAAAACTAAGGATAACCATAAGACATTTTTCAGTTGTGTCCACAGTCTTAAGGGCAGTACCCAACAAAGTGCAGAATTAGTTGTAGATGGCATCATCTATACTAATCTGGAAGATATAGCAAATCACCAGGCCAACAAATTCAGCTCAAATTTCACCTCACCATCACCCCCAGTTCTCCCCCAAGTAATACCCTCCACCATTCCATTGCCAGTTATCAACAAAGAACAAGTTGTCACTGCACTCTCCAAAGTTAAAAATATGACTTCAGTGGGGCCTGAAAATATACCAGGTTACTTCTTAAACAGCTTACATCAGGACTTATCAGGCCCAATAGGATCTCTTTTTAACCACAGCTTCCAGACTGGCTTTGCTCAGACAGACTGCAAGAAAGCAGCAGTCATCCCTCTAAATAAAAGGGAAACATCTACTGACCTGGGAAATTACAGATCCGTAAGTTTGACTAGTCTTATATGTAAAGTCAATGAAAAAATATTCATGGATCTGATAAATAATGACATAGGAAACCTACAAACACTAGACCTGATCCAACTCAGCTTTGTTAAGGGCAGATCATGCCTACTGAATCTGATAGATTTCTTTGAGAAAGTCACTAAGGGCACAGACGAAGGTAAAACAGTACATAGTGCCTACCTTAACCCGGCCTAGGCATTTGACACAATTCTTCACTCAGGTATTATGAATGAACTCACAAAACTCAGCATTAAATCCTTCTGTCACCAGATGGATAGCCAGTTGGCTCATGGACAGGACAAATATGGTTAACGTGGGTAAATCCAAATCCAGCAAGAGGCCAGTTACTAGTGTTGTGCCACAGGGTTCAGTACTGGGATCACTACTGTTTAGAATATATATAATATATATCTGAAGTCAAGAATAATGTGGAAGGCCTCTGGATGACAAAGTTTTCCAAGACTGCAAGCTGAATCCCATGACAATGTAAATATTCTTCAGGAGGGTCTAGATTATACAAATGATTGGTGCCAGAACTATGGCCTAAAGCTAAATGAAAAAAATGCATTATCATACCCTTTAGGAAGTCAAATACTTTTGCAAATTGCAAAATCAATAGCAGACCCCTAATAGTAGACTCAGAGGTGAGAGATCTGAGTACGCAGACAGATAGTAACTTTGATGGCTATGTGTCCACTTTGGTGAGGATGTTCTTTTATGCAGCATAACTTATAAGTAAAGTATTGCATCAGGATTCAAGTAAATTATAGTTCTGCTGTACTCAGCCTTCATTAGATCAATAATCGAGTACAACGCACCATTTGGCATGAACTTCACTAGGCACATACAGCAAGTGGAGCAACCTTAGAGTGTCCTCACAAAGAAAATACAGGGAGCAAGCATCATAAACTATGCAGAAAGACTAAACGTTCTATCCCTTTACTCTGTCTCCTACTGGCTATTAAGGGGTGGCCTATGTCTGACCTACAAGGCACTCACAAATCCTGTCCTGATGGAAGTGATACACATCTGCAAGTCAAAAAGTATGAGGGTCACCACATCTAGTGATCTAAACTTACTCAGTGACTCTAACAAAACATCCTATAGAGACAGATTTGTGTCTCAAAGATTGCCCCCTCTTTGGATCAGGCTTTCTATCCACTTTAAGTGGAGCCCTTCCCTGGCCATCTTCAAATGCAGTTTGACTCAATGGATGGGGAATTGCAAATTTACACCTGGGGTAGTGTCTATGTCCCTTATGAATGGGGCAATATGTAAGATACTCAATGCACAGGCACAAATCCATGCCATCTTCCTGCCCTTAGGGGGGCATATATTGGGTCATTTCAGGTTATATTAGCTAGACTTGTAAGGAGCCTTAAGTCAATAGTCTAGTAATATCCTATGAACCTATGAACCTATGAGTTGTAAAACCATTCCATTTGTATCATAAATGCCATATGTATAAAACTAATCAGAACAATGCTATGTGTCACAGAAGGAAAAAAAAAACTTCATTTCAATCTTGAGTATGAAGGTTCAGCTACTGGAGCTATTCACAAAAGAAAGTAACTTCAGAAGGAACTGTGCACATTAATAGCTGGTATATTCATTCTTGGGAAAGTGTATCTGGGATTTTTACCTGATTAAAACCATCCTGAGTAGGCTGGGGAGCATAAGAATGTATATACCATATTAAATAGGTTCAAAGGAAAATGGATATTGAGCATGCACATTTAACAAACCAAAAACTCATAAAATACCATTGTTTCAAAATTGTTATCTTATCTAAGCCATCCATTCACCACAGAACTCAAAGGAGCCAAAATATGTGCATCTCAGAGCATTTGTCAAACCTTTCCATATAACTATTATTTTTTCTGTATTTGTGTACATTTCTCAGGGATTGTGAACTTATTTCCAAGGATTCCTGATAGTGTAGGAGTTCTGCTTTTTGTTGTAAACCATTTGTGCTCAAAACCAGTTTGTTTTGCAATAAGAGGTTTTTTTTCCACTCTGGTTGGAGCAGGAGTTCTACCTTTTGTTTTACATTAAGAGGGTTTTTTGCACACTGATGGGAGCAGAGGGCTGATTTAACCCATACAAGTTGGGAACTGCTGTTGGAAACTTATTGTATGTTTATCTTATTGGCCTGAGGGCTTGACTGTGTAAAAGCTTTACATCCTGCTGGTATAAAAGCCTCACATTTATCTATGCCTTATATATAAGCAAACCTCTTCAGTTTCAAATCCTCTGTAGGAAATGATCACCATAGTCTCCCACTGTTCACAGCTGCTCAAAGATTTTCCAGTTTCCGCAGATGGCAGCACTACTGTGCATCATCTAATGGTATACTTCTAAACACTCTCATTTTGACCTTTAGGTGACTCTCCCCTACTCCTTCCCATTTAACAAGGATTTGGTATAATGGATAGGTACTTCCCTGTTATCTCTGTTTCTGGCCTGGTGGATATGGGCTTCCTTAGGCAGTGTAGTAACTGCCTTATGTTCACTGACAACCATTTAATTTTAGAACAGACAAACACAGTGTGTGAATGACATAGATATACAATTTCATTGGAGGTAAAGCTCTCACACACACACATGAAAAATACAAACCAGATTGTTAACATTACACCCAAAGCACTGTCTAACAACACTACAGAACAAACACATAGACCCACATATGCAGAGGTACTCACTTGTAATCTATCCAAACCTCCAAAACTTGACAAAATCATCTCTCAGTGGCCTTGTCCACACTCAAAAAAGACAACATCCCACACAACATATTACTCTGAAAATCATAATAACCCCACTTCCATGCCCATAAGGCAACACACTGCACAGCCAAACATTCTCGTTATTGGGGATTCCATTGTAAGACATACTGATGTCCTGCTCCCCGGCTAAACAAGAAGAAGATCACAGTGAGCTGTTGGGAGTCAGACTCTGCCACATCATGCGTGCACTTACGTCTTTAAACCACAAGTATCAGTACGACATGGTCATAGTCCATGTCGGCATAAATGACCTAAGAAGTACCTCACTGGGCTACATGAAGAGAGACATGATGGAGCACTCTGAATATGTGTCCAGAACAGGTATGAATCTAGCCTTGTGTAGCATCCTACCTTTAACAATGATGATGCCACAGTCTTCTTCTTTCAGCTTTTTCCCAGTTAGGGGTCACCACAGCAGATCACCTGTCTGCTCATGATTGGCAGTGGAGTTTTACAGTGTCGAGTTGCCAGCCCGGCGCCCAACCTTCCACAGAAGGCAAACACACACACTCACACCTAGGGCCAATTTAGAGTGTCCAATCCACCTGCAGCATGTCTTTGGGATGTGGGAGGAAACTGGAGCACCCGGAGGAAACCCACGCAACCACAGGGAGGACATGCAGACTCTGCACAGAAGGCACCCCAGCCAAGGATCGAACTGGAGAACCTCTTGCTGTGAGGTGACAATGCTAACCACTGCAATGATGATGCCACAGTACAAGCAAAAAAATGACTGACTTCAACAATTGGCTTAGTTTCTGGTATCAAAACAAGAGGATCTAATATCTGTCAGTCAGGGGTGACATGACTGACAAACCACAATGTTTTGCCAGAGATGGTTTGCATTTATCACAACTTGGCTTCCAGATACTGGCAAAAACTTTATCTGTCCCCATAGTGTTTTTTTTTAGGCTGTGCCAAGATATTAAATCCTCAAACATAACAAAAATCACTCATGACTACCTAAAGGTAGTCAGTACTAGGAGTTTTAATAAAATATTCTACTCACTGGAAGCACTCCTCATCCTGGAGAAGCAGACATACGTATAGTCATGGAAACATGATTCATTACTATGGAAAGCACTTCAGCTATAAAAGGTTACAAGGCCTTTCATACACTTCAATCACCCTCAGCTCAGAATAAAACAAAGGGAGGAAGTGTCTCAATTTTCATAAAGGACAAGTACACTACTAGACAGGTTCACCAACATGACTCACTTGAGCTGCTCCATATCAACTAACCATAGGTGCAACCTGCTATCATATCCTTGCTAGCTACAAATCCCCTAACATCTGGAAAACCACACCTCTTACCTAAACCTACTTGAATCTCTTAACATTCAGCATAAAACCATACTTATTGGAGACTTTAACTACCCCTCCATAAGCTGGGAGAGTTATACAACCCATAATTCACTTGTTCAAAGTGGACTTTATCAATACAAATACCTTGGAGTAACTAGTTAGCTCCCCAACTAGAAGTACAGATATCTAGATCTAGTACTCATGAACTTGGGGGATGCTGCTCCCTCCCATGCATTATATCCTCCCTGGTAAGATCTGACCACAAAATTATCTCCTTTAGTTTAAAAACTAACCTAAAACCCCATCAAACTCCAAACCTGTTAAAAACTTTGTAACAGCTTATTAAACTTCCAAGCCCCTCCAAACCCAGATGACCCACAGGCTGCACCGTCTTTTGTGCACAGTCTGAACTGTACACAAAAGAATTGTACAACCACGTTCATAGCTGCATAGTGGAGACAGTACTTGTCTGAGCAAGACTTATGATTACTACCAAAAAAAAAAAAAAAAAAATCACCTTGTTGGATCCCTAGCGTATATAGGCTATTTGACAAAATGAAAAAAATCCACTGCAAAATCAATAAAGAACAGACAAAACAGTGCAATAAGACACTCATAACTTTAAACAAACAAATTAAAGAGCTGGTCAAATTTGCCAAGCAAACTATGAGGCAAAGATAGCCTCCCATGTGAAAGATAATCATAAGGCTTTTTTTAATTATGTCTCCAACAGCCAAAAACGAACAGGAAAGTAAATTGCTCAATGAAAACAGCCAAAACCAAGAAAAATAGTGCAATTCCACCAAGGCACAACTCCACTTGTATTTTCCACATGAACAAGCTTTATTAAAACACACTTTTTTCAGAATAAAACCATATTTTGTCCATTGGTCATGTTTACATTGTCATTGTGTCCTGTTACATCCCCTTGCACATCGTGTGTCCTGTTGCTCAAAAAAATAGTAAGAAACCCATCACATTCAGCTCCTATGTCTTTTGCAGGTTTATGTCCATTGCTAATGCCAGATTCTGTTGTCAAACTCACTTTTTCATGCCGTTTTCGTCTCTACCAAGTATTCCCTGGTTCCCTGGTGGGCGTGACAAACCCGGGAGTAGTGATTGACAGGTAGGCGTTAACAGTTCAACCAGTTGCGTTAATTGGTCCATCATTCTGTCAATTTTTTCCAAATCACTGCCTCTCCCTGAATTAGCTTGTGAAGACATTGAGGTCTCTTCCATCCCACAAAACAATTACTCCAACAGCCAAAAACGAACAGGAAATTAAATTGCTCAGTGAAAACAGCCAAAACTAAGAAAAATAGAGCAATTCCACCAAGGCACGACTCCACTTGTAATTTCCACATGAACAAGCTTTATTAAAATACACTTTTTTCAGAATAAAACCATATTTTGTCCATTAGTCATGTTTACATTGTCATTGTGTCCTGTTACATCCCCTTGCACATTGTTCGTCCTGTTGCTCAAAAAAAAATAGTAGGAAACCCATCACATTCAGCTCTTATGTCTTTTGCAGGTTTATGTCCATTGCTAACACCAGGTTCCATTGTCAAACTCACATTTTTCGCACCATTTTCACCTCTACCAAGCATTTTCTGGTTCAACGGTGGGTGTGACAATTAAGCCAATTAACGCAACTGATCGAACTGTTAACTCCTACCTGTCAATCACTACTCCCGGCTTCGTCAGGACGAACGATGTGCAAGAGGATGTAACAGGACACAATGACAATGTAAACATGACCAATCGACAAAATATGTTTTTATTTTGAAGAAAGTGTGTTTTAATAAAGCTTGTTCATGTGGAAAATACTAGTGGAGTCATGCCTTGGTGGAATTGCTCTTTTTTTCTTGTTTTTTTTTTTAATTATGTCCTTAACCTCAGGGGAAACTCTCAGCACTATGCTGAGTTAATCATGAACGGCAACACTTACACCCAGCCTGAAACTAGAGCAAACCTGTAGCTAACAAGTTCAGTTCAAACTTGTCCCTCCATCACCTCCTACCATACCCAAAGAAATACCAACAACCATCCCTCTACCAGTCATTATGAGGGAACAGGTCTTTACTGCACTTGCTAAAGCCAAAAACACAGCCTCTGTGGATCTCAACAACATTTTAGGATGCTTCTTAAATAGTTTAAAACAAAATCTATCAGGGCCACTCGAAACCATCTTTAACCATAGCCTCCAGATAGGCTTTATCCTACAGGAATGGAGGACTGCAACAGTCATTCCTCTACACAAGGGGGGCCCATCCACTGACCTAAGCAACTATAGACCCATAAACTTGATCAGTCTTATCTGTAAGGCCATGGAGAGAATAACATGGACCCGATCAATAACAACATAGGAACTCTCCAAAAACTGGACCAGAACCAATTTGCCTTTGCCTGCTCAATTTGGTGGACTTCTTCGAGAAGGCCATCGGGGCCTTGGATGAGGGCAAAACAATACATACTGCTTATTTAGATCTGGCCAAAGCTTTCAACACAATCACCCACTCAAGATCCTAGATAAACTTACTGACTTAGGCATATACCCCTACATCATCAAATGGATAGCAAACTGCCTCACTGACAGGACACATATTGTCCAGATAGGTAAAACCACTTCCAACAAGAAACCTGGTACTAGTAGTGACCCACAGGGCTCAGTGTTGGGACCCCTTCTGTTTGGTGTGCATTTCTCTGAAGTGAAGGCCAGTGTTAGTGGACTCTGGCTCAGAAAGTGCACTGACTGCAAACTGGGAGCAATCATTGAATCCCCAAACGATGTTGATATCCTACAAGCATTCCTAAAAATGACAAAAAACTGGCTGGAGGGAAGCCTTCTAGCTTATCAGTGGGAGTGGTAAGCACTAGGTAGCCTGTCTATGACAAGAGGAGAGGCTTTGGTCAAGAAATTGTAGTTTATTGACCATTTGGGCAGTTTGTCCATCTCTTTCAACTTTCTGGCTCAAAAGCCCACATCTGCGCTTGTTTCCCACCTTTCTTGTAACTAACCTGCGGGAAAGCACTAGAAAGCCTAAACTTCTTCAAGCACTCAGTTCTCCTTTTTAATAAGAAAAAATTAATCATAGGCACTAAACAGCCTATAACTGCAAAGTATCTTGCCAAGGTAAGGGAAAACAGCTCTTGTACTTTACAAAAGAAACACCGTATCAAGCACGTCCAAGGGTAGAGCTTCCAGTGATTTCTACTGTCCACCTGGTAAATCTGGTCATACTGGGTCAATGCAGCAATTGTCGCATGTACACAGACAACTCTCTTCTCCTACCGCACAAAACTACAACCTGCGAGAGATCCACTTACATAACCAAACTGGAAGCAAAGCTCTCTCCAGCCAAGATTGTGCTAGACAATCAAGAGGAGGTTTAACACCTGCACTATACCTCAAGCAACACATAGCCCTTTAAAACTCACGCCACCAACATCCACACATAGTAGTACTAAACCCACTTATGCAGAAGCCCTTAACATTAACCTGCCCAAGTAACAAGGATCTCCGAATCTGAAACACAAACAATCACCAATCACAACCAGAGTGACATATAGCTCAAAATACCAGTGTGCCACCAAACAACAGCCCCTATGGCAAGACAATGTACCCAATACTTTAGTCATAGGTGACTCTATAGTCAGGCACGCTGATGTCCCACTCACCAGGCTGAACAAGGAGAAAATTACTGTCAGCTGCCTGTCAGGTGCCAGGATCTGCCACATAACGCATGCACTCAAGTCACTCCACAACAAGTACAAATACAACTCTGTCATTTTCCATGTTGGAGTGAATTAACTTGAGATGTACCTCCCTGGACTACATGAAAAGAGACATGGAAGAGCTCTCAGATCATGTGACCCAGGCAGGTATGACCGTATCCCTGAGCAGCATCCTGCCTTCGACCAGAATGATACCACAGTATAAGGACAAAATGATTGACTTCAACAATTGGCTAAGTTTCTGATGTCATTCAAAGGGGATGCCTGGGATGACATGATTGACAGACCACGATGCTTTGCCAGAGATGGTCTGCACATGTCGCCCCTGGGATTCAGGTTACTGGCTAAGGCTCTTGCCACTTTTATAGTGCCTTTTTTAGGCAAAGCTCAAAGGACAAAACCACCACCGTAACAGATATAAGCATGCAAAATATGAAGGTAATGCTACTCAATGTTAGAAGTCTAAACCTCAAAATGCACTTTCTCGAGGCACTTCTACAAATGGAGAACATTGATATCTGTGCAGTAACTGAGACCTGGTTCAAGGCTCCAGACAGCACTCCTGAAATACCAGGCTATAACTTTTACCACAATTTTCAGCCACCAAACCAGGACTGAAGTACTAAAGGTGGAGGAGTGGCCATATTCACCAAGGATATTCACACCTCCAGGCTAGTTGCCAACACAATGCACCTGAAATCCTACAGGTGCAACTAACATTAGGTAAGACTGCAATCCAAATTGTAGCTTGCTGCAGATCCCCCCCAAGAGTCTGACTACACCTTTCTAAACAAACTAGAAAATATTACTATACAACCAAACACCTTAATACTGGGTGATTTCAACTACCCTGCCATTAATTGGGAAAACTACTCTGGTACCAACACCTTTGTCCAATGGTTCTTGGAATTCATAAATTCCAATGCCCTGGACCAACTAATCCATAGTCCCACCTTGGGCTCAAATATCCTAGACCTGGTCACCACCAACATGGGAGATCGATGCTCCACACCAGTAGTCACACGCTCGTCGGTCAGGTCTGACCATAAACTAATCACCCTTGATGTCCACATCCCACGCCCACCTCCCAGTAGCGAAACCTCCATAACAAACTTCTCCAAAGCCAACTTCATGCTACTTAAGTCAGAAGTAACAAACTTCATGACATCCATGCAGACGGGAACTGAAAATTCAACTGCTGAATCCTACACTAAGGCACTGTACGAGCACATCTACTCAGGCATGACTCATGCCATTCCAAACAGAACCAAGACGGTCTCCTCCAAAAAAAAGGAACCAAATCTGGTGGTCCACTGCCATAAACAAACTATACAACAGAAGGAAGAAACTGTTGCAGAAAAGAGGAAAATCCCAGGATGCAAAAAACTCCCTTACTAGCCTCAGAAAGGTGAGACCCCTCATAAAATCCTCCAAAGCTAGTTACGAAAATAAAATTGCCAAAGGTTCCAAGGACAACCACAAGGCATTCTATAGTTATGTCAAGAATCTAAATGGCAATGCTCAGATCTGCTGTGAGCTACAACAGAATGGCATCAAATATACTGATCCCAAGGATATTGCCAATATCCTGGTAGATCGATTCAGTGCCAACTACACCCCCTAAAGGGCCCAGCTCAATATCAAGATTGCCAAATTCCCGTAATCATGGCCACACAGGTAAAAAAACGCACTCTTCAAAGCTAAGAATACAGCATCCATGGGACCAGATGACATCCCAGGCTGTGTACTACATGAACTACAAAATGAACTGGCACCCCACCTAAGTGTCATGTTTAATTATAGCCTCACCTCAGGCTTTATGCCCAATGACTGGCGCACAGCTACAGTTATTCCACTCCACAAGGTGGGATCCACCTTGGATCCCAGGAACTATTGGGGTTGGGAGGGTGGCCTAATGGTTAAGATGTTTGCCTTGCAAGCACAAGGTGCAGTGTTTGAGTCTCACAAGGGATAATTGGCTAGGCTTAAAATGGCTCGCAAGGGCAGTTAGTTTAGTACTAATCTATGAGCCTATGAATCTATGAACCTATCAGTCTGATGAGCATAATTTACAAAGCCATGGAACACATTATCATGGAACTTATAAACAAAGACATTGGCAACCTTCAAACACTGGACCCCACCAAGTTTGGCTTCATAAAGGGCCAATCTTGTCTCCTCAACCTGATTGACTTCTTCGAATCAGTCTCCAGAGCCGTGGACAAGGGTAAGGCAGTCCACACAGCCTATCTGGACCTCACCAAGGCCTTCGACACCATCCCCCACTCTGGAATCATAGATAAACTTACTAAGCTGGGCATTAATCCCTACATAGGTTCATAGGTTCATAGGTTTATACTAGGCTATCTGCCCTAAGGCATTTATAAGCCTAGCCCAAATTTTTGTGGCTTACGCCACCCCTTATATGAAAAAATACTGTGCCCATTAGTTTGTTGTGCCTCTGTCCAGCAGTGACACAGAGATGATTCCCGGGGTAAACCTACGATCTCCCATCCACAGGTCTAGATTTCTCTTGAACAGAGTCAGCGAGGTGCTCTGCCTCACATGGACCGGGATTTTATTCCACAGCATAGGGAGTCTCTGAGTGATAAATCTATCCCTCCAGTACGTCCTATTTATATCCGTGCTAAGGTTTAAGTCGCTTGCTCTAGTGGTTTTGGTGGATTTGGATTTTTTGAGGTGGAGCATGTCCATTAATTCCGGGTTGGACATGGCCTTGTATGTCAGGCACATGTCACCTCTGAGCAGACGGTATGCGACTGAGTAGAGCTGGAGTTTCTTCAATCTGGCAGCATATGACAGATTTTGGAGTCCCTTTATCCTTTTGGTGAGGAACTTTTGGGGTCTCTCCAATTGCTGCAGATGTCGGGTGAGATACATCCCGAATGGGGCATTGTACTCGATCATTGGTCTGATAAGTGAAGAGTACAGGGGAACAATGACCTCACTAGATCTGGATGTGAATCCCTTTCACTCTATGGGTTGCCAACTGGCTTACTGACAGAACCCACACTGTAAAAGTAGCCGACTCAAAATCCAGCTCCAGACAAGTGACAAGTGGAGTACCTCAGGGTTCAGTCCTGGGACCGCTCTTGTTTGGCATGTACTTCTCTGAAGTACAAGCCAGCACTAAGGGACTCTGGCTAACAAAGTTTGCAGATGGCTGCAAACTGGGAAACATTGTTGAACACACAAATGATGTGGCTATTCTACAAAAGGGCCTTACAGAAACACATGCTTAGTGCCGGAGCCATGGGCTCAAGCTCAATGCCAAGAAATTTATAGTTATCCCCTTTGGGAAAAACCAAGTACCCATAAATTACATAAATGGCAGTACACTAAACACTGGAAGTGTGATAAGGGACTTAGGGACACAGGTGGACAGTGGTCTCACCTTCGATAACCACATAGCCACAGCAGTCAGGAAATCCTACTATGTGGCACACCTCATCACTAAGGGCTTTTCATCCAGAAAAATAGAGGTCATTGTCCCAGTGTACTCATCCCTCATTAGGCCCATTATAGAGTACAATGCCCCATTTGGTATGTACCTCACAAGACACCTGCAACAACCGGAAAGGCCACAGAAATACCTCTCTAAAAGAATCACAGGCCTAAAGCAGATGCCCTATGCTGGCCGTCTAAACAAACTCCATATATACTCTGTTGCATATCTCCTACTAGGAGGCGATCTCTGCTTAACATGCAAGGCCATGTCAAACTCAGTGCTGTTGGACATGCTACACTTAAAGAAATCCCTCAGAGCCACGCACTCCAGGGATCTAAACCTGGTCATCACAATGAACCAAACATGCTTTAGGGATAGGTTCCTGATCCAGAGACTCCCCATACTCTGGAATAGACTGCTCATACATGTCAAGCTGAGCGCCTCTTTGGCCCTCTCCAAAAGGAACCTTGACAACTGGATGGGAGATAGGAAATTCACCCTGGGGATCACATCAGTCACCCTGCTAGACAGAGGACTAGGGAAGTAAATGTTCTGGGAAGAAATAGTCAGGAAAATGTTATGGCTAGGCTTGTATAGGCCATAGAGCCGATAGCCTAGTACCAACCTATGAACCTATGAATCAAAGCCATGGTCAAAGACTAAATGTTAAAAAATGTATAATCATACCCTTCATTAAATCAGATATCCCTGCAAATTATAATATTGATAGCACACCCTTAAAAGTAGACACAATGGTTAGGGACCCAGGAACACAGATAGATAGTAACCTAAACTTTGACTACTAGGTAGCTACAGTACTGAGGAAGCCCTTCTGTGCGGCTCAACTTATAAGTAAAGATCTGGCATCAAGATCAAAGGAAGTCATAGTGCCATTGTACTTGACACTCATCAGGCCCATAATTGAGTAAAATGCTCCCTTCTGCATATATCTAACCAGGCACTTATACCAACTGGATGTGTCCCTGAGGTTTCTCACTAAAAAAATTACAAAGTGTAAGACACATGTCTTATGAGACCGACTAAGGTACACATACCAAACCTAGAGTACTTGATAATAGTTTTCACTCTTACTCACAAACACTGGCTAATGTACAATGTATGTACTGTACCTGTGTGCTTTGTATGTATTCTACCTGTGTTCCAAATTTCAGCTGTATACCACAAATCTCTTAATTACCTTTATCTTTAAATTAATATTTTCTTGTTTGTTCTCTCCACTGTAACTGTTGATGTGCTGCATACCACTGTAAAAACATGTCTATTGTAATTTGCATGTATACTAATCATGCCTAAATATCTAATATCTGTCATTTTTTCTGTGTGGAGCTTTTCTCCCCAGGTCTCTGCTGAAAAGGGGCCTTTTCAGCTCAGTCAGACACCCCCGGTTAACAAATGTAAAATAATAAAAAAATAATAATAAAATAATAATATCCATTTTATTCCTTCTCATAACGTTTATTGAGAAGGGACTTATGCCTAAACAACAAGGCATTCTCTGATCCAGCCCTGATGAAAAAGTTATATATTCACAATAGAAATTATATAAGGTCTACAATTTTCATGGACCTGAACCTTATTTGTGACTGTAACAGCACTTGATGAAGTCACAGATTCATATCCAAAAGGCTACCTCGTCCATGGAATAAACTTTCCATCTTCATAAAACAAAGCCTGTCACTCATACTCCTCACAAAGAATTTGGATAAATGGATGGGAAACCATAAATTCAGTCCTGGGGTATGGTCCATGTCCCTTATGGACAGAGGCAGTCTTTAAAATGTCTATGACTTCAACACCACAAGATCCACTGCCCTGATGCCACCCATTCCATGTCTGATAAATTAAGATATAATATTGTCATATCCTGAGTATTATTAACTAGGCTTGTAAAGGCTTTTGTACCATTAGCCTAGCAATGATCTTTGAACCTATGAACCTAAATATCATTGCAGACTCTATCATTTTTTCTCATTAGGTATGCTCTTGTCTACATAAAGAATCACTCATTCTTTTTCAGACCTGTGGAAGAAATCCCCCCCTCTCTTCAGTCATGTAAATTACTACTCATATATCCTTACAAATACCATTTCATCCTGCAGTGTTTCTAACATAATCATATTATCCCTTTTTATCATATTTATAACAGTTTTGCCACAATTTATATTCAGGCATTCTTTATAATACTGGTATCTGATTATACTCATATTTTGTCTATTTTGCTTTATAGACATGTTTTGGGATGCTGCCATAAAACTTATATTGGCAGCTCCATCTATAAATTGTGTTTAGCGTGTGCAATTTTAAACAGTGTATTGCATTTCTGTGAGATATTTAATTAAGGCCAGCCAGCCAGCCATGAAGTTAGAAAGGAAGAGCTAGCACAGTGAGGATAATTCTGCAAAACCTATGCCTGACTTGGGCTAACCATAAAAATATTTATGCAGTAGTAATAAGTTCATCTTAGCAAGGAAAAAGACAATCTTCCCACCATCTCTGAAAAATACAATACTAATAAAACATTAAAAATCTCTGAGAATCTCCAGGGTAAGTATAGCTTTAATTAAATGTGTGCCAAGACACTTCCTGCTTTGTTAACTACCCAACAGTAACTGCCGTAATTTGTATGCTGCTATAGTCCTGATTTCAAAGTTTACAGGATTAGAACATAGCCTAAAAGAAACAGACAACAATAAAATAAAAAGAAATATTCATATTAAAATGGTAAAGTCTGGAAAAGATAGTAGTAAGCTAAGTTATGGCATTAGATCTATAATACATTATTCCTACATGAATAAAACATTGACTTTCTTACTTTACAAGAAAACTCCATGCCACCATGAGTAATCTCAGCATAATCCTCAAAAGACTTCGGAATTAGGGCGAGTTTTTCAGCTGGCACAGTGAGTAGCATTATTATCTCACAGTAACAGTAGTCTGCAGTGCATACTGCAAGGAGTCTGTATGCCCTCTCCCCATCAGCATGGGTTTAATCTAGATATTCCTGTTTATTTTCATCTCCCAGAGATATGCAAAAGGTGAACTGGAATTCTCCAGATCCCTAATGAGGTAGTGAGGATGTGCATTCTGCTGTGCACCAGTGCCTTGCTCATAATGGGTTTCTAAGTGAGATTGTGCATTCTGTGATATAGCTGAGCTCTCTACAGGATGGGTTTCTATGCTTTGCTTCCCTTGTGACTTCAGATTGGCTCCAGCATTCCCATAACCATATGCTCCTTCCCTAGTGTTTTATAACATGACTAAGAAATCATATTTCCACTTGAGTTGTTTCCCTAAACATTGTGTGTTAATTTCATATTCAGTAATGATCATAGCTGTGTTTTATTTTCAGCAGATTCTTTACAGGATCATTGTCTCATAACATCCCTATAGCCACGTGCTCACAAACAACTGTTCTCCTAGGTTAAATGCAAAAGAAACTCTGTAGCACTCATAACACTTTTAACCCTGATTTCCTTTACTTCATGACATTTGCATTGGGAGTGCAAAACCTAGAAACTTTGATTCCCTTATAATTGTTTCCAGGCCTCTTTCTAAACTTGGATTCTCCTAATTCATGTCATTCATTCATCAAAAGTTGTTGAGTTGCATCCAAATCTTGTAGTGACCCCACAAACAGCCATCATAATCCACCAAATTTATTTGGCAAGTAGGCTGTGAAACTAGATAGCCAGGCCTTTATTCCACATCCCACATATAAATTTAGACAATTTAGACTTACCAGTCTATCTACCACCTGTTTGCTATGTGGGATAAAGGGGAACTCTACTCAAATACTGGGAAACATGTAAACTCCACTAAGGTTGTACCCCTACAGAGAATTAAAATGAAGAGCCTTTTTCTTTGAGATGCTATTAGTATTCACTGCTCCGTTGTGTTGCCCGTTTCTCATCATATAATCCAATCTCCTCTTACTTAGCCATACATTATTCCTCACAGCTCTTAACTTCTTTATATTTCTGGTTGTGCTTGAGATGCATGATCTAGTAATAAAGCTAAGGGTACACTGTAAATCCTCATCATGGATATCAAGCATGCTGATGATTCTTCTATCACGAAGAAGCAAACTTGACTGAAACTCTCTGGATAAAACTACTGTCATGCTGATTAATTACAGATGCTTAGAACCAAGTACAAGACACTCTACTGGAACTGCATAATGCAAGTACCTGCATTAGCCTGAGCACAGAGGCCATTATCATCCCAAAAGCATTTTGGGAAATAAGTACATACTTTGCACAAAGGTGCACAGGCAAGACTCCATCCAGAAACATGCATAAATGTCAAAAGTGTCCTAATTTTTTTTATACAAGCACCATACTTCCTTTGACGCTGACTCAGCCAATAAAAATGTTTTATCTGTGGTGGCACTAGACAGGATCATACAGGAGCATGTGCCCCCAAGTGAAACTGTGCGCCTCAGCGAGTGCCCAGTACATGGAAC